>NC_081806.1:3815000-4415000 GCF_030704535.1 Vitis vinifera | reverse complement strand
ACTGATATATAAAGGTTTTGGAAAATTAGAACATAGGGTATTCTCCCTCTTTCCACACACCAATCAATGATCTGAAAAGCCTCTCTGTGGATCACAGCTGGTCTAGAAAGCTATTTAAAAATTAAGAAACATGGTGTATCCTTCCTTTATCTCCATACTCATCAATCAATGATTTGGATGACCAAGTATGAATGTCTACTAGAGAATCCTTAATATAAAAATGAGACCTCAAAAAACTTATCTACCATGAGACAATAAGGATATTAAACGAGGTAGGGGGGTTTTGAAGTTTAAACTGCATTCCTTGGCCCAGCCTTCCCTTGGGACCAGATATTCTGTCAAATCATAAAGCCAAATCATTTTTCACCACTTCAAACTGCATTAATAAGGATATTAACTGATGTAGAAGGGTTTTGGAGTTTAAACTGCAATCCTTGGCCCAGCCTTCCCTTGGGACCAGATATTCTGTCAAATCATAAAGCCAAGTCATTTTTCACCACTTCAAACTGCATTCCTTGGCCTTCCCTTATCTAGTGAACCATTGGACCCCTTAAAGGTGCAAACATTGGTCTCTGTCACAAATAACCATATTGTCACCATTTACTACAAGTCATTGTGCACTTCCTTTGACCATATCTCCAACCTTTCATCTATTGCACCTCATTCAACTTTAAAAAAAAAATCTTCTGCCAACTTAGCTCACTGTGAATCAAAACCTTTCTTCTTTTCCCAGTAACTATATAAAAATTTCAAGATTAACATTAATTTCCAGAATGAGGTTTTACAAAAATAAGAATCTGATCACATATGCAAAGAGATTCCACCCTAAATCTTTGTTTTTTCATTTTTTTTTTTTAAAAAAAAAAAGGAAAAGGAAAGGCACCTTCATCCTCTGATTTGCCAAGTGGTAAGTATAGTTCAATTCATTTTCTTATGATTATTGCAAACAAAATCTAGAACACACTTAAGAAATTCAATATGCATAATCTATTAGCTCTACAGAGATGATTCAAGCAACACTACAGCCCCCGGACCACAAAGACTTTCTCTAAATAAACTACCCTTATTGCATATTTCAACAAAGAAACTCCATAGCAACATTCAATTTGGGAAAGCCCATAATACAGACAAAAAGATACCATGATCCAAACATGACACCACAGCATTTCAAAAAGCAGCTATCAAAGGAGAACCAAAAAACAGTAACTCCCAATTCATCATGGAGTTCTTCAATCTAATGGCCCATTGTCCAATATTTTATTTTTTGGCTGTTCTGGAGAAAAAACCAAGGAACTTAGGCTTCCCAACAATATTTCATGTACTTACGCATTCCACCCATCTAACATCCAAACAAAGTGGGAATGTACTGCATCTTATAAAAGCAGAGATAACAAATGTCGATTCATTAGAAATTTCATCAAAATTCTGATGGAAATCTCCATAACAGATATTTTATAGAAAAATCCTGAAATAAGTGAAAAACATCCACACCCCAAGCTACGGATAAAACATCCAAAATTCTTCATAAATGGCATTAACTACAACTAAAGCAAAAGAATAATCATATTTCACAAGAGGAAAGACACAACCAGTACCTCATATGTCAAGGTGCCCCCTGAAGAATCAGGCTGACGAAGTGTGACACTAGAAATCACTCCATTTGCAGAGAGAATGCATATTGCTCGAGGCCCTTGTTGAGAAAATGATATAATCTTCATGGTAACGTCCTAAACAACAAAAGGAAAACCACCAGAGCAGTAACATCAACCTAAAACCATTCTTAAATTGAAGTTATAATGAAGAAGGTACTAAGGATACAGCTTTTTGTTTATTTATTATTTATTAGGTAAATATGTCTTGAAACGCTTTTTATATTTGATCCTCTTTAGCCATGTAATTGATTCATGTAAAATAAGAAATTCAAGTCCACCTAAATTGAACCTTATATTTACAAATTTTCCATGCAGAAGCTGTAGCAAAAAGAAATTATTAACATGTACCTGGTTAGCGTTTCATTTTAAAGCCTTCAATCTACTTAAAAGTATATATAAACATTCAACCAAGATTGCACCCCTGGTTGAAGCTTCATTGCATAAGTTGCAGTTTCCTTTATTGTTGGAGCATTTCAAGATCCCATGAGAAAAGAAACTCAACTAATATACTGAGATTCAGGATTAGGAACATGAAGAAAAGTTTTAAACTCTACTTTTCTACCCAACAAAGACATTACATCATGATCCTGTTTCTCCTCTACTACAATCAATTCCCCAGTTTGGTTTTTAGAAAAATCAGAAAATGTTGGTGAAACACCATATTTTACTGTTTTCTCTTCCATGTTTCGATAGACATAATTTCCATAAAACATATAAAATTCAGGCCAATCAAAACAAATATAATAATATTTTGTTATCAAGATATTGTGAAGATTGAAAACTATGAGAAGATGAACCCAAAACATTGTGAAACCACATCAAAAGGCAGGTTCTGACATAATTCAACTAAAAAACGTCTTGTGGTTAACATTTACCTCGCCAGAATTAACGGTGATGATATGAGGTGTGAAATTAGCACCAACAGAGCATGCAACCCATTCACCTACAACCAGAATTTTTAGAAGATTAGTGACTAGTAGATCAGACCACCTGAATTCTGACACTGCAATAAATTTCTAAGTTTACAAACTTAACATTGTAAATGTATCATGCAATCAAAAAATAAGAGGCTCCTTCTGAATTCTGACAGTGCAATAGATTTCCAAATTTTAAAACTTAAGAAAAACATAAATGTATCATAAACTAAAATAATATGAGACTAGGGAATCATCAGAATTTCATATGCTTGCACTAGAAAGCTATCATATTGTATGTGCAATGACTGATTGAACAGCTTGGATTTTCACCCATCAAATTTCAAGACATGAAACAACTGCCATATCATATGTAACTGTATATACATCATGAATCCGGTTTATGATATTCCAGAGATTCTGAGATAGAACTTCCAAATTCCCTTAGTTGTCTATTATTCATTAAGACCAACAAAATCTGTGGGCTATTTTTGCACCCATGGATGAATTAGTCAAGTGAATTCACAATATAACCAAGTTTTCTTTTTCTTTTGATAGGAAAAAATAAAATTACCAACAGTGCCTAAACAGAATAGGGTGCACCAAAGTGCATCGGTAGTATATAAAGGTGTCAAATAGACAAATAGCTGGAGGGATTAACAAAAAAAAACATTTCTCACATAAAACATGTGATATAACCACATTGGTTTTATATTTATGCACACTTTACACACACCAGAGCTAGAAATGTCTGCACATATTTCCATGTGTTCAACATGGCCAAAAAGGGGACAAAAACTAGAAATAGAAGTGTCCTTAGTACTAGGTTGCAAGAAATCTCCCAATTTGGGCCCGCTCCGACTGCTGAAAAGGGGTGCAGCGGGGGGTCCAGCTTCATTACTTGCTAATTTGAGGAGTCATATAAATAGTGTACAATCATCATCTGAGCTAGGAAAAGAAAATAATAACAATATTTTAAACAAAACCTTTAATAAAACAATACAGAATAATTTTAAAACTGGTAAAATTGTAAACGAACAATGAAACCATTAGTCAATTTTCCTTTGAAAATCACAACAACCAGAATATCATATCAATTTTTGTGGTCAATTTAAAAACATGACCAATGAAAAAAAGCTATATTTTTAATAAAAATAACAAAGAAGGTGATTCTCCTCAGTCCCACTTTGATATGTTGTTTGATTCAAACCAGTTGCAATTGATGCATAAATCCAGCACATCAATAATGGTCAGGTCAAGGTCTTGGTGAACTAAAAGATCAAACAGATGAAAAAGTGGACTTTATGAAATGAAAAAGGAAAGTTGTAGTTCTGTATCACATATCATCAAGATTACTTCACCATAAGGTACTGGTGCTGGCTGCAGTGAGAATCTTTGTACGTTTTCAAACCGACACTCATATACAATCACACACCACTATATGTAGGTGTAGCACCTTGCTTATCACTCATTATGTTATAAGTTATAACTAATTAACAAAGTACTGTAAACTCCATATATTATATTTCTGCTTCTTACAGAGGAATATATCTTATAGATCCCTCGAGGGAAAAAAATCTTATGCAGTATCTCTAAAACCATCAGACCTATAAACACAAAAACAACATTTGCAACAGCAGGTGTGCTGTTTCTGATATGAGTGTTATGCAAAATGACTACCAAATCCATCCCGATGATAAAAGTGGCAAAAAACTAGAAGGACAAAACCATAAGTCCAGATGTTCAGCAAGAAAATAAAGGTAACATACTTATCCCCACTTGATAGAAGGAGTCACATTCAATAAGACACAAGATATCATTAACTTCAGATAACTATAGTCACATCGCACGAACCAACAACAATACATCCAATCGGGAATAAGTCTGCAGCAAAACATGGGAAAAACAACCTCTGCAAGTTGAAGGAAAGATCTTAAATCTAGATTTCTTTACCATCACTTACAGACTTTACCCAAAGGTCACCTTCCACAATTTTCATCCTCTCCTATTCTTGTTATTTTCTTTGGGAAAAAGGTCAGAACTGCCAAATCAGTCATAAGAGAAAGATTCCATCATTCACACACCAACTCGCAACTCCCACCATCCTTTCAGAATTACCATTTACATCAAGATCTCAATAGGGCATCTAAGAAAAGGTCCCACGTCTACCCCCAACAAGTATATCCCAGAAACCCATTTCGACCCACCTAAATTCAAACCTTATTAGAGTACTTCCACTACAAAATCGCATCAAACAACAACCAATTGCCACAAACATCAAATATAAACATGAAAATTTTGACTATAACAGCAATATCACATTTGAAATGATATATGCAGTGTAGAACTGTTACCTAAATTCTCCAGCTCCATCTTACTTTTGCTCGCTGAACCCACCGGCCGTATTTTTCCACGCTTCTCCACTGAGAAGTCGATCACCGGCGGTCCAGGAGCCGAAGAAGATATCGGCTTTGGTGACAGAGCCATCGTCACCGTCCCGTCTGGTCCGTATTTCCTTGGTCTACCCCTCTTCTTCTTAGCCGGCATCATCGCTACCGCTGCCGCCGGCACGGGCGCCGGCGCCGGCGCCGGAGCAGGTTGAGGCACGGCCACTGCAGGTGTCACCGCCGGCGATGATCCGGCCACTGGACTAGGATTTTCTGTCCGAGCTGCCACATGGTATTCCGACGGAGCATCTGATCCTACCACTGTAACTGCCCCACCACCAGCACCACTTGCACCCTCTCTTCCTTCCATGCATGAACCCTAAAAATTTCCGCTTCTCATCAAAAACCCATTCCTTTCCTCACAACCCAGACACCCAAAAGCCTCCCTCCCAAAAAGAATTTAATTAATTAAATCCAAAAACACACTCAAAAGCCCACTTCAGCTCCAAAACCCAGACAAAAAAAAACTAGCTAAAAAATTTTAAAACCTAAATTCCACAGCTAGAGAAGCTTTCTCAAGTGTTCAAAGATTGCAAACGAACAGCTTTTACAGAAAAAATACAATCTTCAGAACTGAAAATTTTTTTTTTCGAAAAAAAAAAAAATCTACTATAGAGAGCAAAGTTGAGCAGAAACAGAGCTTTGATGGCGTTGAAATTATTTTCTGGAAACACTCTGATTTTTTTTTCTTTTTTCCAAAAAAAAAAATATACAAAGAATTTGAAGAGGCAGATTGAATTTTTTTGTTGGTGGGTTAAATTGCAAGGAAAATGATCAGATAATATGGAAAACTTCTTTTGTTGTTGAGCTAATTGGCCTCTAACTTTCCTAAGAGTGTCCGAATATGAGATTAAAAATAAAATAAAAATATTAAATATTAGGTATTGTAAAATATTTTATTTTTTTCCATTAATTTTTTATGGAGCAATCGATAAAATATATGTTTTGGTTAAGAAAATGGTTGGAGTCCGGTGAAGAAAATATAAATTAATTGGAATTGAGTAAAGTGAAATTAGGTTGCCAGTGCATGAAGGCATTGTCCAAAAAGAAAAAGAAATAAATAAATAAATATTTATATATTATAAAATTGAAAAAAAGGGCCCAAGTGCCCAGACAACCATTATTGGTTAGGGAACTTAAATAAATAAATAATCTTTAAAAAATTTTAAAAAAAAAAGAAAAAGAAAAAAAAAGAGAGGTTCTATTCGCAGTCCCTCTTTTTTCTCTCTTCCACTTCTTAAATAATTTATTTATATTTTTTAATTCAATGTTCCTTGTGCAAAACGGTGTCGTTTGCCTTCATTAAGAATGGTTAATATTAATCCAATTGAAAGTAAATTAAAATTAATGCATAAATCACACGAGTCAGTCAATGATGGATTGTCTTGTTGTAACGGGCATGGCATCCATTGAAGACTGGTCAATGACCTCATCTGCAAATTAGAGCATTGGAGGGAAAGTACAATTTTTTTTTTGGAGGGTTCATTGTCTCATACAGGAGCACCTTGTGATCTTAGATCCAAAATATAAGAATTTTGAAATTTTTAGAATAAAACCAATTTTTTGAATTCATTCTCGGAAATTAGAATAAAAGTATACTAAATGGGAAAAATTAATGTTTCCATTGCCTCCATCTCTTTCATCATTATTAATAAAAACAAAACAAAAAAAAGTATTTGAAAAATTCCTAACATTTTGATTAAATATATCCGACCGTTCCTTATTAGTTTAAAATTTTATTAAATAATTTTTTTATCGTTTCAATTTATTATTTTTGTTCAAAAAATTACTCTCATAAATTATTTTTAAATAGAACCTTTATTTTATTTTTCATTCGTTCGTTGTCGTTCTTAAATAACATATTAGAAATCCAAATTTAAAAAAAAAAAATATTTATGTCAACCCAAAACGCACTCTTATAAAAAAATTTAATTTTCCTTTGCATACCACCATGATTGATCTCTATTGTCTTTCACATTTTAATATACAAAGTGCCTCCTTAGGTTACTGGAACCCTTCATTTAAGAATTATAATATTAAGGTGAAATTATTATTATAATTATTGCTATTTTCTTTATTGCATAGTATGGAGGGCTGGGAACTTTAGATCTGGACAAAGCAACTAGTCAACAATGCAAGATGCCTCATTTATTGTAATAAAATAATTAAAAAATATATATATGAATACTTCATCACTAGTGGAAAATTACAATGATGGTTTTTAAAATTATTTAAAAAAATTAAAAAAATAATTTTATTCTTCCAAGTTGTTTATATTATTATTATTTAAAAAAAAGGAAAAAAGGAGGGAGAGAATGGAGTGATGACGCTTTAATTTCAACTTCCAAGAAGGCAACAAAACTATATATTTAAGGGTGTAGGGACCCCAAGCATTGACCAAGTGAATGCAACCAAATACAAAGGCCCAAGTATAATATTCACAGGAATAAAGGCATCTTTGTAAAACTATATTTAGACAAGTTACCAATAATTAATAAATAAATTTTAAAAAGGGCCAAGTTTTAGATAAGAACAAACCAATTTTATATATTATTTATTTTTTTATTATTAAAATAATTGTGACAAGGTGGGTATGCATTAGCTCCACCAAACTTATTTATATTTTTCTTTTTATTTAATTAATTATTTTTTGAGGAGTATATTAGCATATATGCATATGGTATAGGTTCCCATTTTTGTTTTTCTCTCCTTGGTCCAATTCAACTTGAGTTAAACTTCTACATGTAAATCCATGGAGAGAAAAACATTGGGAATGGGAAATTGAAATGAGTAAAATTAGCTTCTTGGTGTAGCCTCCTATACCTAAGTAATAAAAAATTGGTAGATGTTCTAATTATTTTCTTATTTATATATATATATTTTAAAATAAAAAATAATTTTATTATTTTTTTAGAAAAAAAAAATAGCTATGTTTACTTTGTGGTTTCCACAAATATTTGGGAAGAAAAAAAAAAAAAAAAAAAAGGAAAAAATGAAGAGCAGCCTCTCCATACAAAGAAGTGTGGGCTGAGCTTGGAAAGGGTAATGATCAGTGGAGAGCTTGAGAGCTGGAAGCCCGTTATAGGCTCAAAAGCTTGACAGTGGATTGAAGGGTGGAGGTTAGGTATGCATTCACTTTGACGAATGGTAGAAAACAAAACATTTTTCAAAATTATTTTCGAAAAATAAAAAAGGTGGAAGTGGAAGACTATTGGGATTGAGTTATGAGAAAAATGATAAAGAAAGGGGAAATGTGGGGATGGGTTGAAGTAAGAGAGGGAAATGTGAAGAGAGGTGGCCAATCATGGTGGCACACGTTGCTAATGATTGCCCTGTTGGGTGCATCATCATCATCATCCCAATCTAGCTACGTGGCCCCACTTTTAACCGCCACGCAAGGCTTTTTTATCTTTTCCTTTTCTTTTTTCTTTTTTCTTTTTCTTTTTCTTTTTCTTCTTTTTTTTTTTAATTCCTTTTTTTTGAATCTTCTTTTTGGGTGGCGCTCATTTGCAGTAGCTTTCTGACCACGTGACTGCACTATGAGTATGAGCCGCCCCAATGGGGCTTGAGCTTGGGCTTGGCCCTGGGAATCCGAACAACTGAACTGTGAGTGTTCTCAAGCCCATGGATTGACGCTGTTCATCCTGGCTTGGGCTTAGGCTTGGCCCTGGGAATCCGAATAACTGAACTGTTAGTGTTCTCAAGCCCATGGATTGACGCTGTTCATCCTGGCCTCTTAGGCATGGTTTGAGTTTTTCGAATGAATGGGCCTAACCCATTGTCTCCTGAAAACCATGGATTTGTGCTTTTTGCAGGGTGAGCCGTTGCAAGCAAAATTGAGGAGTGTGCATGGTTTGAACTTTTCGAATGAATGGGCCTAACCCATTGTCTCCTGAAAACCATGGATTTGTGCTTTTTGCAGGGTGAGCCCATGCAAGTAAAATTGAGGAGTGCAAGAGCTTTAAAACGATGAGATGATTTTGAATCAAATAATTTTTAAATTTTTTTAAAAAATAAAGAGTATTTATGCATTATGTAAATCTTATACCCTGTTTGAATGGATTTTTGAAAATCCAAAAACTCTTTTTAAACTCAATAAAAAGTTGTATATCGGTATGATTAATTTTATTCAAAGAGTTTAATATGAAATTCAAGAAAACATTACTTCATTTTGGTCAAGCAAAATTTTTTTTTCTTGTCTAATAAAACTTTTATAATACCAATATTATCCTTTAAAAATTATGACTTCGGCTTTAATTTCAATTTCGTGTTGAAACTTAAAAAAAAATTGTCCCAAAATGAGCCCTTAATGCCTTGTTTCAATCATTGCAAGTTTGCTACTCTCACAATATAAATCTCCAAGTGGTGAAGCATTGATGCATCTAATAGTGAAAGGATGTAGCTAAAATGGTATAATCTGATAATTTTTTTAGCAAAATAAAGGGTTTTAAACAGACAGGTGTTCCTCCAAAAGCCCACCAACCTGGTAAGCACTTCTCAGGCAAAAGAAGCCCAGCTTATACCCCAAATAGGTTTGTTGGTGGTGGCCTGCTTAGCGGCCTGCCTAGCCCAAAAAAGCAAAAGGGGGAACTTGCGGTGAGGGAACCTTTCACAGACCCAAATCCAATAAGAAAAATATCAGCCTCCAAGGCTAAGCCACAACCCAGAAAGCAATAGTAAGGGCCAAGGGGTCTTCTTCAGACAAATTGGCGCTTTTTGCGGATGGATAGGGTAGTGGGGCAGGTGGAGTTGCATCATTTTCACAAGGAGGAGTCATCTAGGCCCAAACATGACATAAGAGGGAATACAATGTGGCATATGACAACTAGGGTGATGCCGATTTTGTAGCATATATCATGCATGCTAACATTTTTTTTTTCTTTTTTAAAGAAATGGGTCCTTAGAATCTCCCTCCCAAAGTCCTCAGTGCATGACCAAACCACCTTTTGGAACCTTGTATTAAACAAATACCTTCCAGGTTGCCCCAGACTTCAACCATACATGAACGACACTGATGAAAAAAGTCAAATGCAGGCATCTAAGAGATTCTAGCAACAAGAAGAACAGGACTAACTGTTTGCAGCCAGAGCAGGCTTCTTAGTTTGGTCAAACTCTGGTCACTTTCATATCACATTAGAATCAACAAACTCTGGATTTCACCAGCTCTAATCCTAAGGGTGATATGCAACATATGATGGACGAGGTTTAACGTGAAAAACAATATTATTATTTCCAATTCTTACATTGTTTTCTTCCCCTTAATTTGTTCTTTTCTTGGCTTTTTCTTAGAAGAATGCTCACAAACAAGGGAAGTGATTTCTCTGTCAAATATGTATATATAAATTGGGGTTGTTCCAAAGTCCAGGGGACTTGCTGGCAGGGAGAATCTAAGGTGCTTGATGACAACAAGAAGAGAGGGGGAGAAAAAGGAAAGACAAGAAAATGGGGAGAGGATAAGATTAACATTGTTTCTAACTTTTTCACCACTCTCTTCAGATTATGAATTGCAGCATTGAAGTGTCTACTTGTATTTGGAGGCCACAATTAAGAATGTGGTTGATTGAGGCAGCAAAGCCAGAGATTGTAAGTAGGAGGGTTGGTGGGAGTCCACTTGGGGGTAGTGGTGGTGGGTGTTGGAACATTTAACAATTGGATGACAACTTGAAGAAAAACATTACAATAAAAAAAAAAAGCATACATGAGGGGGGCATCAACAGGCTTGAGGTGAGCTAGGGAACTGGATGCCATGAACTTTCCTGCTATCCCCATTCAGAAGAGAATCTCCATTTTAACACATGGAAAACTCAAACTGGTGTCAACAGGATTGAAATAGACTCTTGTTATAAGACACTATGCATAAATATTCTTAATAGCGCTTATCATATTAAAAACCGCAACCACCCAAATTCTGGGTTAAGTAAGAGGGTATTTCTAATCAAGATGATTTTGATGTCCACTCAAGAGGATGATATAAGATGCATACGTGTATATGCATGTGTATGCACCTTTTTTGGCCATTTAATAAGGAAAAAGGAGGCCACTGCAGAACCTTGTCCTAGACAAGTGGCATAGACACAGAATTAATTTGAGATGCATTGAGGGAATGATAACTTTATGCCACCAATAACAATTCGGTGTTTGTTGATAAAGGGCAGCATTATATGAGTTTTAACTAAAGTTGGGAGAGAATCTCCTTTACAGAAAGCCCTAGATTAGATAATTAGAGCGTGCTTTGTAAGAGATCCAAACCAATAGATACCTCCCATGCCTTCAAAAAGGCCCAAGTTTTAAAGCCATATGAACACAAGAAACAGAAAAGGCCACACACAAGCATAAAAGAGGTTCTGCAAACACAAAGAAACTGCCCATAGTAAACAAACAGGTGCCATTACTAAGCGGTAGTACTCTGCTTTGTCGGTTTCTTCATTCATACTCTTCAATTTTGTGCCAATCCGCGCCAAACAACAGGAGGATTAACTTACAATTTTCATTAAATATTACATTGTCTTTTTCGTATTAGTATGCAAATTCTCTTGGCTTATTTTGTGTCCTTGCTTGGTGGGTCAAGGGGATATATAATTTCCACTTGTTTTTTGAAAGGAAAAGTAAGTGATTGAGCTGGAGGGTTTGGCTGGAATGCTGGATCCTTATCATTGAATTATTTAACAAGGGAAAGCCCAACAACCACATTAGAACAAGCACAAAAGCCAGACTTGAGCTAGCAAAATCTAAGTACGGTTATGGTACCAGGCTTGTGAAGCTTAGCAGTTAGCACTAGCCAATCACACTAGCTTGGACCTTGAAGCCAAGTTTTTATTTTATTTTTTTCTTTAATGAATAAACAAAAGGGTAGGCAGAAGGCATGATGCATGTTGGTTCAAGGTTTTAATCCGAGGGGCATAAGCATCAAAGGCCATTATTTTTCAACTGTGTAATATGAATGCGAATGGGGGGAGATAAGGTTCATGAATGTAAACCCACCTTCCCCAATAATGGTGTAAATTAATTGGTGCCTAGCTATAAACTTTTCTATTATACTCAATCAATGTTGAATGGGTGAAAAAATCAAATCCAGAAGTGTGAAAACATAAGGGGTTGGGAGGCAACTTAGTGGGAAAGTGAGAGGAGGCATCTAGTTATAGATATGGATGTCTAGGTGGGGTGGGGGGGCTGAGGAAGGCAGGTCGCAGGCACAGTGATGAAGGGCCAGAGACAATGGGTTTGGGAACAGATGCTGAAAAGCAGAGGCCAGCATTATTCTCCACATAATTGATAATTGAGCACTGCACCAGTGGGTTTGGTTTGGAGTACATGCGGCTCTAGTCATTGGTCCTGATCAACTTGCATTGAACCCACAAAGCCACACTATTATTATCTTCTTTTTTCGACCCGTCAAATGGGGTTTGTTTGGGAGCTTGGTTGGTCTTTGATTAAACCCCATCGAAAGATGTGACTTGAGGTGTGGAATTTTCAAAAAGGTTATTGGGGAGAAAGAGCAAGGCTTTAACAATATGTTTGAGCCCCAAACATGTGCAGTTTCATTACTAATAACAAGAGTAACCAAACAAAGTGTCAAAAGACATGAAAAGCAGAGCCCCTAATGAGAGAAACAGCAACGGAGTCTCACAAAAAACCCACTGACTGCACGTGAACCACTCTCTTTGTTTCTGCCCTAAACCCCCAGCCTCCAGCTCAGAAACCCGTCTCACACGCCGCACTTGCCGCCACGTTACTCACTCCTCTTCTCACGCCTCCCATTTTGCCCCCACCACCTTCCTCCTCTCCCCGTCAACTTCGATATACCAATTTGACTTCCGTGGTTAAAAAGAAGATTCTGAACAGTGATTTTTCGTAAAATTAGAGACACTTAACAAGGATTTTTTATTTTTATTTATTTTTTGGTGATTGTATCATCATTCTAAAAAGAAGAACCAGGGGAAGCAAATTCACTTTAGGGGTGAATTGATGTCGGAGGGTGGAGTCATCTCTCCATATTTCTCTGTTTTTTGACTGCTTTTGTCAGAACTTTAATTTATTAACTAGTATTATTATATGGGGGCTTAGACTATCCCCTCCCTATCCCTATCCATTCATTCATTCTCCCACAAAATCCCAGCCACTAGCCTACAAAGTGGAAAATGAGAATCCAAACAAGATGCCGGAAGCAGGGGGAAAAAATTAATGGAAAATTCAAGTGACTATAGCCATGACATCTCGTGTTAGGCAAAATAGATGACATTCAACATTATTTTTTTAAGAATTTATATAAAGTATATCTAATTTGCAAGACTTACATGCTATTGGTGACCCCATTTCCTACTTGCAATTCAAAACATTTGAATTTCTCTTCTTTCAATTCATAGTTGTTATTTTTTTAAGAATTTATATAAAGTATATCTAATTTGCAAGACTTACATGCTATTGGTGACCCCATTTCCTACTTGCAATTCAAAACATTTGAATTTCTCTTCTTTCAATTCATAGTTTTAGTAATAATGGGTCCCAATTATATAAATTAGGTACAACAATCATCTAATTTGTGCGGACCATCCCTTCTGTATTTTGACTAGAATTTTTTTTTTCCTCTTTCCTTAAAGACTTAAGACCAGGACAGCTGCATGACCCCTCCTATGCTTTGACTATAATTTTTACTCTTCAAATAGGAAATTTTCAAGGTTGCTTTATTGGAAAGAATATGCAAACGGAATCCAATATAAGAGAAATACAACTGTTAGTTGGACAATGTTGAATGTTGTCACATTGGGTGAATTTTGAATGGTTGTTGCCCTAATAGAAGGTTCTTAAAAGCCTATTAATAGGTAATCGTGAAGTTGAATTAATTAAAGCAGCAATAAAATCAAAGAGACAAAAGAGAGAATGAGGAGGAGATACTGAGATTGTGGGGGCTAAAAATCAAGAACTAATACTTAGAGAGAAGTTTATATGTACAAATGTATGCTGTGTAAAACCATTTTCTTTCTTCTACCTACTCTTCTTTCTCTCCTGCCTGCCAGCAAACAACCAACCTGTATTCATAATCTCATGATCCTCCACCACCGACATCTTTCAACTTTTTCCTCTGTTTTCCCCTCCTCATTCAAATCTCTTTTAAAAACCATTTTAAAATGGTGGATTGGCCCTTTCCACCCCCATCTGCTGCATCTATCGGTTCAACCAACCAAACCCAACTATAATAACAACTACTATCACCAAACTTTTTTTTTTTGTTTTTTTTTCCTCCTTTTGTGTTAAATGTACAAAATCCCAACCCCGAAGCAAGGTATATGCCAGATGAGTGGGCAAATCTCCTACCAACTTGGCTCTGTGTCTGTCTCTAAGAATGTGATCTAATCAATCCCAAATTGTACAGATTCCTTCTAACTAGGCTCCCAAGGGATAACAGCACGGCCCCACCAACCCCAACTGTTGGCTCATCCCTTTCTGCTTCTTGATGATTGATCAATGGCAGTTCCTTCACTTTTAAATTACTCAATCCAATTTTCTGTCTTACAGCCTCGATGATCTTTGGATCTGCTGGGTTTCCCATTGCATCCGTTACGTAGAAAACATTCAGAGCAATCTCGGAAGTTGTGGATATCTCAGCTCTGGTCACATTAAGACCATTCTCTCGGAATGTTCGGGTCACATCAGCTAAAAGCCCCCTCCGATCCTCTGTGCATAATTCTAGCCTCACACCCTGTCATCACAAAAACAAGCCTTTGAGATTTGCAACCCCATGGAAACAGAATGGATGAATAATTGAATAATCCAATAATCCAAGTCAGTAATAGGGGAAAAGAAAAGTACCTCAGAAGCCCTTCTTTCAATGGCAGCTTGCAAGCATTGAATCACACGTTGCCTCTCAGCCTCTGAACTAATCGGGGATCCATCAGTGTGTCTGATATAGAACTCCTGTAGCCAAAATTAACAAATCAAGTCAACATAAATGAGATTACACTAGGAGGGTTCATGTAAAGAAAATAAATGCAAACAAATTTTTGTTTAGAAAAAAAAAAATTACCAAATATGCTTTATCCCCTGCGGTGTTAATGGTTGCATGAAAAACAACATACTGCATGTCTGTCAATGTACAAACAACATCAAACAGAAGCTTCCTTCGATCCTTGCACTGAACATTCACAACAGAATAACCCCTTTCCACCCAATTCTGGACAGTGACAGCCGGTGATTCAGAAGCAGACCTTATTATAGGCTCTCGTTCATAATCACGGTCTGCAAACATCATTTGATGCAGTCTTCTCTCAGTGTGAGTGACAGCAAGGGAAACCGAAGTTTTTGCGCTTCGAATATCATTATCTCCCTTCAGAACATTCCTTAACCGTCCTTCAATTCTATCAATCTTTTGAGAGTCCTCAATCGGGTTCCCTGAATCGCAGTCCTTCACATAAATGAGAGAAGCAATTCTTCCATTGTGAGTCCACATTTTGGACTCTACCACATTACATTCCAGGTCTGCCAGTACTGCAAACACCTCTGATAAAAGACCAAGGCGATCAGTCCCTGTTAGCTCCAATGCCGTCAGACCATTAAAACTGTTGGATCTTACATGATGAATGCAACCAAGAGACTGTACCATACAGAATTAAAGGTTGTCAGTTCAATTAGATAGGATTCAGTTCTATGGGTTTAAACTGTACAAACATTAATAATCAGATTTGAATTAAATTCTTACCTGTTCAATGTAGTTGATAACACTCTCATCCGTCAGTTTGTTTCCGTTTAGATCAGTCACATGGAAAACTGAATACAGATTAAGAAAACATATGTTAGGGAAGTTTCAGGAAAAATTTATGTTTACATTCAATTACTGAAACTTACTAACATGAGCTCGTTTCCAAGCGCATGTTAACAAGAGCACCCATGAAAACGGAGAGGGATACGCTCAATTTTTCTTACCGTCCATGAACCATCTTCCATCAGAGGAGATGTAAGCTTTCTTTATAGAGAGGTTCAGATCCGTGAGAACCTGTACGGCTTCCAAAAGTATTCCGTGTTTTCTAGCGCTATCCACCTGCATATTGCAACCAAGAAAGAGGGAGAGAATATTATTTCTCCGATTCTGCACGCAATTGATCTTTGCATTTTTGGGGTTTCGATGAGGCTTACCTTGACCAGAGTCGTCGTGGCGCAAACCGCATTATCAACCACGACCCTGCGGGGAAGTGAGAAGGCAAGTCAGCCAAAGACTTTTCGAAATAGAAATTTGAAACGGAGAAAGAATAAGGTGGGAATCCTTGAAAAGTATTGATAGAATGAGAATGACCTTCCCGAAAGAAGAGAATAGATCAAAAGAAGAGCAAGAAATTGTTGAAAAATCTAAATATTTTATTTGCTTCTTTTTTGAATATTTGGAAACTGTAGTTGAATTAAGAGGAAAATTTCCATAAATTAAATGCGATCTAAGATGTGAATGAACACCAAATCGGCACCGCCTTTATATTTTAAGAAAGAAATACTCGTAAAAAAAGGAAGAGGTCCGAGGACTGGGAACAAGGAGAAATATACCAAAACGGACCTTGCAAACCTAAAATTCATGCACCGAGAAAATGCTGGAAAATAAGAGAAAATTTAAAAGCTTAACCGAAAACAGGACAAGAGCCTGAAAACATGTTGGAAAACCGAAAACAGTTTTGAGAATCATATCTTCTGGTCTTTCCATGAGATTTGTCAGAAAGTCTCAAAAAAAAAAATCGTAAAATTTGCATCCGGACCAAAGGAAGAAACTCAATAAAAGTGGAAAAAGAGAGAGAGACTGACCTGGGAGTGTTCATACGGATGACAAGCTTTTCGTATTCATCCAAACACGGCCACTCCATCAATTCTGCCATGTTGCTCCTTTGAAATTTCTCCGCAGACAAACACAAAGAAGATTTCTAAAACGGATCCCCTTTATGGCACTCTGTATTTCCCCTGAAAATATCTCCAGGGACGAGATATACTAAGAACCAGAAGAGAAGGAGCAGCAATATAACGCCCTTGTGCGTCAGTACAGAGGGAGTATGCCAGCAAGCACCCTCGTCCTTCACTTTATTGCCTCTCCACCATCGACCAAATCGCCATTAACAGCCCTCACCAAACCACGCGTATCCGTTTCTCTCTCTAAAAGGGAGTCCCTGTTTTCTCTTTTTCTCTTGCCTAAAGCCCTCCTTGTTCTAAACACATTCCAACTCTTGGGCCATATATATATTTATTTATTTTGTTATTATTATTATTTTTTTTTAAATATTTTAATTTGGAAACCACGCCTGTACGCAAAGAGAGGGGGGTCACATGCCTCCGGCTGACCTACTCTCCAATTTCTATGTCTATACTCTCATTGGTCAACAACCAAACGACACGTGTCTTTCGATCGCGTCGGATGGAGGGTGGTAAGTTTTTCCAGCTAGGATGCCACATAGGCAATAGTGGTTTGTCCCTTGCGTGCTTTCGACTCAATGGAAAAGAGTATTAGGGCGGTGAGTGGGAGTGAAGAGTGAAAGATTCTTGATCCAACGAGAGGGGTCAATCCACTTGGCAGTTGATGTGGGACCCTCGTCTCTCCTCTCTCTCTCTCTCAAGATGGCTTGCCCTTCAAGTTGAGATCTGCCGACCGGCATTATGACGTCCACACGTGACAATACCGCTTGTATCGGCCTTTCCTCTGTCTTTGTTTCGGCCGCTTTCCTCCCTTTTGTATTGTTCTCTGTACGTACCATCGTTGATCCTGCTTATAACCAACTTTTTTTCATGCATAAGTGCATAATCTCCTCTTACTTTCCTCTAATTAATTACTTTTCTGGGTTAATTAGTGAAAGTTAATTATGTCCGCGTTCTAGGTTGTTTTTGTCTAGGGCAGGGCACTTGAAGGGTAACTTCGTCATTTTGGAACAAACGAAATGGTTTCAACGTGGTTTCATTTAATTGGTCGGCAACGCGCATGACTCACACCTAGTGGCGGAAGCATGCTTTCGGACTTATTATGTTTGCATTCTCTTTTTTTATTTATTTGAATAGTCGTTTCAATGGTTAAATTTTAAAAAGAGAAGTCGATGACACGTGTCAATCCTAGAATTCCTGTTATGAGTCCACAGGGATAGGGGACCCAGCGGTCTGACGATCACGTGCAGGCCGTCAGAAAACACGTTCTCTGATTGGCCGCTGTCTCCGCCACCGACGCTTCTTGCAATGTACGGCACGACCATCTGCCGTCTCAAGTGTAACCGCCCCTGCAACTCCCACACTCCGACACGATCAGAACTGAATTTGCCGCACGATCCCCCTCATCTCCCTTCAGATACCGACACGTGGCGAACGCCTATTAAATAGCCTCTCGACGTGCGCTGCAAAAGCATAAAGACGTGAGCCGTAACGGCCGTCATGTCTTAGCCGGGTCAGGTAAAACGACAGTTGTGACGGTTGAAACAGCACCTCGTTTGACCGTTCTATCGCTCGAATGTTTGGCGGGAAACCCCTCATCCTCGCGCCAAATCGGCCGGTGGGTCCGTGTCATCATCCGATATATCCACATCGATGATCTACCGTATTGAAAAAAAGAGAACACGGGTCCCACGTCGGTTTGACGTGGAAACTACGTCGGGGCGAATAATTCGAGAAACAATTGCAATGGCTTTTGGCGGTCGCGATGGGTCACGTACGAGGAGCGGGAAGGGGAGACTGGTTCGTGACACGTGGAAGACAGCTCAGACGTCTGTCACGCATCACTTTTCTTATTTTTATTTTTGAAAACCCCGCCTTTCTTCTTTCTATTTTTTTTTTTTACCCCTCTCTCCTTGCCATTCTTTTTGACCCGTTTAAGCTTTGGCGCCAAATTCAAAAAGGGAAAGGAAATCGTTTCACACCAGTCCAAGGACACCGAAACCGGGATTTTGGGTATGTGACATTCAATACAACGGCGCCGCACATCTCTCCGTGAGACACTGGGGGCATGTTTTCCTCCATCATCCATAAATAAACAAGTTTTCAACAAGGAAAGTAAATTAATTAGTCTGATCACAATCCCAGTTGATTTTAATTTCCAATTATTAGCTAATTAAATTATAATTAGCTATGTAAGAATCTCATGAAGGATCCCAAGATTAGCTACGCCCCTAAGATCTTGGCCGCCCATGACCGGGGGTTTTAGAATATTTGACGGAGGAATTGAATGGGTGATACTGTGGGAGGGTGTAATTGTAAACCTCAAAGTTAATAAGATGGAAGAGCATGAAAACGTAGGAATGAGGGAAGGTGTAGTGGGACATGCCTTGCCTTGCAAGTAGGGTTTCTAACTCCTTTATTTTAATGACAACAAAACCTGTCACTACCCACTGATGAAATTGACTTTTATGACTCAGACTCACTTCCCCAAATTCTTAATTTTATACCAAAATTCTCAATTTCTTCAATGCTGAGGGTACTGTTCCTCCCCTCATTTATTACCTTTCACGCTCTTCCCCCCGCCCCAAATGTACAGTCTTAGAGAATCAGGATGTGATGTTATTTAGGACGAATTGGCAGTGAACTGAGGACGGTGAGTCTGAAGAAGCCTCTCCAAATTTGACAAAAGGGGGAGGCTGCTTTTGGGAAAGACTGTTCTCGTGTGTGAACCCATTATCAACATCTGAAAGGAAAATGGAAGTTCCTCCCATTTCTCACATACAAATGGTATTATCATTGGGTCAAGGCCCCGTCTTCTGTACCCAAAAGAAAAACGTGAAGAAGAAACCCATAATTTCAATTAAATTTTGGCCCATGAAAGAATTCTGACAAGGAAAACCATCCATCAGTGAGTGAGAGGGAGCCCCACACCCATCAAAGCAATGGAAATTTGGTATATCGAACAACTGAACTTGACCCTGGTGCATGTTTATTTCGGGTTGATGGGGACTGTTTCATTATTCCCTCATCGCCTATCCTCAAGTGGATTTGCAGAGTTGACTCTTCATCTATCGTTGCGCTTGTAAGGTAGATTTCTTTATGGTCATGGACTCATGGCAGCTCTGTGTGTGGATTTTTTTATATTTTTTTTTTTACCCTCAGCTTCCTTCTTTTCAACAATTGGAAAGGCGTGTTTGGTTCCCCAGGTCTAATTTTAAAAATGAAGACCATAACTTTTGCGAAAAAATTTGGATATAACATGTATGTTTATCCATGAGTCCATATCTAAAAACATCTAGCCTTTCGTTATGCTTAACCATCTTAAAAATTAATTAGAAATTAATGTACATTTATACGATCCTTTATTCATATTTACAAATTATAAGTGGCTATAGATAAATAAATAAATAAAAATAAGTTGTCTACCTTCTTGTTAGAATGGGAATAGAAAATGTGGGTAATATAAATTTTAAATTCAAGGAAAGTTTTATGCAATCACATATTACAATCTTTTGCATTTTGCTTTTATTTTCGTTTCCTTCTCTCCATGTGAGATTTTATTAAATGTTATACACTTTCATATATAAAAACATTAAAGGTATATTTGGTAATTATTTTTAAAATAATTATGAAAAATAATTTTTTAAAATTTGTTTTTTGTCAAATGTATTTTTTTTTTTTAATAATAAAAAACAGTTTTTAAGAACAATTTCCAAACAAACCCTAAAATTTTCCGAGTTATACACAATGAAACATTATAATGTTAAATTTGAATGTAACAAACTTATTTTCTAATGAAGCGATACATAAATTACACCCTAGTCAAAGAGTCAATGTATTTGGCGAAATTTTAAATTTAAAATAATTTTACAACACTAAATCATGCAAGTGAAATTTGAGAAAAATAAAATCATTAAGGCATCTTATTTTATTGAGATAAAAAAATGGAATTAAAAAAAAAACTTTATAAATTAGTATGAATTCCCTATTTCACTTTAGCTTGATATATGTTCAAAATCCATGTGAATTTACAAATCAAAGAAAAGTTAACTTAAACTCGATTTGAGGGTAATTCTAGTTAAAGTGATTTTATTTATAATGCTTTTATTTTCAGTGTTTTAAAATACAACTCTTTAGTGTTTTTAATAATGTATAAATGATGAAGTACTTTCATAATATTTTTGATAATATATTATACAACAAAAAAAAAAGATTTTTTTTAAATCTATTAAAAATTTGTTTAATAGTAATTATACAAAGTATTTATAAACTTTTTAGAAAATTTTTATTAAAATAATTATTTTAAATATTATAAAATTTTAAAAAAAATTAGAATCACTATCAAATGACTTTTCATAATTAAGAGGTGGATGAGAAATCACTTCAAATGATTATTCAAATTATAAAAATGATTTAAAAATAAATAAATACCTAATTTATATATATAAAAATATCTTCAAGTATCAAAAATCACTTTTGTAGCTTCCTTTGAAGATCAATCCAAAGGAACTAGAAATCACAAAAGTCAAAGGGAATTTTGCAAAATAGGGTACTGATTAAGCATTCCTTATAGGGTGGCAACACTATGATTAGGTAACTAGGGACATGTTTTTACATTCTAAAAAGCAGTTGTGTAGCTTTGCTACATATGAAAGGACCCTTTCATCACCATCTTGCAGTAATTGAGGACTCCTTTTTTGATTTGTCTAACCCTTTTCAATTCTCAGACATTATCATAATTAAGTCAATAGTTTTTCTCTAATCATGCTATTACTAAAGTCAACTTCCATGCTTCTCCATATTAGTTTCTAAATTCAATCCAAATACGGCAAAGCCAAATTGCACATGTTTTCCTTGGTCTTTAGCTTTATTTATGCTTTTACACTTGAAGCTCCAACACTAGAGATATTTTTTTTTGATACTTTTAAGAATATAAGGATTAAATTTGTGTTTGATTCCTTAGAAATTTTGGAGTAAATGTTGTTTCAAGTAAAGTTTTAATGCAAATAATATTAGTTTAAGAACATAAAAATAAAATAATCATACACAATACACAAGATTTTAATGTGATTCGACTAGGGGTGACAATAGGATGAGTTTTTTCGAGTTCCAACCCCGTTTCGCTTCTAATGAAACATATTTCAATTTTAACTGAATGAGTTTGGGACGGGTTTGACAATTTTTTTAAAACCCGATGTAGATTCAGGTATTACCTTGTCCCGCCTCGCCTTGCCCCCTATTATATATAAATTAAATTTAACTTAATTTTTATTTTACTAATTTTTAATAAATAGATAATAATAAAAATATTTTTGAATAAAATAAGTTATAAAAATATAATAATTTAATTATTTATAAAATATATTTATTTAATGTAATTAAAAATTTTAAAAGTAATTTTTTTAAAAATTAAAAATTCAATTCTCATATCTGCCCTGATTATATATAAAATTAATTTAATTTAATTTAATTTTTATTTTACTATTTTTAATATATAGATAATAAAAAAATATTTTTTAATAAAATAAGTTATAAAAAGATATAATAATTTAATTATTAACAAAATATATTTATTTTAATGTAATTAAGAACTTTAAAAGTAATTTTAAAAAAATTCAAAAAAATTTAAACAGGGTGGGTATGAGAAATTACTCACACCAGTCCCTCCCCGTTTAATTTTTTAAATGGGACGAAGATGTGAAATATTTTGAATAAATGGACCATAGATAATAGTATAGAGAAAAAAATTAGTTACAATTATTGAGTTTTTGATACGTTTCATATTTTTTCATTCCTTATATTCATACCTTAAAAAAATGATCATGTATACTATACACGAGATTTCAACGTGATTCGATTAATTATATATGGATGAGAGAGAATTGTCCATTATACCATAGATAATATTATAAAGAAGGAAATTGGATACAATTATTGGGTTTTCGAAACATCTCATGTTTTCTCACTTCTTGTATCCTTCATATCTTGAACCATGAGCTCTCTTGCTTTATCATATCTCACTTTCTTCCTCACATCTATATCTACCTTGTATATTCTCTATAAGCTTATTTGAGACACATAAAATATGATATAAAAAATATAAAAATAAAATAAAATTTTAATTTAAAATTAATAAGTTATTTTTATATAACTTTTAAACTCATTTCACTTATTTTAAAATTTTAATATAAAAATACATCAGTTTTTAACAAATTATAATTCTAATTAATTTTTTTTCAAATTTTTCTATAAAATTTAATATATAAAAAAATTCTTTAATATTTTTTCTATTTTTTCTTTCTATTTTTAATATTTTCTTAAAATCAAACATAACATAATAGTTTGGTTCTAAAAAAAAGGCTAAAAGATGACTTAAAATAATTTTTAGATAATCGTTTAATAGGTAATATTTTGATTTGAATCTAAAAGCTATACGATTCTCTTTAAAAACGTTTCTAATTAAATACGGCAAAACAAAAACGCTACAAACTAAAAATATTTTAATGATTAAATAACAAAAGCTATCATTAACTTTTTTTTTTCTTTAAAAATGAAAATGATTAAAAAACTACCATTTCACTTCCTTTATTATTATTTTTACCATTTTATTTCTCAATAATAAAAAGAAAGGGGGAATGCCACCACCGTCACAATCATGACAACCATCTCAACCATGACTGCTAGCATGGTGAACCTCCCTTTCATTTTCACCTTTTTTTTTCCTTTCTTATTACAAAATGACCAATAAAGACGTTGACTTTTGTAGCACTCACTTCTTATTTTTTTTAATTTAAATTAATTACAGGCTTTAAAAGAAAATTGAAAAAAATTATTTTTCTTAATTTTTTTTCCATAAATTCTCAGTAACCAAACATAAAAGGGAAATAAAAAAGTCCCTGAGATCCCACATATGTTTGGTGGTGGAGACGCAGAGATTTTTCATGTCCCACCCCCACCTCCTTTCCATATTTTGAAGAGAAGTTTCACCCACCAAACCCACCATTCACTCCCCCACATAAGACCCCGGCAAATCCCATGTTCCTAATCTCTCAGTGGGGTGCCAACGGCCCACCACCTCTCTCTTTTATTACAAACAGTAAGAGGTCTCGTGAAAATGTCAAAGCTTTAGAATGCGTCTTGTGAAGAGATTGACACAATCATGGAGGAGTGTTTCCTAGTGTTGTTAAGGAATAATAATGAAGGATTTGAGCAGAAGGGCCAGGTGGTGCCCCCTCTTGTCACGTGGCTCAACATCATCCATGCTCCACACGGTTTTCTTCCCAAACAAGTTTCACTGGTTCGGTTAAGGTTATGAATGAGTTAAACTGATATCTGTATTGTATAAATATTCTTAATTTTATTAAAAATAATATTTGATTTTGAGGAGATAACGATTTTAAGTTTGATAAAAAGTGGGGTCAATTGCTTTATTTTGGTAACGTGAGTAGCCGGTTAGGTATGATTGCTTCATCTGGGTTTTGTTTGGAACTCATATGTTGTCTTCCTCGTAAAGGAAATGAAAAAGTGGGAGTTCATGCATTAAGGGATTGGTATGATAAGCTATCCATCTGTCCCATTTACATTGATAGCTTATTCAAAATTTTGGAACCAACCAATTTTGGGCTTTATGTATATGGGTCTGGCCCATTTTGAACGGGCCTGGATCCAGACTTCCAGGGATCTTCCTTCGTGAAGAAATTGGCCACTACAAAATTGGGCTTTGGCACAATCCACAATAAAAAGGAGATGATGCATGCTCAAAGCTTCAAAGCCATGTGGCTTTTAAGGATTTAAAAATGTGTGATTCAATTGATTTTTGAAAAAAAAAAAATTAATTGAATCAATATGATTGGTTTATGTTTAAATCAAAACCAAACCAACTTTTTACCAACCTTTTTAATGATGGAAAAAACTGGTTGGTTTAGTTCTATTTAAATGATTGATTAGAAAGAAGTTAATTTAGACATTTGATCCAATTAATTTTTAGAAGTAAAACCTATTTGAAGTTTAAAATATTTACCACAAAAGATAGTAAGTGTATTTAAAAATTTATTTAATTATAGTATAATAATAATGAATTATTTTAATATAATTAATAAAATATTAGGTTAAATATATTTTATCATCTCAATTTTTAGTATATTTTACGCTTTACCTTCTCATTTTCAAAATTTAACACTTTACTCTTTAAACCTATTAAGTAGTAAGGTGATGTTTGTTTTTTTTGACTAAATAAAAAAGTTAAAATTATTAACTTTTTTTATTTGGTTAAAAGAACATGTTGAATCAAGCGACTTGTTATTAATAAGATCGATTTAGTTACATTGGTTAATATCAACAAGTTACTTTTAATTGAATAAAAAAAAATAAGTTTTAGTTTTTTTTTATTTAGTAAAAAGACAAATATCAGCAAATACTTTGCTCTAAATACAAATTTTATTATAAAATTATAAAAATGATTTGCTCTTTTTAATATTTTGATTCGAACATTTGTTTGAATTTAAGTAAAACCAACTTTAAGGTGAGGTTTTTCAAATACTTTCTAAGTTTTGATTTATTTTTATTTTAAAAAGACACTCACACAACAATTTATAATTTTTGTATGTAATTATGAAGTATAATAACTTTGAATTTAAATAATATACATTTTTTTTATATTTATTTATTTTTCCGAATTTCTTATTGATTTTTTAACAAATCTGAAGTTCAAGTATGGTTTATTAACAAGTTTGAGAGGCAAAGTGATAATTTTTGAATGTGGGCAAATAAACAAAGATTAAGAAAATAATGGGCATTTTATCCCTAAAATATTTATAATTAAAAATATTAAAAAACTCATGGAACATCGAGTGATTATAAAAAATAAAAAAGGGAAGTTTTGAAATATAGATTTAGTTTAGTTTTTATTAGTTAGGAATTCAAAAGCGGATTATTTGATTAAAAGAGCCGTTAGAAACCCAATTTTAAAAATCTAACTTTTTTTTTTTTTTTTTTTTATCATATTTTAATTAAAATACGAATCTTTGTAATTAGAAACCCAATTACACCTTTTAACGAATTAATTCAAAAGCAAAGATATTTGATTTAAAAAAAAGAAAGAAAAAAATAGAACTGGTAAAAAGTTTTCAAAATTCAGAGACCCAACTTAAAACCGAAGTCATCGTCTTTGGCTCGGTCTCTCCGACAGCCACACCCATGGTTTGGCCCTTCTTACCAACAATTTCTCTCAAGGCCTCAAATCTCAAACAGCACAGGCCAAAGCTCCAGCTCTGTCACTGTTTCACTTTCTTCCACGACAAAATGCCCAAAGTGAGTGAAACGCCATCTATTCTGTGTTGTATTTCTCTGTTTAGCATTTTGGCACTTTGGGTTTGTTGGAACTGAGAGTTTATTGGGTTACTGAAAACAGATGGGCTGTGATTTCTCTGTTGAAATTATAATCTTACTTATAAGTCGAATTAGAATAATTTTAGGAATTTGATAAATATTAGGAATTGTTATTTATTTGGGTTTTCTTTGTTAATTAGGATTCTTAGTCTAATAGGAATTGGAGTTTAGTATAAGTATGATTAGTTTATTATAAATAGGTTCATTATTATGTTGAAAAGTAGAACGCAATAAATTTTTATTTTAACAAAATATTATCAAGACCCAATTGTGTGGTTCCGACATTCTCTTCATTGATTATTGGCTGGTGGTTCTAAGGAAAAACAACTCAAATTAAGGATAATTTAAATGAAACATTACAAAATAGTGCCATTTACTGTTGTTCTTCACTTTTCAAGAAGAAGGTAGGAACCGCTGAAATGTAGGACAAGAAGCAGCAGAGGGATGTTTCATGAAGTGATATGGCCAAAATCTTCATGGGACTCACACCAATAAACCATATTAAATAGTTATGTCATCTTGGTTATAACATTGGGTAATAAATATTAGAGCAAGATGTGAATCTTGTGCAAGTCCAATGAAGATATGGATCCATCTGATTACCAATCAAACAAGGTAAAAGGACCAAAAAAGGAAAAATGGTTTTGTCTGAGAGTGCTGAAATCTGCATTTCTCTGTTTCTGCTATTTTTTCTGAGTTGATCTTGGGCTCAATACTCCATTGGTGTGGGTGTAACTCCTGCAAGGGAATCCCTTTGCAAGGTCCAACTTCATGTTCATGCTGCACTAGCATGACGCCTCGAATAAAATGTCATTATTTCATTCTATCATGTTCGTTTCAGAACAAATAAGTACAGGAGAATCTTGGACCTTTGTGTGTAGAAATAATGGAAAGAAAAATGGTGAATCGAACTATGTAAATTTTCTTATTTAAACCATTCATACTAACTGGGTCCTGTAGTAATTTTCAGAATGTTTAGAGGCTTGTATTTATTTCCCATGAATAAATCTTAATCATTGGCAACTAAAAAATTTATTTCTCAGTTTTCCCTTTGGCACAGATGATTAGATAATTTTGTAGCAATTATGCATAGAATACCTTATTCAAATTTCTTCTCCTTTGTTTGCAGGAACTAGTCTCATTAGTTAAGAAATGAAATTCCAGGGTCTGGCTTTATAAAGAAACTGTCAAATTACATAGAAAAGTTGGTATGTGTCTTATAGTCCTGACCTTCCTCCAATGATGGCAACAGCTTGAAGGGCCATTGATAGGATGTTGATGGGAAACTAAAATCTGGTTAGTTCCTTGTGAATTTGGTTATCTGTAGTGCTTTTGATCAAACATGAAATATGTTAACAAATTTCTAAGAAACTTTGATGCTCCTTATGAAAATATTTTGAACATAAATGCAGTTTCACGAGTGCATATTTATTTGACAATGGCTAGATGAACACAACATGTAATATAATAGCTAGATTTGGAAAAGAAAAGAAAAAAGAATATATGATATCCTTCAACTGATCTGACACATCATTATGTTATAATTTATGCTGTTTGGTTCTCAATAAGCTAGTGGGAATGGGCTTAGTGAAAAGATTTTGTGCAGAGTCATATGCATTGTACAGTTGTTTTTTAACTTGTGTTGAAGACAGCTTGGAATAATATGATCCACATAAAATAGCTGCATAACCCAATTCCATCCATATTTAAGTTCATCATTTACCACTGGGATTGTTGAATTGGATACTCATATGTTAGAGTATGAGTGACCAAGAATCAAGTCATTTTATTAAGAATGGTGGTGTATGAATCAGAATATTTGATTTTGACCGCCATAAAGTCAAAAGCTTTTATTTTGGTTCCATCAGATATCAAATGCAGTTTCTCTCCTCGGGGTCTAAGATACATAATTTGGATGAGTTTCAAGGCAGCTATAGTTGAAAGATGAATTAGGTGTCAATCTATGACCGATTCCTAATGTTGGTATGAATTCTTTTTGAACTCATGCATTCTTGTAGAACTTTAGTTTCATGTATGAGAAAGTGTGTGGAATTTGTATGCCCATGTGATTTGAGTGGCGTCGATTATTTTAAATAGAGTTTGAAGGTGAAGATTATTTGCTTAAAATGGGATTATAGGGAAATGGGAGTCATAAGCACATCTAACAGTATGGGGTCAGGTTTCGATTTAATTGGAACTACACTAACAATTTCTTACAATCATTTGTGAGGAGGCTTAACTTTCCAATAATGATGTCTTTTACTCTAATGAATTTCTACCTTTTGTTGCTATATAGAAACAAAATCGATCCACTTAATTCCTTGGGGACGCCCTGTTGTTTCCCATATATACGCTTTCTTGATTGTAGTGTGTATTCATTAACTACTTCAATATTTGATAGATGGGAGTTCTACTTCGATGCCGATTACGCTCTTGATGCATTTCTTGTACCTGTTGAATACAATTCTTATTATTGGAGAGTTTTCTTCCATTTAAGCAGTATTCCTCCACTCTTTGAATTGCTGGATAGAGATGAATATAGTAAGAATTGATACTTCTTTCATTCAAATTGCTGTTCTTTGAATGCTTTGTAGTGAATTGTAGAAGAGAAATTGAAGAATAAAAGGTAGAAAATTCTTCTTCTTAATTAATTTTTTGTACATAGACTCGTACATATATATATATATATACAAAAATCCTAGGACCCAAATTCAGGACTTTCCTAACTCAATTACAATAAAATCCTTTTGATCACGAGATTGCCTAATTCTCTCTTCAGAATCACAACTTTCTTTATTTCATTCTTCCACACTCCCCCTCAAGTTGGTGGATAGATGTTTTTCATTCCCAGCTTGGATATGTTTGCTTGAAACTTTGTACTGCTTAAACCTTTTATGAGTGTATGTGCAAGTTGGTGGTCAGTAGATATATAAGGGGTATAGATCAATCCACTATCTAGTTTCTCTTTGATAAAATGTCTATCAATTTCTTTGTGTTTTGTTCGATCGTGTTGCACTGGATTATGTGTAATATTGATTGTAGATTTATTGTCATAGTAAAGTATCTTTGGCCCATCCCATTTGATCTTCAAATTTTCCAAAATAATCTTTAACCATAGTAGTTCATAAACTTCTTGGGCCATTGCTCGGAATTCTTCTTCTGCACTGAACCTTGCTACCAAACTTTGTTTCTTGCTTCTCCATATCACCAGATTCCCGCCAAGATAGGTGCAATATCCTGTAGTTGATTTTCTATCAACCACAGATCCAACATAATCTGCATCTGTGTATGCTTTAAGTGCTAGTCTTGAACTTTATTTAAATAGGATGCCCTTTCTTGGAAACCCCTTAAGGTATTGTAGTACTCGATTATCAGCTTGTAGATGGACCTTTTTTGGACTGTGCATGAACCGACTAATCACACTCACAACATATGCTATATCTAGTCTTGTGTGAGAGAGATAAATGAGTCTTCCTACTAGATGTTGATTTACCATAGTGTCTTTCTCAGCCTCTCCGAGCTTATGATTAAGATCTATTGGTGTGCTTGTTGGTTTATACGCCAACTTTCTTGTTTCTTTGAGAAAGTCTATTGCGTATTTCTATTGAGAAATAAAAATTCTTTGCTTAGAGTGTGTAATCTCAATTCCTAGGAAGTATTTCAACCTTCCTAACTCTTTGATTTCAAATTCCTTGGTCAAACATTGTCTCAAAGTCTGCTTCTCTAGTTCATCATTTCCTGTCATGATGATGTTGTCTACATATACCAAAAGAGTTGTAAGTTCCCTTGAATCTGAATGCTTGACGAATAATGTATGATCTCCTTGACTTTGTTTGTATCCTATGTTTTTCATTACATTTGCAAATCTTCCAAACCATACCCTTAGAGATTATTTTAGCATGTATAGAGATTTCTTCAGTTTACACACCTTTTTAGTGGCTAGGTCACTGCCAAATCTAGGAGGAATTTCCATGAAAATTTCCTTTTCCAAGTCTCCATGCAAAAATGCATTTTTGACGTCAAACTGTTGTAGATCCTAGTTGTAGTTAGCTGCCAATGATAACAAAATTCTTATAGCATTCATCTTTGTAATCGGGGCAAAGGTCTATAGATAATCCACACCATATGTCTGAGTGTATCCCTTAGCCACCAATCTCACCTTATACCTCTTTAATGATCCATCTGCTTCATATTTAATAGTATAAACCCATTTGCATCCCACTGGTTTTTTTCCTGCAAGCAAATCTACTAACTCCTAAGTTTGATTTTTCTCCAAGGCCTTTATTTCTGAATTCATGGTTTGTTTCCAATTTTCATTAGATAAAGCCTCAGAAAGAGTGGTAGGAATATGAATATTGTTCAAATTTGTAAGAAAACTCTCATAAGACCAAGATAACTTTTTGAATGACACAACATAAGAAAGTGGATACAAGGGATGTTTAGTACATTGCCTCATTCCTTTCCCGATGACAATAGGAAGTTCAGACCCAATTTGTAAGGGAAGAGGAGAAACTATTACCTCATTTCCAGAAACCGGTTCAGGTTCTTGGACTTGTATAAGTCTAGGGACTGTAGCTTTCTTACTTGAGTATACTTTGCCAGTCATTCGATTCTTAGCAGACTTAGTGGGTGACGAGTTAGGTTTAGGGACAGACTTAGGTTCAGGGATAGGATCTATGGGTGAGGGTACAGGTACTGGACCAGTGACTTTAAGGGGGGTCAATGGGAAAGAAATCAATGAAATAGGAATCCTGATCCTTGTTTTCCTTGAAGTTTTCCCCCTGAAGATAAGGAATAGGAAAATAAAACTCTCTTTCATTGGAGGTAACATTTGCTAAGACAAAAAAAATTTTGGATGGAGGATGGTAACACTTGTATCCCTTTTGAGTTGAGAAATATCCCACAAAAATACATTTGACTGCTCTTGGGTTCAATTTTCCCCTATTTGGACTGTGAGCATGCACGAAGCACACACATCCAAATATCTTAGGAATGAGATGGTTTGTGGGTCTCATATTAGGATAGAAGGATGAAGGTACTTCCATGGGACTTTTGAAATCGAGGACTCTAGAAGGTAATTGGTTTATGAGATGTGTGGCAGTGAGGACTACTTTCTCCCAACAAGATTCAAGCACATGATTTTGGAACAAAAAAGCTCGAGTTGTATCAAGTAGGTGACCATTTTTCCTCTTAACAACTCCATTTTGTTGAGGGGTGTTGATACATGATGATTCATGAATTATACCCTCATATTGAAAGTATGGAGTTAAGACTTGATTGAAATAGTCTATGGCATTATTGGACTGAAACTTCTTGATAGTGACACTGAATTGGTTTTTTACCATGTTATGAAAATTTGGAAGAATAAAACTCACATCAAATTTGTGTTTAAGTAAGAAAATCTAAGAGACCCTAGTGCAATCATCGATGAAAGACACGAACCAATGCACCCTAGATATATTAGGGACAAGGGAAGAGCCCCAAATATTACTATGAATTAAATGAAAAGGTTCTGAACTTCTTTTATTTTGATGAGAAATGGTGAACGCTTGTGTTTAACAAGTTCACATGCATCACAATGAAAACTCTCAATATCTAATTTACTAAATAGGGAAAGGAACAAAAATTTAAGAGTTTGAAATGATGGATATCCAAGACTACGATGATGAAACCAAAATTTTTCTTTATTTAAAAGATGATGCTTTGAAAGGAAAGATACAAATGACTTGCTTGTTGTCTCAAGGTAGTATAGCCCATTTCGTTCCTTAGTAACTCCAATCATATTCCCCAAGTCTTGGTCCTGAAATGCATAATAAATAGGGAAAAATGTCATAAAACAACCCAAATCTTGTGTAAGCTTTTGTATACAAACAAGATTAGTGGACAACTTTGGAACATGGAGCACATTTCTTTAAGTATAGGACTAATCTGGACATCTCCTATACCTGCAATAGTGGTTAAGGAACCATCTATTATGCCGATTTTCCTACTGCTTGGACAAGGGTTATAGTTTTTAAATTGGTGTAACGAATGAGTCATGTGATTTGTAGCGCCCAAATCTATAACCCATGATTTGAAAAAGGTTTCATCTGAGACTTTTAATCCAATGGAAATAGGAAACTTACCTGAAAGCGCCAATGAGCAGGTACCTGAAGGTTTCTCTAGAGTTCCCAACAGAGCTCTTATTTTTTCAATCTCTTCCTGATTGAATTCATCCTATTCCAATGATTTTTCATGATTTGGTTGAGCAACGAACAAGTTTTCTTGCCCATTATTCCTCTATTATCCTCCTTTGTAACCCTACTTTTTGCTAGATGTAGTTGGCTTACCATGAAGTTTCTAACATTTTTCCTGTGTATGTCTAGATTTCTGACAGTGAGTGCACCATAAGTTATCGTTGTTATCACGATTTGAAGCCTTTGACCGATCAGTCATTTTGTTATCAACAGTGCTAGCCTTTTGTTAGCAACCATAGCCGAGCCTTCCATATTCTGAGGTTCAAGCATGACACTTCTCTTGCTTTCTTTTGCTTGAATAATGGAGATAGTCTCATGCAAAGTTGAAAGCTCTTTGCTAAGTATTTGAACTTGAACTTGGTCAAACTTAGCATTGAGACCAACTAAGAAATCATAGACTTGATCCTTTTCAATGCAGTTCTTTAGGATTGCTGCATCCTCAGGGCATTTTGTCTCAATACAACAATAGTGATTAAGTTCTTGCTATAGGTTTTTCAACATATTGACATACTCCGTGACTGTCTTGTTTCCATGTTTAGTTGCTTTGGTCTTAGCTTTTATTTCGTACACCTGGGCTGCATCTAATGCCCTTGAGTTTGTCTGATGAACCGCATCCCAAATGTCTTTAGCAGTTGTCAAGAACATACAAGTGTTCCTTTAGAAAGGTACAAACAAGTTGTGACCATTTTAGATAATTCTTCTCATTGAGTTTGTATGTCTCTTGAATATTCTGCAATTCTCGTGTTATAAGTGCTAATCACTTCTTTAGGAGGATTGGTGAAGCTAGTAGTTTGTGATACCTCAGAATTTTTTTTTGTGTGAAAAGTATAAAAGAGTTCTTTTGGTTAAAAGAACTCACCAATTGGCATTAGAGACCCGAGTAGCTCCAACTGATGTCGACGTGGAACAGCGATGGCTACAGTGATGGCATTGGAGGTTCGACACTCTTGACGATGATGGAGGTATGTCAGAGATCAGGTATTCTTGATTTCCAATTATGTCTACAGTGCAAGGAACGCTTGTAGAAGGAAAGATCTTTGGTTGCAGCAACGGCGATGGTGTGATTCCTCTTGTGCGATGAGTTCTTGATGGCACCAGGGTGGGATTATGAGGGAAAGTGGAAGCCGACAGTGAGGAAGTGACAACGACGACAATGCAGTGCGACAATGATGGTGGCGAGAAGAAGACAACTTCGGCACATAGAGAAGACGACAGCAGCGGTGCATACTTACAGCAATGGCAACAGCAACAATGAGAACTTATGGCAATGGCAACAGCGAGGAAAGTGGATGGCAGCGTGAGGCAGCAGTGCGACCTTAGTGGCGCGACGGCAGGAAGTTCCCTTTTCCAACAACACAATGGTCATTTGCGATCCACTTTTGCAACAACCGAGAGATGGATATGACACCAGGGAGACAAAGATGGCAGTGCGAGGACAATGGTTGTTGTGTCAGTGTGAAGCTATGTTTGCAGCACAAAGAGGGACACCTTAGGGTCGACGATGAAGGTCGGCTACGATTTTCAACTCGGCAATGAAGGCCAAAAAGCTTCTCTTCCCAAATTTATGAGCCTAGAGCTTTGATACCATGTAGAAGAGAGATTGAAGAATAAAAGGTATAAAATTCTTCTTTTTAATTAATTTTCTGTACATAGACTCATACATACATATATACATGTATATACAAAAATCCTAGGACCTAAATTAGGGACTTCACTCAATTACAACAAAATCCCTTGATCACAGGATTGCCTAATTCTCTTTTCAAAATCACAACTTTCCTTATTTCATTCTTCAACATAAACAAAAACCGTTTGTGTTTGATTAATGGACATGCAAGTAAAATTAGAGAAGGTAAGACAAATCATTTGCTCCTTGGAATCTGGTCTAGAAAGGAAGATGCAGTGACTTCCAAGATAATAGCTGCCCATGGTTCAACCATGAGAAAGCCTAGGAGCTGGAGTTTCAAGTTCTGAACCTGGATTTTTTAGATGGTTAATAGCTCCAATTAACACATTCATTTTGGATACTGATGTGTTTTTTTAATCAGATGGATTGATTATGCTGTTCTAAGCTTTCTGATGAAATTTTTTCAGAATTTGACAGTACCAGGTCTGTCGAGCATGAATCATGAAGTTTATATACAATCTCTGTTCCTGTTTGATTTATGCAAGGTCTCCATATGAGTACATATCCTGTTTGTGGCATGCTGGCTTCAACAGTACTCAATTTCCCCTGAGAAATTATGTTCATGGATTTTCGAGGGTCTTCAAAATTCTGTGATTTTCATCTTCCTTGGCAATTTCCTGTTCCCTACAGGCAAGTATTTGTGCCTTGCCAGCTGCTTCAGCCCAATCAATCCTAAAAATGAACACCAACAACAAAGCCAAGCACACAACCACACCGACCAAGAGCCCTATTAGTAGTCCCCCAAGTCCAAGCCCTGCCTTGAAAGCGAAAACCATGCCCAAGGGCAGGGCCACCAAGTAGAACCCACCAAGATTGGCATACATTGCCAACGACATCCTAGCTGTTCCCCGGACTATTCCTCCACAAACTGCTAAAGGGAAGTTCACCACCTCCACCGGAGCCATTAGCAGCAGCATCTTCTTTACACCTCTGATAGTCCTTGCATCGTGGCTATATAAATACCCCCAAATACCTCTGGCAGAGACCATCATTGCGGCACCTATGCAACCCGAGGCGAAGCTCACCAGAAAGGAAATATATGCTGACTGATAAGCAAGGTCTGGTTGGTTTGCGCCAAGTTCATTCGAGACACGGGTGGATGCACATGTAGCAAGCGATTGCATGACAGAGTAGAGCAGGTAATCAAAGTTTAGCACTATGGCTAACTCCCCCACTGCCTGCTTGGCATTCGGGAGCCGCCCCGTGAGCAACACCAAAATCTCATAGCACCACCACTCAAGGCAGGTGGTGAGGCAACTTGGACCACATAGTTTTAGCATTTTGATCCAGTCGCCTACTCCTTGATCCCACCACCCTCCTTCCTTCCATCTTCTTTCCTTGCTACTCTCTATCCTCAACACATAAAATGCAAGCAGGATCACAATAAGGAGATCAGTTACCCAGCCTGCCATGGAAACTCCCTTCAGACCCTTGGCTCTGGAGAGTAAGATGTTGATAGGTGCATGAAAAGCCAGTGCAACAGACGTGCTGAACATTATAGGAAAGACCATGCTTTGTGCGCTCAAGTAGGTTTTCAGAGGACAAAGCAATGAAATGACGAACAAATCGGGCAGGAGATACAAGAGATAGGTCTTGGCAACCATAGAAATATCTTCTTGTTGGCCAAAATAAATGAGGATCTTGTCAACGTTGAGCCACAAGAAGGATATAGGCACTGCAGTAGTCAGCAATAAGATGGTTACCATGACAAGGGTCTTGTGTAGAAGCCTAACATTTTTAGCCCCACAAGCCTGACCACATATAGGTTCCATGGCACAACAGAGCCCATTCAACACAGAGTAGCCAGTCACATTTGCAAAGGTGAACCCGAGCACACCACCGGCCAACTGCAGCTCTCCAAGCTGGCCCAGAAACACAGTAGTGATGACACACTTGCCCAGCCAAGCCAAGTTCATGACCATGAGGGGAACCACAATTCCTCTCTGCTTCCTCAGCTCGGATAGCATCGTATGTGTAGGAGGGGGAGGTGAGGGCAGGTGAGGGAGCTTCTCCATCTGTGTTGCAAAATGGAATGGTGGGGTGGTCTCCAAGACTAGGAAAGATAAGAAATTTAGGTATTTAGATAGACATTGAACATGAAGAAGTGCATGGGTTTCGTGAAGGAGTTTGTCTGTAAAGGAGAACAGGAAAGCTGGCTTTTTGTAACCGCCAATTATGGAAGAGAGAGCTGGTGGTGGATTTTATAGTGGGTGATGAGAATGATATTACGCTAACACAGATTTCATTCCCCCCACGTTTCTCTGTTGAGGATATTAGCATTCAGTGGCATTTACGAAGTAGTATAGTTTAAAAGAGGAAATCACACACCTGAAAAACTCATCCATATCACCATTAACGAAGAAGCTTAAAGACGTAACCATCCACCTCTTGGCATTAATATGGGAAACTCCATTTACTTAAAACAGAGGGGAAAACATGTCTATGCATATTTTTCAATTATCTTTTTTTCTAACTAGTTATTTTATTTTAATGTTTTTCGCTTTAGAAAATGGGGTGTAGAGTGGTGAAATTAATTAATTTAGAATTTTGTTATGATTGTAGTGTAATACTATGACATATTATAATGCAGGCCATATTATAATATATAGAAAGGTGCTTTTTTGGTACAATACCGAAAAGGCTCCATCAATTGGGTAGTGCTAATATTTTCAAATTACATTATTTGTATTCTGAATTTCATTTGTTTGTATCTTAGCATTTTCAGGTGCTCAAATTTGGTATTTGATAGGTACGAAAAAGAGACGTAACTAACAACTCATAGGATGCCAATAAAATTCCCACCAAAGCCTAAATTAGCTTTGCTTTGTAAGATTCGGATTTGGTTAGGTAGATTTCAACTGGGTTAATTTTAAAAAACCTTGGCCGTATAATGGCTCCAAGGGGTAACATATGTGGAGAAAAGATTTAGAGGGATTTGTTGTTAAAAGGGAGTGGGCAATAATGCAGTGTGGTCCTCCATGGCGTCTCAAGCTATTAGGTGGCTGAATGGGGAGCAAAGGTACTCAGCTCTCAAAGTATTAAAAGAGCCATCATATCTGAGCTTTCACTTTCCTAATGTAAAGTCACTTATAATTTTATTTGTTTGCTTTAACTTTTCATTCATCATAGTAATATAGGATGAAAAAACAAACAAAGATTTTACAAATGGTATCAAAGTCAATCATCGACTCGAGCGTGGGGATTTATTTGGCTTTGTGAGGGGTGTTTGTTTGTTTGGTCCTGTAATCTCATGGGACATAATGAGGACATGATGTCACATGATAGGGGTGGGGATAAGGGAGAAAGTTCTTACCACTATATAAGTATGAGTTCCTCTTAATTATCTAGACACGTTTTAAAGTTGTGAAGACTTCTTTGGATCCAAAACGAATAATATCTACATGTTTGGGTGTGGGTCATTACAAATGGTATCAGAGTCGATCATTGACTTTGGATTGGGGGTTTGTTTTACCCTGCAGGGTATTTGTTTGTTTGGCCCCGCAATCCCATGGGACACAACGAAGACGTTTTGTCTGCATGGAGGGGTGTTTGTAATATCCCACATCGAATGGGGGAGAAAATTTTTGATACTATATAATTATGAGCTTCTCTTAACTATGTAAACACGTTTTAAAGCCGTGAGAGCCCTTTGGACCCAGAGCGATCAATATCTACATGGTTGGGAGTGGGTACTTACATAAGTATAAAATGAAATATGAAAAAGTTTACCATCAAGGGATCTCCACTTACAAATGTCAATATCAACCATTAACCTAGTGATGCCCATTTGATATTGTTTCTGAAATGAAAAAACCAACTGTAAAACAAAATGGTCTGTGATTTTTTGAGCTTAAGTTTTTAGGGAACTTGTGAATCGAAATAGTTGTTTGTGGACACCACATTTGGAGCCTTTTGGGCACCATAAAACACTGCTAGTACAGAAATATTAGGATTTAGGGGGACAGAGAGACTAAATGGTTATATGGGTTCATCATCATTCATTTTCCTTTCCCCCTTTTTTTATAATGGCCACTTTGTTTTCCACTTGTTCCCCATTGATAAAGCTTGCGTATCCGCCTCAATTCTAGTGACTGCTATCTAATTATTTGATGCCTTTATGATTTAGCATTGCCCCATGAACATCATGGTTGTCACACATATCACCAACTCCCTTAATCTACTGGGCACTTGTAGTGGAGTATGCCTTTATTTTGACTGAAGTTTTGGTCATCCTAGAGATTCTGCAGTTCATGATCTTTGCAAATGATGTAAGGTTAATCGGCAGGAATATAGAGCACTCAAAATGATGTTAAAGGATGAGGAAAAGATGATGGAATTTAATATAAAGTTCAACTTTGATAAGAATATACCCTCAGCAAATAAAGAAGAATGCACCTTATTTCTCTATATTTGAGAATCTGAGATAAAGGCAAGGCCAAACCAATTGAAAATAGAAAGCATTAAGTTATTGACGAGACTAATAGCAACGACAGAAGGTCTACAAACACAGTCGTTTGGTCACCAATAATTTTCAGAAAGCAATCTCCATCAATCACTCTGCACCCACATCACAGGCCTCTAGCTTTCTTATCATAGAAAAAGTTGGAGCATGATCGGTCTCGTTGGTTTCCTTTATACTTTCAAAGATGGCACGACTCTATGCATGATGCAGCAGTTGCATTCAATGGTGTTGAAGTTAGCCAGTGAGGTGCCACCAGTCCGTGAACTCAGGTTTCACTTTGTCCAGGTTAATGTCAAGCAGAAGAGTCTTCTTCCAAGAAAGGGTGCAACAATGAATGTGAATTTTCTATTGAATTATGAGTCAATAGGTTTGATTATTTGAAGACTTGAACCATAATCAGATTACAGAAAGATATGATGGATTGGGTCAAGCCAATTGTATTTGGGAGCCATAAGAGGCATAAAACAAAGCATTTTACATATTAAATTGTAAACAAGGACACTGTCTGACTGTGTAAGCACTGGCAGCACCGAGAGTAGCGCACTCCCCTCAGCAGCTTCTGGGGCAATCAAATGTGAGCTCTAACAATTAAGTACTGAAATTTTTTGGATTTGAAGCTGAGCACCAAGCCACAATTAACGCCATGATTACCAAACATCACACATTTGAAAAAATGCTGCTGAAGAAAATAGTGGTAAATATGAATATATTGATACTTAAATTTGATGGAGATGTATAAAAAAATATTGATCATATTTTGAAATAAAATATAAGTGGATGAAAATTGATAAAAACATCCAAAAAAGTTCAAAAAGTAATTAAAAAAACATATATTGAAGTTATTTTAATATATATATATATATATTTTGAAGGGTATAAGGCATTTTGAATATATTAAAGAATATAAAAGAAATGTTCATATATATATATATATATAAAGTATTTTTATTTAAAAATGTTAATAATTTTATTTATAAATATATATATATATATATATATATTTAATTACTATAATTAAATTTTATTTATTTACAATAAATTTATTTTAATTATTTTATAATATATATATACTAGTAAATTTTATTTTATGAACTAATATATATATATATGTACATCTTAAGAAACCAAAACCAACACAGCTTTACTAGCAAGTGACTTAAATTTCATGTAGAATGCCAGGTTCAAGTCCTGGTGGTGTGCTTTGGGTTTATAATTTCTAATGTCTGAAAGTGAATCCCACATCAGAAATGCGGAGCAAAATGAAGCTGTATTTAAGAAAGGATGCTCCCATCTGGTGCACTGTTGAGGTGCGGATTGGGCTTCAGCAAGGGTGCATGCGCCAAAATATCGCGGGAAATCGAAAAATCGGATGGCCAATATTCCGACATTTCCATCCTATATATGTGTATACTAGATACCTGTACCCAGGTCTGCAAAACACAAGAAAATGACTGTCTGCATCAGTCTCTCTCTCACTCCACACATGGCAGGGAGAGTACAGCCACCAAGTCTTTGGTCCTCTGTAGGGCCTTCTTACCTACGTATAAATCATTGTAAAATGAGAAGCTTCTAAAAACACAGCCACTCCACATACACTATTCTTATTGGAAGCTCCCAATCATCTTGGGTTCTGTTTCCTTTTTTATTCACTCTGCCATCCCAACTCTCCTAGTGTTTCTTTACCTAAGCCTGTTCAGACAAGTGGGTGGAAACTGTCTTCATCTTTCAAAGCCTCCAGAGATGTTAAAGGATGGAAAAAAGAAGAGAGCCCAGGATTATACCTACTAGTTTAATTTGGAGTTGTAATTGCTCATCGTTTGCTGCCATGGAAGGTCTAACCGGCTGATCAAGCAAGAGTTTAAGCTCATTGATACTACTGGTGATGGGAAAATTTACTAGAGCTCAGGGAAGTGTTCTGCTTGGGGTGTGACAAGTTGACAGCTAAAAAGGAACCAGAAAGAAAATAAGGACAGATTTGGATTGTAATAGTGATGGCTAATATTGAATTGAAGAGGTTCATGGGTGCTAGGGAGACAGTTTCATGGATTCTTATTATTGATTCAGGCTCAAATGCGCTCTTATCAGCTATGGAGCTGCAACTTGAATAATTAGTATGCCTCAGTTTCGATAATTAGGATGCTTCCCAAAATGAAATTTAAGGGCTATGTTGAGTAATTTGTGCAAGAATACCATTTAGAACCTTAGCAGGCCAAGGGGTGGCATGGATCTCAATCAGGTTATCAAATAGAACACAACCAGCAAGGCTTTTTTCTTCCCAAAATGAAAAATCTGTGTCCATCTGGAAAAATAAGGGGGAAACTACAGAAGCAGTCCTATAATGTTTATGCAACATAAGCCATACTCATATCTTAGGATTAAAATATGATGTTTGTGCGAAATGGCCTCAGCATAGATATGGAAAAAAACAAATAAAAAGAAAGAAACTTTTGGAAATAGTGGAGAGATTTCCTTTGTCCTTTCATAATTATATCGGATTGTAGTGGGATCAGAGGTGGACCTCTTTGCTTTGTCTGGATGATAAAGATGGGTGCTTGGTGACAATCAAACATGAAAGCTTGAGCTAGTCTTAGAAAACTCCAACAAGGCTATACAAATAATATATGGCATAAAAACAAGGAAATTTTGTACCATTCAGGGGTTTCTGTTTTTAGTTCCACTGAATTCTAAGTCATTGAATCCAGCCTGAGTTTCTTCCCTCATTGATGGCTTTTCATTGCCGCTAGATCTACCAAAAGGTCTGCACTAAAATTTTCACTATATGTCATCATAACATAGTGACCCTTAAATAGGGTTTGATTCCAATGATCAACACCTTGTCATATCTAGCCCACCATTTGAGGGTTAGGACAGTGAAATATCATGTTGGTTTCAGGACTTTTCCAAGAATGGATTTTCATATTACTATTTATAGTACAGCTTCCATGAAAATTTGTGAAATATTTAATCAACTGTACAAAGAAATAGGTTGAAATCATTCAAGCCCATTCTTGGTATCAAATGGGGCTGTGTCCAATCCTTTGATTCCAACAAATACAAAGCCACTAAGCCCTTTAAAAAAGCATCCATAATTCTAGTCTTAAAGATGATGACGACAAAGATGATGTGTTCTTGATGGATACAACTTGGTTAAAGCAATGTTCTCGGGCATGCCTCCAATAATTCAGCGAGATTCCGTGCAGAAAACATGTACTCCAGGCACAAAATATTGAGAAGACTACATATTTTTCTTCTTATAAGCTCCATAGACTAGTAGTCAGGTAGGAGAGGAGACCCAAGTAAAAAAAACCCTAGCAGAAGTTGAATTTATATCTACTCTATCCAACTAGCTACTTGCCTGCTGTTGAAGGACGGTTCAATATATTCTTGTGCCTAGAGATGATGATTCTCTTTTTTATATATATGCATAACTGAGACTTACCAACCAACTTGTACCATGCTCTTAGACTAAACAATCAGCATAGTGAAATGTAATAGGTAAGATTGGACTCCAATCAAAATGGGCTGGGCCTTGGGGCAGGCATTGTGGGACAAACCCAGGCTTTAGGCCAGGCCCAACAGACACCATTATCAGGTTCCACCTGGCTGTCTGTTAGCTTAGCTATAAGCCCATAACTTGTGATTAAGAATCTAAATTTGTATTGAATCCCCACATATGTTACTATAGAAGAACAAACAGTCTTGTCCTTGGACCTCGCACACAACAAACAACTCTTTCAGCATGTAGTACTATAATATAATTACCTATCTTTCATGTGATTACAACAATTACTTTTGTTTTTCCTTCCCATAGATTGCTATCTTGTTAAAATATTGATCAGATTCATGAAGAAATCAACATTTTTGAAGCTTGTTGAGTACGGTTAATAATTAAATGAAGGGCAGTTTGTATTTTAACACCATGCATATATAGACTCATATATATATATATATATATATATATATATATGTTATCTTCATAGTTTAGCCGGTCCGTACACCTTTGAAATACTTTAGGTTTATATTAAACTTTGAGCACCTTTGTCTAGTACTCCTTGCTAAGAACTATTAATAAAGCCCATTTCCGTTATTAGTTTCTTCTATTCAAATCATGAAGCAAATTCCTCATTGCATTGGAACTGCTTTATATATGGTTGCTACTTTTCAATAAGGAACTGAATTCTAGAGTTTTTAAGTTAAAAGTTGCATAAAAATATTCCTTATAACCCTAGGTTGCACTTTTAGCCAACAGTCATGTTTTCCAGGATCCCTTTTATTGGGATGAATGCAGTTTCTAATTCTATTAAATGATACTTCCATTTCTGCTGTGTATTAATACACATGTTTAATACAGATAAGAAAAATTAGCAGACAACGCAAACAAAGATCTAAAAGAAGTACAAGGGTTTCAAGTCATTGATTCAAGGTCAAATTCCATGATTATTAACCATGGGGCATAGCAGTGTGGGAGAAGACTTGTTGCAATGCTGGTGCATTGAGTACAGGTTTGATCAAGCACAGGGTGAAGCTATTACCAACGTGATTCCAAATCTGTCGCCATGGATCACATGGGGGCCTCAATTTTGTCGTTTCCTAAGTCTATAAGATAATCGCCATACTCTACGCATTAGAGTTAATTATTATAAACCCAGGTTTGAAAGCTTTGTGTTTGTCCTCCCTGGATCACAAGTAGATGATAAGATGTAACAGCCTTGAACCGGAAAGAAAGGGCTTGTGAGCAAGCAGAAACATGCAACATTGTGCCAGATTCGAGGAGATAGGTGCCTCTCACATGGGACTTATTTTAATTCTTTTTTCATTTCCCCCGCTTTCTACCGAATGGTTCCTCCATCCACCATATATTTGCTTTCTTAAATATAGTTGTTTATAGGAAGATGGTAAAGGATTGATTTGTTTAATCAAAGGACTTGATTAAGATAACATTCTAAAATATTATCAAGTCTCTGGAATCAAAGCTGTGACAGTTTCTAAGCTCTCACCTCTTTCATCATCATCTTCTACTGCTCTCTCTAGGCAAGAGCCTGCCTTTCTTGAAGACCCCCACACTTCCCATGCCCATGGACTAACATGGGGTATAATAGTTGGCTCTGATTTTAACTTCCCACAGCTAAGCCAAGACCATGAATTGTGTCCAAATGCACATGGGGATCAATTTTATCAGAGGGCTGATAATTCCTTACCCTGAAAACAGGCTGTCATGGTTACATCTTCCCATAGAGCCCGTGAACTTGACGCTAATACAACTCTAATACACGAAAGGCAGGCTTCTTGCAGAAAAAGGATCAAAATAAATCCATATATATCCATTATTGTGAACTTGAAAATCATGGTATTGGGAGCCCACTTGATTATTAAGATGACATTGAGGGCGTGGTTTATATAGAAGAACAAAATAAATACAAGGGCACAAGGGCTTCATATCCCCACCTATCCATATGGGATAGTGAAGAAAATAAAATAATGACAATGCTAACAGTACTTCAAAAAGAATTTCTAAAAAATAATAATAATAACAGATGGTTTTGTGTAGCCGTTTTGCTGCAGCACTTTTGTAACGGTAACCTAGTTATTCACATGAGTATGAGACATGTTCTCAGGAACTTTTCATGTCCATCAGGTCTATTCTCTTGTGGATGAGCCCCATGAAGTTCTTCTTCTTTCTTTTCTAGTTGAAATTAGGGTTCTTAAGCACATGACATGTGAAGTACTGTAGAATTCCTTTTAATTGATAACAGTACCGGCTTTAATCTATCAATAATTTCTAAAGAATCACATGTGATGCATATGTTCAATTCTTATCCAGCAAATACCTTGATCCTGTAAAACATGATGGATGACAAGACTTTATGTCCATCTCTACTAATCAATCAGCCCATTTTCAATCTAAATAATTTACGAATATGAACTCAGTTAATCTTATTTATTAATTATCTTTTTGAAACTCCAATAAGTTACATTAAGTTTTTGAAAATGGAAAGGGACACCCTTGGAGAAATGAAAGGATCAAGTTACTGACTTCCCATTATATTTATAATGTTCTGGATAATTAATGCAATCAGTAGCAGTATAAAATATGAAGCAGGTAAGCAAAACGACAGAGGTGTGAACAAAGCAATGGCTTAAACCTCTGTTGGGATGATGTTGACCCGGTGAGTTCTCCATTGACTGGTCTTTAACATGGCTGGGTTGTAGTTTTATGACTTTGTTTCTTCTTCATATTTTTTTTAGTGGTTGAGAAGAGAGCGCAGACCCATCCAACGAGAAAGACAAAAGAGTAGAGTGGCATCAACTTGAGATTAATTAATTAATTAATTAATTTCAGGGCCATATAACTACTTCAGATTCCTGTTCATCCATTCAACCACCTCTCTCTTGGATGGGTTTTCCTTTGTTAATGGTCAAGTCATCACTTCCCATTCAATAAAGGGAAACTGTTTTCGTACAGACCTGCATTCTTACAGGATCAACCTTTTTCATGGAAATTTAGGTTAGATTTTTTGGCATTAATGAGACAAAAAGAGGAAACATTTGAATACTGCTATACCCTTTCAAATGGTACCGTATTAATAATCTTTGTATCCTCAGAAAATGAGGGGGCCGGGATGCAAGGGAATTAACGAAGTACAAGTAAACATGGGAAAAAAAAAGAAGAAAAAAAGGCTAGTCACAGATCCATCATGAGAATCACAAAGGTGGTACCATGGAATCCTCCTAGTAAAAGAAAAAGAGAGGAAAATAGAAATCCTATGTAACTAGAAAAGGACATGGTGTGGCCAGAAATGGAAGATAATGATATAAGTAATAAGACTCCCCACATGGTGCAATTGAATTGGGTGTGTGGGACTGAATGCCATTATGAAGTGATTGAGGGATGGGGATAAGATTAAAAGAGAGGGGGAGGAGGGTTGAAGAAGTTGGAAGTTGGAAGTGAATGAGGATCTAAAAAAGGGGAAGCTGGGGGCCACAGCAATGAGGTTAGCAAAGAGGGGCATAAGAGAGAGCCCGACAAAGAGCATCTTTATTCATGGGTTTGCGCCCGAGGGTCATGCGACCTTTTCTGAGTTGTTACAGTGCCAAATGAATGGAAAAAGAATATTAAAAGAAAGAGAATCCCAAAGTTTTCAACTCTTTCTCACACTCTCAAGTCTCAACTCAACTCTGTTATTGAGAAAGCGAAGTGAGCCGTCTCCCACGGCGCTCGTGCTCTGCCCTGCTCTGGACACCTCCCTGTCAGCGCCACCCACGCGTCTTTACTCTCTCCCACCTCCACACCCTTGGTCTTCCAACACTCTGGATTATGCGGTCAAACCATGTCCACCTTCCACATTACACCCTCTTATCCTCTCTTCTATACATGTCTTGTTTCTCTTCTTTTCTCAAGGCATGTAGGGCTTCAAAATTTCAAATTTGCGTGCTTCCATCCATGGACATGTATCAACTTATTTTGTAAAAAATTATTAAATAAATAGGTTGACCTAATCAAGTGGACGAGCTCAACTTGATTAACCAAGGGATGGCCTCTTGCAAAGGTATATACATATACCTTTCCTTTCTTTTTATTTTTTTTCCATTTTTCACGAGTCTACTTGCAAGGTAACCATGTATATGTTCCTCTTACTTGGCATTCCACATAACATGGCCAATCCATCTAAATAAAGTTGGCCTAGAGTTGGCGCACGTAATCATCAATTCTTAAGTCTACTTCTCTATCCTTACAACTCATCCATTCTTCAAGTCAATGATCCATTCTCATTCTTTTTCTTCCCATGATGATTGAAAATACAACTAAGTTGTACACTTATAGATCTCCTCTGTCATGGTTAGGGTTGTCAGGCCCCCTTTTCTTTTCCTTTAATAATCTAAATGCATCTATTTCAAATTAAAAGGTTATTGATGTTGTGACATGTTAATGGAACACCGGCTACATTGCTTCCTTAGTTCAAGGAATTTAGTTCACAACTAGTATGTTTGATGTTTTTATCTATCTACAAATTTTCATCTATCTACATATTTTCATCAAAACTAATAGACACATAGATTACATTATCTATCCTAAATATGATACAATGATGAATGCAAGGTTTTGGGACCGATTATGTGGGATGATTGTAGATGAATTTCGATTCACAAACATGAATGATGGCAATGATTTATACAAGAATTATTATTGTTAACAACCGATTTCATGCTAAAAACACGAGAGTAGGGCGCCATGCCCAAGATTAATTTCTTGATGTTAGGATCAAGTTCATGATCTGCAATCTTAATAACATAACATTTTACCCCAAGGGTGGTTACTAGCATCAACAGTCAGATGTGCTCTCCACTAAAATTGCTTTTAAGCTCAACAAGAAGAGTTTTCCTACCAATTTGTCTAATTTTGTTAAAAAATATATTGACTTAAAAAAGAGTTTATAATGCATAAGTAAGATTTAATGTTTTCTTTCTAGAAAAGCCTTGCTTTAACTTGTGAAATGATCTGACTTAATTAGGATCAGATTTAACTTCAACTAATGCTAAAAATGAAAAAGTAGACATCAATGCTGGGCTAGGCTGTCCCATTATGGTGCATGTGATATGGTTCCAAAATGGCCATTGATAATTAACCTAATTTTGGCTTAATTAAGGCACAACCCAATCATTGTTGACAAGACATATGTTGCTCTCATCACATTTTTGGAAACGAAAGAGAAAGAAAAGACGGAAAAAAGAAAAATTCATGGCTTTAGGGTAGTTGATACCCACTAGCGAATGGTTCGTGGTCTTAAACTCACACATATATCTCAAGTAGTTTAAGAGATTTTAGCTTTTCTCCGGAGAATATTCATATATGGATATATTTTCATATTATTTTTGAAATAATATTTGTGTGGCCATTAATTGATACAAAGATAATGGAAGGCTCAATTCAGTGGGATTACACACATAAATAATTGGCCAGGAATAAATATTTCTTCCGTTGTTGTGGGGGGTAGGTGATGTGAAGCTAGGACAGCAGAGCCAAAAATTATGCAACAAAGCAAGAAAACCAGGAAATGAAGTTCACAGAATAGACCCCAAAGGAGCGGGGGAAGAGACACGTGTCGCATTTTCAAAGGCATATGGACCCCCAACGTTAACATCGATTGATGAATAGATAGAATTTCTTTTCAGACCCTACTACCCGTTGGTGCATGTGGATCATGGAAAATTGAACCGGACGGACCCAAATCTCTCTCTTTCTAGATCTCTCTCTGTGTGTGTCTCTCTCCTGTTATTACTTGACAGTTCAATTTAAATGTGCCAGCTACGGCTTCGTTTGGTTTGAAACTACAAAACTGCCACTGTGCTCCTCTGCAGTGATGATGATGGTTCCACGAAAGACCTCCACCCCACAAAAGCCATTTCTTCATAGCAAAAGTTCAAAACGTTGGAGCGCTAAAAAACATGCCCTAGAGAGTGAATACGATCTAGTCAGTTACGGACTTCCAGTTGAGAGTTCAGAGAACATTACAGCTGCGCATGAAGGTCAAGTGTATTGAGAACTACAATTGGGTGCGGTTGATTTGGAAGTTGGTATTTAATTAAGCATTTCTTGATCATAGGTTACTGAATGGTCAAGGATTTTGGTGGTGAATATCATGAAAGGAAAATAACCCATAAAAGAGGAGCAGTACTGCATGAGAGGGGTAAGTAAGAGATGGTTGTAAATGAAGATTTGCAGGAAAGAGAAACTCTTGAAAAGATCATGTAAAGTGGGTGTCAGTATCAAACCTTGTACATCAAGCAGCGGACGATGAGGAGGAAGAGGAAAGAATGGCTTGGGCTGAGAGGAGAATGGGGGGTTGAATGGGGAGAAAAGGACTTGGGGACTATGTAAAACTAATATTTAATAATAGTTTCTCAGGTTTATTTGAGAGAGAGAGAGAGAGAGAGAGAGAGAGAACATGGAGTGCTGGAGGAGACAAAAGAGAGAGATGGAGAGAGAAAGGTGGGGACCCATCCACCGCCCATACGCACGCAGTCTTACCGAAACCAAACCCATCACCGATCTATTTTCCTCCATCTAACCCTAACCCAACTCTCTAACCCTCCTCTCCGCAGCTCAGAAGAACCTATTCTCCCTTCTCTCTTCCCTCCCAAATCCTCAACCACAATACCATCGATTACTAACTAAAACCCTCCACTATCACCTTATATCCCACAATTTAGCATGTTTAATTCAGCTCAGAGTTTGGTGGGTGACACCAAAAACCCACTCCTTTTCTCCTCTCTCTTTTGAACCCCTATGCTTACAGTACTTTGATTTCATTAAACTAGGAAAGCAGCAAAGCAAGACCTTCAAATCCTACTGTTTTTCTCTTTTTTTCTTCCACTATCTGCCTTTTCTTTTTGAACCAATACGACCTTTACTCCTTTCTATTTCATTCCTTGGTCTCTCTCACTGTTCAGCTTCTGTGTATGTGAAGAGGTGAGAGGGTTAATTTTGATAGATAAAAAGAGAACAAGATTGAGAAGACAAGAGAAAAATGGATCCAGTAACAGCACATGGCCATTCTCTCCCACCTCCTTTCCATACTAGAGATCTCCATCTTCATCACCAGCAGCAGCATCAATTTCACCCTCAACAGCAGAATTCAGAAGATGAACAAAGCGGCAGCAGCGGCCTCAACCGAGGGCAGAAGCGAGATCGAGACGACAACAATGAGAATACAAACGGAGGCAGCGAGGGGAATGAAATGGTAGGACTCTCTGGGGATGGAGAGATCAGTAGAAGACCCCGGGGAAGACCCGCTGGATCCAAGAACAAGCCCAAGCCTCCGATCATCATTACTCGCGATAGCGCCAATGCTTTGCGCACCCATGTGATGGAGATTGCTGACGGGTGCGACATCGTGGAGAGCGTCGCCACCTTTGCCCGACGTCGTCAGAGAGGGGTTTGCATTATGAGTGGAACTGGCACTGTAACGAACGTTACTCTTCGGCAACCGGCCTCACCTGGTGCAATTGTCACCCTACACGGCCGTTTCGAGATCTTATCCTTATCCGGATCCTTTTTACCTCCTCCAGCTCCGCCTGCTGCCACGGGGTTGACCATTTACTTAGCTGGCGGCCAAGGGCAGGTGGTGGGTGGAAGCGTTGTGGGGCAACTACTGGCTTCGGGTCCAGTTGTGATTATGGCAGCGTCATTCAGCAACGCCGCCTATGAGCGGCTTCCCCTTGAAGAGGAAGACCCTGCTCTACCAATGCCAGGAGGTTCCCTAGGCTCTCCCGGAGGGGTTGGTCAGCATCAGCCACCACAGCAGCAACCGCAGCAGCCACAGCAACTTTTAGCAGATCCAAACGCACCTCTTTTTCATGGGTTACCACCCAACCTTCTCAACTCCATCCAATTACCAGCGGAGGCCTACTGGGCTACAGGCCGCCCTCCATACTAACACAACTCAATTCAAGGCCACACCTCTTAATTTACTTCCCCGCCTCTACTTTTGACTTACCAGGATGTCCTAGCAATATTTGTAGGTACAAGAATTTGGGTTGTTGAGCATTTCAGGTTTTTTCTTTTCCATTTTTTTTCCCTTTCTTTTTAGCTAGCTACTTCTTGTTTTGCATTTTATGATAAGATTATATGCCTGCATGTTGATGGAAAAACTGTGTAAATTCATGGATTGTTCGTGAGTTTGATTTTATGGGAATAACTGCTACCACAATTTGTTCCGTTGATTAAGGGCAGAAGAAAGAAGGTAGGAGAAGGGACAATAAAGACTCCAACAAAAGGAAAAACAACATAGAAGCACTAGAATAAGAATGACTGTCTTTCTCATCCATGTTTGATCTTTCAGCTCTAAGAATTTTCTCATGTGATATCTCTCCAATTGGAGAAACGCAACCATATATTAGTCTTCTGTTGTGTGCTCTAATCAGTTGAATCCACATTGGGTTATGAAAGTCCCCCACCTCACCAATTCATAGTCTCCCTCTCACACGCCCACATACCCGCACATATATATCAAACAAAACTTGATTTGTACTCCATTGTTTCTTTACATTCCCGTGTGTGTGTGTATATCTATAACCCACATTCATCTCTTTCTGTGAAATTCCTCTCTATATGTTGATATATCCTCAGCATCACAGAAATCTCAAGAAAGACATTGTGATCATATATGAGCAGCAGTGTTGTTGGTGTTGTAGTTCATCAGTTGATAAGCTGAGGAGATGAGAGGATGAGGGTTCACTAAAGGCAGCGACGGTTTCGATGGGAGGCAAGGAGGTGGCAAACTATTTACGAGAAGAAAAAGGGGTATGGGCTTAGAGTTTGCACATTTTTTTGGCTTTCTTTAGTGAGTTTAAGAGTCTTTTCCTGGAGACATGAATAATATGTGCCTTCTGGTTTACACGTGCACTGCTCTGAACAAGTTCCTTTTCGAGGCAAACAACACTTCCATAAAAAGGCAACAGCCAGGACAAAGTGGGATGAGCTTTATATTCTCTCTCTCTCTCTCTCCCTCTCTCAGAAGTCGGGATTCAGGAAATAGGGGATTGGTCAACTGTTCAAAGTTCAGGAAATATCGTTTGCTTTTCTCCATTACAGCTATTACTACTTCTCCACTCTTAGTAAAGCTGTATCCTATCCATTCTTCTATGGGGAAAACTTCATATATAGTCAACTTTTTTCAATTTTTTTTATTTTTATTTTTTGCTTTTCTTTTGCACCATCATTTCTCTTCTTTGTTGATCAATTCATTCTATGGGATAGGATTCTTGAAGCCAACTGTCTTATTCTACTAATGATAAGCTGGGATTTTCTTTTGTTTGGTAGGTTTACCATCCACCTCAACATTGCTGTTCTTGTCGAGATACATCTTCCTCTTCTTCTTCACTTAATGCATCAACAGTTTCCTAGTTTTTTCTCTTATTTATTTATTTATTTAAATTAGTGTTTCACTTAGGAATCTCCAATATCATCATTTCTCTTAGTTTCCTTTTTCCTGGCCCATCAAGAAAATAAAATATCAGCTCCAAGCTAGCTTTGGCACCCACTAATTCCCCCCTAATGATTGGTTTTTAGTCAGTCTCAAAAGTATGTAGACTAGCTTTCATGGTGCAAACTTCGTGCCCATATATAAGGCCTGTAAATATATATATATATAGACAGATAGAATGGGGCTCTCCACTTTCGAGATAATCATAATTTGGTTGTGGATAGTGGCATTTGGTTCTACACACTGAAGTTTTGTTGTGCCCCAGTTGATGGAGGTAGGCAGCAGTACTCTTGCTTCTTCCTCTTTCATTCACCTGTTTAACCCTCCCTTGCGAAGCCTTTATCGATCATCTCTCTCGCTTCATATGACTATATCTTATGTGCTCATCTTATCATATGATGCCGGTAATTGTCTTGCTGAATGATGCCTGTTATGATATTGCTTCTTAAAAATCCTCTAAGATGTACATCTTAGGTGCCAAATTTGTTTATATAGGAGTTTTACTTTTGAAGAAGTACTCAATGACATAACTAGGTAATGTTCGTTAGGGATCCAGATGAATTTGGGATGAAATATTATTATTATTACTATTTGTAATATGAATGTAGATTGGGTGCATGTGGGAGTCCATGGAGTTTGTTCTTTTGCTTTTTGGGCTTATGATAGGGACATTCTTTTCTTTGGAATATCAAATGTGAAGACTTGGGAAAAATGTGAAGAATCGTATACTGTTTTGAGTCAAATTTATTAGTCATGTTTGCAAAACAAACTCCTGTGTAGTGATAAAAATTTTATTTCTGGGTTTTCTTTTTGCCCAATTAGGCTTATGGGAACAATTGTCACTGCCTTAAAAAAGAAGGGAACAGAAAGGAATGGAAGGAATTTGGGTTTGTTGTGGAGCTGCCAGGAAATATCAATGTCAGGTATTTGTAATTTCAGAGTGAAGATTTGACCAGTGGGCTAGCTCTGGGGCTATGACAGCTCCAAGAAAGTCCACAAAATGCGCTCTTAGTTTCCAGAGAAAGTTGAATTTCATGGCCATATGGAGATTGCATAACAAGTGATGCATCATTAGATGTCCATAGACATCATTGGAATTCTGTTACGCAAAAAGGAAAGAAGTAAACAACTTCAATGAAAATCGAAAATAATTGGATGGGTGGGTCTATCATTATGTCTCTGATATTGAGGAGCCATGCAGAGAATGTGGGGCTGGAAAAGTGGCATCCCAGTAATGAAAAGGGACCAGCAGCATAGCACTTTCCTGCACGTGAAAAACTATGACATTTAAGCAGTTCCACCCATAAAACACAGAAGAAATTGCCCAAGCAAGGGATCCATATCCATTTCTGTGATTGCTGAGCCATTGGTATCATTGATCTTGCTTTCTGGGCGGTTCATACCACTCGGCATCTAAAAAAATTATTATCAATTACATCACAATCTTACCATGCAATATAGATGAGGAGATTCACATTGAATTTTGGAAATATGATGGAAAGTAAAAGATTTTAACAAACTACTCTGTAACATGAGTGTTCTATATACCACAACATTACATATTTATTTTATTTTTTTTCCTTTTTTTCTCTTCTTTTCATTTCATATACAAACTAATTTATACAATAGTTAGAAGCTTAGTTTGGAGTGGTCTCACTAAGGCGAACCTATCCATACAAGAAATGAAATTACATGGTAATAAATTGACTAACAGATAAGGGTCCATTTGTAATCAGCTAAAAATAAAGGCTACAAACACCAACCTACCCACCCACTCTTAACAAAACTTGAACAGGGGCACTGATGACAGCATTCCTGTTTGTTTGTCCCACACTAACTTGAGTTTAAAAGCTCCTTCTCCAATCTTCCACACTTGCATTCCAACCTCAAATATTCCACAAATATCCATCAACACTCTATACGGAGTCGCCTCAATTCAGTTTGGAAGGTGGGGCTAGAATTTAGTGTCCTATGCGCAAGAGTCCTTATGTCCTCGCGTGAACAGTCTCGTGAGATTCGGACCAACTCCCAGAGGGCACCTCCACTAATCATGTCCTTTGCATTCACTTCTGAAATGTGGAAATTCAAGCCTTCTCAGGGGGGATGCATGAAGAGATTTGCAGGTTTCCAAAGAAAGGTCAACTTACCATGTTGTGCTAAATGGCAGAGTGCAAGCTCAATATGGCGCCTGATTGGTGAGGCCTCATTGTTAGCATTTTGTACAATCCATGGAAGTGCACCATCTTCAATAAGTAGCGATCTTCCACTCTTGGTTCCTGATGCAGTAGGAGCAGAAATGCCATGTGTCAACACAAAACAATAAAAGGCAACAATTATTTTTTACATTTGAGAAGTTCTTTGGATTGCACTATAACTTAGAAATGACGGTGACTTCAGCATGCTCCATGAAAATAGACTTTCTAGAAAATTTAGAGTATTTTGTCAACATGGCATAAACACATCTAGGGGGTTCGAAAGTTATGCTTAAGAACCAAGATAGCAGTTCTGTTTGTGCCCTACAACAATTAAAGACTTCAGAAATGCCTCCTTCTAAGCATATTACCTTGACTTGATGCCCTGGACTCACATTTTGCAAAGTTTGCAATTCCACGAGCAACTTGTGCAAGAACATCAGGATGTCCACATCTGACCATTCCTAGCAATGCCTTAATACCACCTTCGCCTCTTAGCTTTATCTGTAACTTATCTGGACAATGCAATACAGTAGCAGTTAGAGCAGTAGGAATCATATCTAAATAGTTGGATTTTTATTTTCATTGGAACTACCATTCCCTTAGGAGCATTGGCTGTGTCTGCATCCCACAGCTACCCAATCATCTCCCTCAATGAGGTATGGCTTTACCAGTGTTCCCGGATGCAGAACCCAGTTTTGAAGAACTTATAATAATATAAGTGTACCCTTGGGCATCACAAAACACTTTCCATCAAAAGCCATCAGGCAGCTTACCATTGCCACATAGATTAGCAATAGCTCCAGCAACCATGCGCAGGGTTTGAGGATCCTCAGCATGGGTTGCAGTGATTGACAATAAACTAATGCCTCCTTGAGACATTATAAGCTCTTGGTTGGTTTCTGCATGGACAGATAAAATGGTTATACGTGAAAGGAAGGTAAAGTAAATGTCAAAAAACCCAATTCCAAAAGTATCAATAATATTAACCAAGTTTGTCAATATATTCTAGAAAGCAAGGGATTAATGATTTACCATTCATTGCAAGGTTCGCAATTGCACCTGCTGCAACTCTCTGTATAGTCTCATCCTCAGAGCTTCTAAGAAGCATCAGTAAGGATGAAAGACCACCAGCCTCTACAATCTTCTCTTGATTTGTTTCTGCAAATTAGAGGGGAAGTAAAAACCACTGCTAACAGATAATTAAGGATGGAAACTAGTAACAGCTATTGAAATGATCATCTTCAGCAAGAGAGAGTGGTCCATTGTAGCATGATCTCATAGGCCAAGTTGAGGATATAGAATAATAGCAATCACAACATTGCAAATAACTATATTTATAAAACCAGTAGTGATTTAATATACATAAATGTTCCAAGCAAGCTTGGTATTCTATGACTCTTGGGTTAACTTTCATGGGACCAGATGATCAAACCCACACATGACTACTCAAGCAATTTCCACATGGCTAACTCCAAGCTGCCATGTAGATGGGCTCCTCAAGAAATTTGGGATAAGAAACTAAACCTTCCTGTCAGTTTTAGCCAACCAAAGGTCACATCCTCTTTGCATTTCTTTCCTTTTTCTAATGAGGATATAATTCCTTCTTTTTACTAAATTTATTACCCTGTTCATTCCAACAAAACCTCCCTCTGTTACTTTTTCAGCGGCTTTCCTCGTACTAACTCACACCCATGCATTTGTTGTTTAGAATTCTCTAGACAATATTAAAAACAATCTCAAATGAAAATCCCTCATTTTATCACTTGCTATGAGCACAAGTTTTCTCTACCCTACATGTCCTTTTCCAATCCTTCTACTCATGTTAAATATCCTCATAGAAGCTACAACTATCACATGAAGATGTTATTTATTCATTGAAAAGCAGACAAATCAAAATTCATGCTGAGATTTAATGGTGTTGACTACAGTAATTCAAGACATCATTAGAGGCATAAATTAAACAAACTACATGCATAAATTCTAGGCCTTTTAGAAATTACAGAGAATTAGTAATAACTACACTATGGTGAACAATTAACCATCTTCCTAAATTTCTCCTAATAGATGAATAAGCAACATGGTAGTTCTGATGTATTTTTGTACCATCAACTTAACCATTATCCAACCTTGATCAGTAATCTCAATACTCAGTTTCATTAGCGTTTTTTCAGACTAATTTACTCCAGAATGGGATGGAATCATTTGTTTCAATAATTCCAAAGAAAGCCAGAGTTTTTAAAGGCTAATGGAGACAACAGACCCTATTTTGCATACCAAAAGTGATCCCAATGATTCATCCATATCCGAACACCAGTTATCTAATTTTCCCCAACTGCCCTTCCAATTTCAACCAAGCCCTCTACAATTCTAGTTCTGTCTTTACCATTTCCTCAGTCTAAGCATGATGAATGCCATCAAATGATACAAATTAAGGAGCCCCATCTTTAATTATGAAGAGTCGATTCCATCACAAACAATGAAAGAAGATACAACTCAATGTTGACCATGTAGAAGGAAAAATTCTCTCTGTGTTGTCCTCATATATTATCATTTAGCTTACCCCCTGTAAAACTTCCCTTCCAGTAGGGATTTTTTAAATCAATTTGTCCATCCTCCCCAAAAGCTGCTTCTTATCGCTACCTAGGAGTTTTGGGACCATAAGTACTGATCATAATAATAATCACCCATACTGGTTAAACTAACAAGATGTTGTCCAGTTCCTTGTTACTTTTTGGATAAGTATTGACCAGCCTTTTTAACACTAAATATCATTGATAATCATTATTTTCAATAATGATGATGATATGTGACATCAAGAATGATATAGAAATGAACATTACACCTTTCATTTGGATGATACAAAAGGCCATCCAGATATCCATTTTATAAATAATGTTGACAAGTAAGCAACTTTTTCAATCAACAGATCTCCATCTCCCCACGTCAAATGGAAAAGGGGAAACAAAAGAAGTAACCTTCAAATAGGAAGCATAGGAAGTATGTGAAGGCAGTCCGAAATATGCTTATCTCACAAAAGATAAAAGAATATTTTAAAGAATAAAACATGTTAATGGAAACAGAAGGCTATGAAAAGTCAGAAGGCACCTTCGGCGGCAAGATTTGCTACCACTTTTACAGCATGAATTCGCACATCAGCATCTTCAGCTTCAAGCAATGACAAGATCTTTTGCAATCCCACTGTCAGGACACTGGATCTTGTTAGGAAGAAACAAAGGAAAATAGGTAGCTATAATATTAAGTATATGCAGCCATTAACTGTAAAAATCCGACCAGGCATTTTATGGTACCTTGTTCGAAGAGTTTAGCTATCGAGGCCTTATCCCCATTTCCTGAATCACTAAGCTGTGAATGCCTAATTTGTGACACGAAAGAATCCAGATTTCCAAGAACTTTCCCAGATCCACCTCTGTCAAGTTGTCTGCTTGTCTATAAAGATAGATATGTGTTAATTCAAATTTATAATGCGTTCTGGAGCATGTCAGAAGTAACAGTCTCTGGGGCAGTTTGCTACTGAGAATTTCAATTTCCAAGGATAGCAACTCCAAACAAATCAAGAATTCCATCTTATAATTCCCAAGAAATAAGTTTCATGCCATCCAGATGCAGAAGGAATTTCAATTGTAAGTGCCAAGTAGATCAACATATATATTTTGGATGAGAAATAGGAGTATTTCGATATCTCAATTTGTTCAAACATGAATTGGCTTGAGTCTACAAGTATCCTTCGAATAATATTCCACTTCCAAAGGACTAATAGTTGGGAAACAGAAACTTATAGAGGCTTGCATTCACTCCAAAATTCCATTCTAGACCTCTTCATTATGTCATCATACCAGCCCACCAACTCTTATTGATATAACTGTTCCAAGTTTTATTCAAATGATCAAAATACATCGGTTTGATCACCCACATTCTAGCCAAACTAAAGTGTAGTTACTAAAATAAATTGTTTTTTTTTTATCACTACAAATTTCCCACAGTTTAAGGGGTGGATGCAAGGTATATATTGTGTTAGCAGAAGCTTCATTGATATGTGTTAGTAGAATAACATAAAATAAATAAATAAACATACACATAAAGGTACGCAAGGTTTTAACGTGGTATGCTTACATCCATAGATGATGAAAATATTTCACTTTACAATAGAGAAATTGCAAAAGAAAGAGAAAATAGATATAACTCTCATGTCTTGAAACGATCTCATGTTCTTGGCTCCTAGTATCTACACCCTAAACCATGAGTAGTGCTCCAACGAGTGTCTCCCACTTTTCTCACATCTCTACTTATTAGTTTTCCTTCATGACCTAGATGTTTGTAACACCTTTCCTTATTCTACAAAGAAACCTATTTTTACCAGGAAATACCAATATATAAAGTATTTATATAATATTCTTTATCAAAAGGAATATATGACAATAGGAATTTAAGAAATTTTCAACAGTATCTTCATGAGTCATGTTTCTAGAAATTTAGTCAACCAAAGAACTAACTTTGATAAATTCCAAGAAACTAAATTTCATGATCCATATTCTAGATTAACGAATATGACCTTACAGAAATTAGAGACCTTGGACCATTTAAGGTATGTTCTAAAGGGCTCATCACTAGAGAGTGAAGCATTTTCTTGACACAACATTTCCTTTGTGTTTCAACACAACATGAACTTGTTAACCTACTGTTTGTTTTCATAATTTTATCTTATGAGTAAATAAGTATCAGTCTAACCTAATCTTGCATTCAGAATTTTTTTTCCCCTTTGTTGCATGAATTTTTAAAAGCTCAACTATTTCCCCAAACAAGAAGATACCACTAGCAAATCATTCCCTTGAGAAACACCCAGAAGTATGAATCAAACTATAACACAACTTAGCCTATATATTGCATCAGCAGCAATCAGAAATACAAGTTGAAACCATAACAAACATACTTATAATCCACAACCTGCATACCTCATCAGCTTCAAAACTTAATTGAAACAACTGACTTTGCAGTATTGCAATTTCTTCTTCAAGTTTCTCTTTTTGGTGTGCCTCATCTTCCAGCATCTTGCGAAGTTTTAATATCTCAGAATTTCCTGCTGCCTATTATACCAAATGCAGAATCATGTATCACCAACCTAGTCACCAAAATTGTAAAACAGGAAACTAGATGACTCCAAAAGAAGAAATAGTGCATGACCACCTCAATCCTTTTCCACTGAACTACTTGGCTCTTAAGGTTATTGACTTCCTCTTCAGTAGCTGTTCTTAAAGAAGCCTCATTCTGAAGCAATTTTTTGAGCTCTGCTATTTCTTCAGCAGCAGATGCCACAGGAACCTACACACCACAAAGAAATTGATTGGGGATGTTACTCAGGCGATAGGTCAACAAGTAGCAGTCAGAGCATTTTTTTTTCTCTTTTTGGCAAGAAACATATTTTTAGATAAGGGAATGGAATAAAAGAATGAAAAAGACATTCTCCAAGGAAACAAAAAAAGAGGAAGAAAAACATACAATAGACCATCAAAGGCACCACTCTCCAGAGGGAGACAATGCCTACAAGGTAGTCTGGGCAAAGACCATTGGCAACAAAATTCTATGAAAGCAAACTGACATGCCTAGTTGATGGGGCTGAATATCCAAGATCTACTCAAGAAATGAAAGAAAGAAAATAAATAAGTCTCAAGTTACTTTATCAACAATGTTTAAATAATTTTGCATTTTTTTAGGTTCTTTAGGATCATAATTTGTTAGTAGTTAGTATTTGAGTTCTATTCAGAATTTAGGAAGTTTTAGAATCCTCCTTAAACGAAATGGCAAAAGTTTCAATTTTGAGTCATTAGAATCAAGAAGTTTTCTTTACTATAAATTCTTGTTACAAAAGTTTCTCTACAAAGCAAGTCTCTAATTCTTAAATGAAAATTTCTATTTTCTTTTAATTTCAATATTTAGAAAATTTACGAGTTTACCCCACCCCTCCCCCCCACGACAAGATAGGCAAGCAAGAATATCTATAAAAAGCGCCAATCAAAATGAGGGGATGGTGCCCTACATGCATAAGAGGTATACAAAGGGTTCCAAAACAACAAAAAAAAAAAGCCACATTAAACATACAATCAATCACACCCTCTCCCACTATCTAGCACTTAACCAATCAATAAATTGTAATAAGGATATAGGGTTATCCTAAATATACTGATAGGTCCATTGGAGTAGGGTACAAGGAAGGAACTCACTCCTTTAGCACATGATCTGATTATTGAATTCTTTCAAAGGATCTTCGATTTTGTTCTTGCCAAATTATTCAAAATGAGCGAAGAGATATTGTCCTCCAAATCTTCCTTCTATTTTTGCTCATGAAACTCCCGTGACATCCTTTTAGCAAATCTTTCACAGAAGGGAGAACCCAAGAGATGCCAAAGAGAGAAAACAAAAAATACCACAGACCCCTTGCCTTTCTGCAATGAATCAGCATATAGTTGGCCGATTCTTCAGAACTCTTATATAAACAATAATGATTTGCCAATACCTATCCTCTTCTCTTAAGCTGATCTAAGATCAAGATCCTTTCTCATGCCACCTCCCAAGCAGAGAAACCTATTTTTAATGGCAAACAAGAGCCCCACACTATTTTCAAGGGAAAATATACTTCTTCATCCAAAACCAATGTAGAATAGAATGAATTCACTAAGGAATTCTCACTCTTGATAACCATCCAAATCAACTTATTGTTGTCTTTGCTGCCCCCTTTAAGTCTCCTAAGTAACTCCTCAATGTTATCCAACTTCCAACCATGAAATTGTCTTACGAAGCCTAGGTTCCAAGCAACCTACTCGTTTACAACCTCCCAAACATCCACCACCCATGCCTCCTTATTAGCTGCAAAAAAGAAAAGAGAGACGAAGAAATCCTTTAAAGGAGTATCCCTATGCCAAACATCTTGCCAAAATTTGATTCTTCTTTCGTTACCTACCAAAAATCTTGTTCTACCCTTAAAGGCTCCCCAACCTCCTCTTGTTGCCTTTTATAAGCCAACAGCATGCCCCTCTCTCCTTACAAGAGAGCACTAGTGTCCCAATTCTTTTCCGAACCTTACCACTATGACTTATCTCTGAAGGGACTCCCTTTCTAAAGCAAATTTCCAACATCATTTGTCAAGCAAGACTTTATTGAGAGAGCCCAAAACCCTAATACCTAACCCTCCTTTTTTTATCTTTGCAAATGGATGACCAATTGACCAGGTAGGATTTTTCTTGAAGAGCTCTCCCCCCCGTACCTCACTAGAAATCCTAATAAGTTTTCCAATCTTAAAGCCATTGCCTTAGGAATGACAAAAAGAGACACAAAATAAATAAATAGGCAAGCTGCACAAAGTATTTTCAAGTAAAGTGAGTCTACCACCTCTTGCCAGGTATTGTCTTTTCCAAAGAACTAACCTTCTATTAAACCTCTCCTCAACCACATCCCACACAGTTGGAGACTTGAAAGTAGATGCCAAGGGTAAGCCTAAGTAAGTAGTTGAAACTTTCCCTCCCAATAACCAACAAAAAGGAAAGCTCCTCAACATTAGGGACATCTCCCACTAGAATTAATTCACTTTTGTCTAGACTAATTCTCAACCCTGAAGAAGCTTCAAACCAAAACAAAACCTAACTCATTTAAATGACCTAGTCTGAGAAATGCTTACAAAAGAGAAGTATATCATCAATGAATAAGAGGTGAAAAATCTCTACACCCTTTTTGCTTCTACCTCCCACCTTGAAGCTTGAAATGAAGTAACCCTCCCTGACCTTTCTCAAAAGATTTGAATACCTAGGGTATCCATCCCAACACAAATAGATAAGGAGACAACACCTTGTCTCAAAACCTAGAACTCCTAGAAGGTTAATTGATGTAAAATAGGATGAATGATTGATGATAAATAATATTAATTTTTTTTGCATACCTTGCAATTTTAATGGTGGGAATCTATTACTTTTCTTCTACACATCAAACTCCTAGAAGGCTTTACTAGGACTCCAATGTTTCTTATCCTTCTTCTTTATCTTTTCTTTTCCTATCCTTTATTTTATTCTTTTTCCTGATGTTATAATTTTATTCTTGTTCTCTATTCCTTAAATCCTAAAAGATTGAAACCCTAACCGACCTTGTAGATAATCATCCCAAGGTTGCCATAAATCACTAGTAAGGTTAATAATCTCCCCAATGAGGCAAAGTAACCTCTATGCAACATGAGAATGAAGCCCAACTCACCTAATGGTGCCCTTTGAATCCCCTCTTAAAACAAAATGGTAAATATCTCTAGAAGCCAACAAAATGATGTCTAATGGCAAGGTATATAAAACAATATAGGATCACTTACCAACAAGTTCTGAAAACTATAAAAGAATACCCTTAAAAATTTCTCTAAACAAGAAGCCCAAACGTAACAGATTTTACAAAATTTTCCAACTTAGAGCCTATTTCTTTGTTCTTTTTTTTTTTTTTTCATTTTTTAACGTAAACAACAAATTCATAGATATGAATTAATAATTATAATAAAAGATGAGAAATCCTTCCAAAATATATAAGATGCATTCTAGAAATTTGCGTGAGGTTATTGATTCAAGAATGCACTCTCAGAAAAGGAACTCTCTTATATTCGTAATGAACTCCAAACTTTCCATAAGAATTTAAGAATTTGATACTTTTCCAAGTTCTAAGAATGAAATATAAAATTTCTTTGACCCTGTTTTTTCTATTTGATGAAGACATTAGATAACTACCCGATGGCTACCATCATCATTGCCACCATAACCAAAAAGACACAAGCAATACCACACTACCTCTTTGTCACTCACATAAGCAAGACACCGCCAATACCAATCTCCCATAACCATCATGGTCACCACTAGCATTGTCATAACCACCTTTACTATCATCACCTACACCACTACCACCACCACCATTACCCTCACCAATGCCATTTCCATCATCATTGTCACCATTAACACTACCATTGGATCAAACAATATCAAATGGTTAATCTAGTTTTTAATAGGTAATCTAATAAACAAAAATATATTTCTATCTTCACTAAACATTGTTTTTGCTATGAATTTCATTATCGAGAAAGACAATGAATTTTGTTATACATACACTAATCACTAATCCCCTAGAATTCACTTTTTAACAAGATAATACCTTCAAGGAAAAGGGAACTATCTTAATTCATTTTAAGATTCATATTGTTTTCAATCACTACTTTATTTCTTGGAAATTTTTAAATATTCTACTTTTCTTCCACAAGCAAATCACAATGTAGAGGGATTATCCTTCAAGCTAGGTTTTTATGCTGCATTTCACATCCAACCACCAACCCGAAAAATGGTTCACAACCAATGCAAGTAGAAACTAGCAAATCCGGTAACACAAAGAGAAAGAGAGAGAGAGAGAGAGTAGAGAATGCCATGGTTTGTCCATTACAAACCATACTCTTTGACAAGATATATAATTCCAAAATATGATTACCACTCCATTAAGTGTCTTATCAAAGTTATCATCTTTGAGCCCAAATGTGGTTCTTTCACTGCCATGCTTCCGCTGATTCATCACCCATTGCTCCTCAAGCTTCTTTATTGATTGCATGTAGTCTTCCTGATATTTCAATCTTTCTTTCTGAAAAGGAACAAGATAATTTTAAGAAGCATTAAGTTAGCACCTAAAACTAACAAATGGCACTAAATCAAGCATGATCAATATGAATTGCTAAATTGAAGTTCTACGGTTGATAAAACCACTAGGCCAAGACCTATCTCTCAATTATAAAAAAATTCCAACTTCTAATAATAAGAATAAAAGCAAAAAACAAATATTGAAAGAAATTATGTACATTCCCACAAAAGCTACATTCGTGTGAAGGCCAAACAACATTCATACAATTAAACATGCAAGAATGGAAAACTAACCACCTTAGACTGAGGATTTCTAAAATAAATATAAGAACTAGGAGAAGTTATTGTACGTATTTTTATCATAAACAGTTTCTCGACAAGTAATCATGAAACATCCATGACAACCCTTAGAGCTACAGCATTTAGCTTAATAATTAAACAAATAGTACAGGTTCAACAAACAAAGCAGCTTGTGTCCAATTCAGCAGCTACTTGATAACAAAATCAAATATTTGTATCATTAGCTATTAGCCTATGAGCCTGCTCATTCACGAGTAAAGATAACTATTACATATATATGTAATGCATAAATATATGCATACTTGTGTGTGAGCTTAAAACAATGCTGATGTTCATATCAAAACAAAAAAAAAAAAAAAATGAAACTTTTATATGTATGCACTTACCTCCAACGCATCAGCATAGTTTCTTTCAGTTTCAGATATATGATTTTGTGTTTCTACAGTTATCCTTTCAACCTCATCTTCAAATGCTTTTTGCTGCCTTTCATGTTCCACAATGAGTTTGTCTAATTGAATCTCAAGCCTTCTAGACAAACTTTTATAATCAAACTCTTCCTTTATTTTCAACATATTCTCCACCTTCATAGCCTAGAGGAAAAAGTATTAGCAAAAAATATTAATTTCATGCATGAGCAAACTCCCCACAGAAAAAATATCCACTACATTGCATCATTAGAAATTAAAATTTCAAGTATACAACAGGAATGTCAAACCAAGAATGGAAATATCACCAAAAAATTGGCGATATTTCGAGGATATATCAGTGTCGGCAGAGCCCAACATGAAACATGCAGGAGATATTTCCACTGATGGAAATTTCGGAATTTATCAGGAAATTTTCTTGATTTTTCCCAATTTATAGGGATTTTCCCAATTTATCAGAATTTTTCCCGATTTTTTAAGCAGTCAAAGGGGCAAGGGGCGTGGTCAATGCATGCCAAGTTTTCTTTTCCTTTGATTTCAATTGAAAAATTGAATGGGCCAAAGGGGCTCTGTGATGTGGTAAAACCGTAAAAGCAAGCCAGGTGTTTTTTTTTTATTATTATTATTATCATATTTGTTATTTTGGGAAAAAGTAAATTGCAAGCTAGGCCTTAAACCTGGGTATAATATGTGGAAGAGGTTGCAGCTAACCAACTGGACAATCCATCTTTGTAACAACCTATATCCTATATTTAATATATAATATTTTTTTTTCTAAATTCTATATGAATTCATAAGAAATAAAATATTAAAATAAAATTTTAATAAATTAATTAATATTAATTTATCTTATTTTCAAATTCTATTTAATTTATTAATGAAAATGCAAAAATAATGAGTTAAATGCAAAATAAATTATAAAAATATATAAATAAAATTATAAATATTTTTAAACTGAAAAATACTTATCAAAAAAAATTATCTATGTATCACACAATAAATATAATATTAAATATATTTTCAAATTTTACATATTTTTTTTTTTTTGATCTTCATTTTCAAATTTTACATATTAGTGTTGAATATTGCAAATTATATCCAATATTATTTCCACTAAGATGAGATTCTCCATAGTGCCACAGAATCACGTCGATCTTCATTTTGTTGTTAAATGGAAATATGATAATGTAATATATATAAATTATTGACATACATCTAATGAAATTAAATACTTAATACAAATCAATATTGGACGTATGCTTAGAAAATTTATATTCTTTATTAGTGCATTGAATATCACAAACTATGTCACATATAAATAAAGTGTGTTATTGCTTCTTCTATCATTTTTTTGGAGTTTTTCATAATGTTTCTATTAGTTTTGATCAATTTTCTTTCACCGATATATCCGTAAAATATAATTGTCGATATATTTGTAAAAACCGATATTTTCATCCGTGTCAAAACACAAAGATATTATTGGGTTGCAACAACGGTATTAATAAAAAAAGCCATAAAATTGAATACATGACAAGGATTGCAACTATAGATAACTCTAAAAGGAAAAAAATTAGGCTATAAGTTTGGAACCTACCCTTTGTCCAAACATGATGGTGCTTGATGTCTCTCCACGATGACGTGGGGATGGACCAATAGTGACAACCAATGAAGTCCTTGCAGTGCCTGGAATAATGTAAAGGTTAAAATATTTTAAATGCTGCGTCAAAATAAACACAAGGATAAATCAGCACATCTATGTAAAATAGAAGATACAGCCAAGGATGAACTGACTGCTACCAAATAGAAAGAATTCTGAAATAGCATTGAAAATCTATGACAGAACCTTTCTGTCTGCTTGCTAGGAAATAGAACATGCCCCCTTAAAAATAATTGTTAGAACTTTGGCAAGATTTTCAGTGGTTCAAGACCCAGGCACTTTCCAGTAGATTCAATATGTAGGATATCAGCATGAACAGGCAAGCTGAGACCAGCCATTTTAAATTTCTCCAACTGCTTTGAAAAACTCTACTTCAAAAGGAATATACTCCAATTGCCTAAATCACCAAATAATCCCTTTTAAATGGGAGCCATTATTGACAGGGATAATTCCATCATTTTTAAGTCTTTTATGTGCTAAAAATGGTTCCTTGATAATTTCTCTCTTCCTATGGTACATGTAAAAAAATTCTGCAGTCAATCCCATTTTTGTCTCCATGTTTTCCTCTTCCTCTTCTTTAAAACAGCTATCTATTTTTTTAGCAGATGCAAATAGTCATCAGAGTGAAGGATCTTCAAAAGGAGAATACCATTTTAGAGTAAAAGGCCAAGGAAGAAAGTATTGTCCTTAATACTGATCAAGATACAAATTTTTCCTGAAGGCACTATATCATTTGGTAGGGATGGCATAAAACAAGATTTGAATCATTTTAAGGGCTGACTTGCAAATTAGAGTTGTTCTTTGGGGTAATTTGAAGATATTATTGTACTCATAAAACTCATATGAATATTATATGATTGGGTGAGTAAAATCATTACTTTAAAGGGGTTCAACTGCAAATTATATATTTAATTGAAGAAATTTCAGAAATAAATAAATAAATAGTGAGTAGGAGGAAGGGGTCCCTTGGGATTGCCAACCTCTCTCCATAGCCACTAACATTTTTGCACCAGTCCTCTATTATCCAGCCAATTATTGCATTTGGATACATGTAACAACGGGGCTCAAGTACTTAAGGGTCTATTTGATAACTATTTTCAAAAACAGTTTTCTATTTTTGAAAACAAAAAAGCATAGAAACATGTTTGACAATCAGAAAGCAAAAAACAATTTTCTGAGAAACCAGAAATAAAAGTTATTTTTAAAACATATTTTAAAAAATAGAAAACAGGTTAAGAATATTTTAAATTTCCTACCAGACTTTTGTTTCGCAAAATATCAAAGAACAATTTTCAAAAATTATTTTTAAAAACACTTCCCAAAGAGAGTATAAGACTCAAGACTTTCTCATCTGAGCTTTCGGAAGCTTCAGTGCTGAGATTCATCCAAATCAATAAATATGTTTAAATGAGAAAACCATGTCCAGGAAAGTTTGATAAAATTGAGTGAAGACCACACCAAAAGGAGAAATATCGCTTACCATATGCATGAACAACTCACCTCCAAATGAATCTCGAAGCAATCTTGTAAGTTTTGAATCACGAACCGGGACATGTGCACTATTCTCTGCCAGTGCATTAATACACTTTCCCAAAGCACTTAAAGAAAGATTAATAGACTTGGCTTCCTCTAATGTATGTCCCTCACTTCCTGCCAAATAACAAACAAATGGCAAACTCTGAAGTGTAATTGAGAAGCAAAGTACTAAAAATGGAACAGCTATAATAATATAACATTTAGAATTTTTGTTTTTCTTAAAAAATGGGTTTACTGATTTTACATACTTTGATTTGTCTCTTCTGCTTATTTGAAAGAACAAAAATGGAAGTGCCCAAAAAACAAAAAAAAAAATCCCAAAGCAAAGATCTCTTCCTCAAGATGCTATAACCAATGAACTCCGTAACTCAACTTCTCCATCCTCAACAGACATTCTACTGGACAAGAGATGCTAATTTTGTATGAACATGCTGAAATATGATTTAAAATTATTGTTACAGTTGAATACAATTCGCAAACAGAAATAAAATTTAGCAATTGAAAGAGCCAACTCTCTCATTCCCAAAGATTTAAGCTAGTGGGCTCATGAGCCCTAAACCTATTATTGCTAAAAGTGATTTTTTTGAAATTAACTATAAAAAAAACTGCAAACTTGGAGCTTTTGCTCCTCCAACTTAAACAGGACATTTCAAGCCATGGATTGAGATGGCACCAGCCAACCAAAACAGGAGGGTATCACTTTCAATTCAAAAAATATAAACATGATTTTACATATTCATGAAAGCTCAATCAGTCATCAGGGAAAAGAAATAATTCTCCTATCCATAAGTTATCATACACACCTGACTTATCAATACGCTCTGAACCTGCAAGATCTACCACAACCAACTTCCCTTTCCGAACAACAGGTGGCTTAAAAGTTTTAACCATGTGGGAACTGTTACAATTTTCACTTAAAAGAGCTGAATCCCTTCCCTTTACAGATTTCTTAACATGTACCTGCAGCAAAAGAGAAATCCATCAATGCTCCATTAGAATAAAACAACCAATCCAAATAAGTGCTCAAGAAAGAAAAGCATGAACATCAGCAGATAAGGATTCACCATCAAAATAGCATGACTACGAGATGATTCGGTATTCAATTTTGTGTTTGCAGCAAAGCGGTGAGCTTCCCCTAACCGTAGCAGTTCCACAAAACTCCGCTGGTCCCTGATTTCTACTAGGGTGGCCCCTGGTAGTGAAACATCTCCAGTTTTCGGGTCTTCCATGATAGATATGTTGTCATTAGTAGGATCAAGGAGGTCCTGAATGGTTTCCATATAAAGCTGAAGATATTTGTAAAGAACAAGAACGTCAGACAAATTATATCTGAAAAACGCCTTTATAGAATATATCAAAGATCCCTTACAAGATGAAATGAAATTGGCTTAACTGAAAAGTGAAAATTTCATAAACTAGCAACAATATACTAAACAAATAACAACAACAATAAATTAAGCATGAACTTAATATTATTTTTAAGGCTAACAACCTGCAAATAGGAGACTGAGACAGAATCAGTCTCTGGAGAAATTTCTGCTAAAATATCCTCCATTGCACGCACCATTATTCCACGCGCAGCAGTATCTTCCTCTCCAAGTCGCCCAAGTGTGTATGTTTTCCCAGTACCAGTCTGTCCATATGCCATGACTGTTCCATTGTAACCATCCAAAACACTCTGTAGAAGCAAACAACATATGAAAACCTGCTGTCTGAAGTTTAATTGCCATCAAAAGTATGACTTAGATGGCCTCCATCAAAAATAATGACAGATCACACTAGTATAAAATCATCCAACTCAAATAAAAAGGAAAATAAACATTTATATTTAATTTTCTTGGACATGGGAGTGAAAAAAAGGTGAAAACAGATGAAGGATTTCATGCATAAAATAATAATAATTATTATAATAAATATCCAATACAAGACATTAATAACAGAGGCAAGAAGTGGTCAATCAAAAGCAAAAGGAAAAAGGAAAAAAAAAATCAATTGAAATAATATCTTCTAATGATAATTTTCCCAAAGAATCAATCTATTTCATAATTTTGGTGTGAATAGGGTAGTGTAGCAAAGTGAAATGCAGTGATATACAGTGAGTTTGTTCTTTCAGCACTCCTTGCTCACCCCTCACCAACAGCAGGCCCCCTTCCACACTCACACATGCACCTCTCTGCGGCCTCCTCTTTTTTGCCTCTTCTTTTCTGTAATAAATACTTTTGATTTATTTTTGAAAATCAATATCCTAAACCATAAGAGATGATATTAACTATCTGCTAATTCTTTTAGTTTTCTTTTTTTAAGTTTGATATTCATTATTTTGTTATTCTGTTCGGAGTTGAAAGTTAACAAATTTGTCTTTTATTTTTTCCTTCTTCTATAGATGGTATTCCATATCAAAGCTGATCTTTCCAAGACTGATGCCATTCTGTTTGGCTGATAAAAAAAACTAAGAGCCATGGCTTCTAGGGCAATCATAGATCACAAATAGAAGAAACCAACATTATAAACTCGAAAAATTCAACTATCCATGCACCTGCTATGCCTTAAAATAACAGAACTGATGCAAATGACTACAGTATTTATGATAAAATTGACAACTTTGACAGCCATGCACCTCCACAACAGGTTTCGCAACAACTTCATATACACGTTTTTGTGATGCAAACTCTGTAAGCACTTCATCGAACTCATAGGTGTCTGAGTCCCAATTGTTCTTTCGAAGTTTTAACCTTTTAAGCTGAATGGAGCAAACAAACAATGAAAATGACAGAGAAACCATCAGTAAAATAAAAGGATATTGTATGCATGTATAGATTCTATAACAGGAAAAATAACATCAAGAACACCTCTGGCTGCAATTCTACACAATCAGCAAAATCAGCATCAGCCACCAACTCCTCTGCATTCCGCGGTCGCAATCTTACAGCCACTCGAACCCTCCCAGGAACTATATTTAGCATTCATAAAAGTTAAAAATACAGCATAAAAATACGAAAGCACACCATCAAAGCCTTTTAACAAAAGAAAAATGTTGGAAAAATTTCTTGGTGATTGTTATTGTTACATACTAGCTTGATCCCTTTCCTTAACAAAAACATGACTTCCAACAAACAGAAATTTACAGCTCCAGACAGGGAGGACAGGGATTCATATGTGTAATGTGTTTAATCCTGAAATTTCAGAGGATGGAGGAGACATGTCTGAACCATTGATGTGTCCATGTTTCTTTTCTGAACCTAGAACTGAAATTAAATGTAACTTTGCATATCCAGCAAGGGTACTTCATTCTTATTGAAGCATTCATGCAACAAAGAAGAAAGATTAATCATAAAAAAAAGAACATATATGGAATAAAAAAGACTATCAAAAAAGAACATATAGGGGATGAGAAACGCATTTCTCTATTCCATTATTAGACATGCTTATTGAGTATGTATCCAATTATAGGCATGACAGAGACATACCATGCCCATGTCATGTAATTTCCAATATAAATACTTCATCCATTTTGAAGTGGCCATGCAGCACCATACTAGTCGGTAAATCGTTGTTCAAAGGATCAATTTGTTATATTGATAGGCAAACAGAAACTTAGATTGAAGAGCCTCCAACAAAAAAAAGGGGGTGCAACCTTACTACACTGGGACTACAAGGGGATCAATTTATAATATTTGAAATACCCATTAATTATGGAATTGTTATACTCCCCAGATCAAGCAGAAAATCCTTTCAACTGGCTAGGTGTCTAAAGTAAAAGGAAATATTATATTGCCAGAACATTAAATTATCAAATTGGAGTTTGTCATATCCATTATATGCAACATCAATGGATGTGAGGAACACTAGAAAGCTTACTTTTTGAAATTTGAGAAGATACTTAATAATATGTACACATTGCTTATGCCACAGAAAGCATTACCATCAGAAAAACACATCTTAAAGTAATGCTAGCAGAGGCCATAGGAATAAGGTGTAGCAGCATTAATACTTACAATCAGTAGCAATATGAGTAGTAGGAGTAGCCATAGTAGTATGGCAAGATTAACCATTCTGCTTAAGCTAGAGCTCTCCTCATGAATAAAAAGGGAGGTTTAAAGGTTTCCTTCTTTTGTTGGTAAGCATATGCTTGTTCTGGAAGGACAGAGGCATCAAACTTGTTAAGCATTTATGAATCATGATCCTGTTGCTTCTTTACAATTTTTCCCAGTTTATGAGATTTCATCAGTGATGGTCATTGGTCAATAGATATTAAGAAAAGAACATAGATCTCTTTTGTTTCAAGTATTTATTCCATCTATTAAAATCGACTCCATGTATTGGCAAAATGGATATCGAAATAAGAAAGTGAGGAAGAGGTCTACCTACATGATTCTTCAGCACCATCCATGAATCATGATCATGCATGACAACTGTCTTAATGCCAGACTAAGAAAACCTTCTAGATGATGGCTCTTCAGACTTTTTACTGCCAATATTACACGAGTCCACCATTGTTGATCTTAATGTTATTACCAGAATACTGCACCTCTTCACGTTTTTATTAAGTTCTTTTTATTGAATCACAATCCACACCCATAAAATGACTTGGAATTTATTTCACGAAAGGCTAAGTCTCCATAAAGGAATCAGTTATTCTGCACTACCAAAATGGAAACAAGTCATCACACCAATAGAATGGCATTATTTATGAGAAAATTTCTTCCGATTCCTAATAGCATGCACAATAGAGAGGTCCTACCGTGAAGAATGGTCTACCTTTTTGCTCTCTTTCTACCATTTGAAATAAGTTTTATTACAAGTCTCAATAATTCACTTTATAATAGAAATCCCAAACGATCCTGTGTAACCTCCAATTCTTGGTGACAAATTTTTATCACACAAAATAAATAGAACACGAGTTAGCAAATCAGCAAATACTCCCTACTCCATTCCACAAAGTATCGATCTTGTCCACTTGGGCTTCCCTATATGAATTCTTTTGCGCCATTTATCAGATGACTTGATTTTAAAGGTGCCCATCACCTAATCAAATCCTTCACATAGCCCCTAGTTTCCCAAAATAGCTTTCCCATTACAAACATAACAAGCACCGATTTAACGTTTTTGTTCCAATCCAACCAAATTTAGAACACCAACTCACACTCCTCCACACCCACAACCCAATACCAACCACAACAAACCCACTTCAAAAGATAGAGAGAACTGACCTCCAGCATCGTCTTTTGCTCCACCGACAGAGCCGGTGCTGTTGCGGCGGAGCCCAGAAGAAGCGGGCGACGCTGGGGAAGGCTTGGACTTGAGAGAGGAAGACTTGGTGGCGGAACTGAGGGAGACCAGCCTATCCACCTTCATATTGCCCTTGTGAGTTCCATTTCTGTAACCACCCGAAGCCGCCATTTTCACATCCCAAGCCTCAAAGGGTCGCAGCCATTGAACTCCTGGAGTGAAATTTTCCGAGCAAATTTGAAAGAAAGAGCGAGAAAGTTTTGAAAGAAAGTGGAGTGAATCGTGTGAGATGCGAGCCAGAAAATTCCGCGTTTTAGAGAGAGAGAGAGAGATGGCCTGGTCATACCCCGGCGGGTCCCGAGTTCCTCACTTTCTTCTTAATTTTTCAGTCTCAATTACAAAACTACCCTTCACAGTTTGATATATTTTCAAAAACCAGCCTCGTGATCGTTTTAAATTTCACTCACCGACCGTATCCACGTTGTGTAACTCCCATAGTCCCATGGAAATGCGAATAGGCCAAATGACGAAACCACCCAATAATTATTAAAAATTTTATTAAACTAAAAAAAAAAAAAAACCTTCTAATTTTTAAAAAAATCCATGCAAACGGGCCCTTAACACAGAGGGGAAGCGCTGTGGAAATGGAAAATAAAGACAAATTAATAGAGAATAAAAAGAGAAAGATATTTGCTTAGAATTGTAGCCTTGTGGTTGGCATGGGGAAATTAAAGGAAGGCCGTCACTCTCCTCCTCAACTCTCCCACACTCAAAAGGAGACAGCGAAGAGACAAGACACCATGCCTGCAATTGAGACTTTCCACACTTCTTCTTTCCTACTCCATTACCATTACTCAATGCCCCTTTTCTTATAAATAACACTCAGCGTTTGACGTGATATGTGTCATCCCACCCTCTATTATGTGGCGGAAGAGTCCACTCTTACAGTCAACTTGCGCCACCTTTGAATTCTCAGCATTATCTTTACCCACTTTATACGACACCCCCACATGTAAAACATAAATTTTCCTTCTCATGTACAAGATCGCTATCTTATATAGTGTGATAGACATTACATGTTATTTATAGTTAAGATTTCGTTTAATAGTGATTTTAAGAAATATTTTTAATATTTAAAAATATATATTATTTAAGTATTAAAAATATTGAAAACGTTTTTAAAATTTTATTTTCAAATATACTCTTAAAATGATGAGAAATTTTGGAATTTTGATTACTATCTAAAAAATAAAAAAAAAGATTGATAAGAAAATACAACGTACGTAGAAAGCCCTTTATGGTCTTTTAGTCTCAACATAAGAAAAACAAAAACAGAAAAAACAAAACAAAAACTATCTGGTCGTCTAGTTATTGTTGGTGCATTTACAAAATTGACAACACCCCACTCACTCTTTTGTATGTTGTGTGGATCGTGGGGGGAGAATCCTCACAGGGCATTTGGGTAAATCATGAAACATAACAAGGGCTATTATTGCATATTGAAAATGACAAATTAGTTTGAAAATCTTCCCAAAAAAAAGAAAAGAAAAGTTATAAAGGAGTGGGATAGCTTTAGCACTTAAAAGGCTAAAGTGTATATCCTTGGAATCTGCCATATATTAATTTTCCTATGGGCGCGAAAAGGTAGTTACTAACATTTGAAATTATAACGTATTTTTGAATTTTGAGTAGAAAACTCCTAATTAGAAAATCATCCCATTTTGAAAGGTCATCATCTTATGCCATGTCCCACTGAAATTGACCCAATTGTGATTCAGACAAGGCAATCGAGGAAAAGAGAAAGTTTAATTTTGCTAAAGGTAAAGGCATGGGTGCACCCACAAGAAGGTACAAATGATCTGTATTTTTGGCAATACATTATTAAGTCTTTTCTATTAATAATTGGATGGTTGAGATCAATTTTTCTTATAAATAAAAAATTCTAATCACGTGATGGGACATGGGGGTGGCAACCCCATTAGAACCATTTGCATACAATGAATTATCAAGACATGAGAGGGTGAGCCCTAAGTCACATTTGAGAAGACAGTGACATGCAGATTTTGAGAGGGTGGAGGTTGCATCATAGACCCACCTACCAAAATTAATGTGGTTGCAATGAAGCAGATCGATTTTAACCCATGAACTCTCTTACCTTTCTAGTTGTTAACATGTCCTTGATCAGGGCCCCCCACCCATATTCAACGATTTTACTTAACCTTAACGAAGAAATATTGGATTAGAACAATCTTGTCGGAGAATCTAAAAAGTTGCTAATGTATATGATAATCACAAATCAATTATGTAGTTTCAAAATTACAACTTTAGCATTCTCTTTCTTAATACATTTGCTTTTGTTGGACATGCGATCATGTTACTTTATGCAATTAGAGATTATCATATTTTATTATAAGTTTTGGGGTGAATCAAAGCTCCGCAATGGAGGGTGGGTGTTATGGTAGATGGGATAAACCTTGTACATTTAGATAGTCTAGTCCTAGATCGACTAAAGATTGTGAAAACCGTGGAGGAATCTTTCAATTGCCATGCCACATCCAAAATGCAGTCACATAGGTGGACCTAAGTCATGATCACTGTTGGGTGGTTCAAGAAGACAGCCAGGGGGGGGCAGATAAGGGGCAATGTGAGTTCTTATATCATGAGTTTCATTGCACATTGCATAAAGTGAACCATTCATCATCTTTTTTTTAGAGTCCAAAAGGCATGTAGCCTTACAGAAAGTAGAGAAAGTGGCAAATTGGTTTGACAGGGATTTCCATCACCACTCCTGATTCATTACCTTTAGAGCTCATCCTCTCAAGCTTTGCAATTAACGGAGAGGACATGGTCTGATCCACCATGTCAGGCCTTATGGGTACCCTTTATTTTTCTTCTTGCCTTTTACTTTGTCCTGATTAAGACTCTTCATCTAAAGTTTCAAACCCTGTGGTCCTCAACATGGGTTCTCAAAGTCTTAGAGCACTTGTCATATAGCTCCCTTCTCTCCTTCTCTCCTGTTTATTCACATGAAGTGTAAGCAAGAAAATCAATGTTTTATACCTCACACCCAAGCCAAGATTCATAATGAATCCCACAGGACACTGCAGTGAAGATATTTATTAATGTTTTTCCCCTTTCATTGATCCACATGATATGTTGCAGAGAGTTTCCATCTTTGCTCATTTTCATTGATTCAATGAGTGGATTTTTGGGACAGGAGAATCAAAGCTGATAAGAGTTTTCTGATTGTTTTATATTCAAAGTATGGAAAGTATATTAGCAGTCATATTGGGGCCAAGCATACCTTCTGATACAGTAACTAAAAGGGGAAGGCAACCATGAGTCTTTGACAAGATTGTTCATTCCATTTTTTGACTTGTTACAAGGATGTAGTACATAAATGGACTGTTGCATAGACTCACTGCCAATTTTTTGATGCCTTCTTGGCCCTGAGTTTGAATTTCCAATGCTTATCCAACAAAATGAATGCAGGTAGCACCAGAGATGTACTAAATTTAGCAGGGTGGTCTCGGGTTTGAAGACCCAGTGAAGCCCAGGCCCAGAAGAAAGGGTAGGCTGAAAATGCCAATAATTGCCCTTTTTGTATGCCTTTTTTCCATGTCTCTCCAATCATTAAGCCTTAAGGCTCAGGCCTAAAACAACTCTTTCAAGTAAAGTCCTCACCTTTCGTAGTGGGATTGTTCCAAGAAATAAGAGCCCATGTAATTGTTTAAACCATCTTCTCACAGTCATTTCAATCCCACGCCAACCCTGGAGTTAAAAAAATTGACTTATTTGATTGATATGGGTTCATTCAAGTCCTGTTTGAGTTCCAGTCATTTTCAAATAAAAGAAGTTAGATGGTGTTTGGCATTGAATTAGTAAAGTTTCAAATATAAACGACAGACTACTTTTGGAGCAAACCAATAACAAGCCGATGTTGTTTTGAGAAGGTTACCTTTTGAAGGGGTGAAGGGTGAAAAAGAAAAGGCACCTTTGGTCGAACTAGAAGAACACAACCCCAATGTTCAAAAGGTATCTTCTGGGCAAGGTTCCAATTTCAAAAGTGGGGGGGCATTGCTAAATGAAGATTGATGAAAGCCAGCCAATTCCCAACTACCTCATTTCTCAAAATGAAATAGCTCATCATCAACCATTCCTTTTTTCCTTTTCTTTATTATCTCTTTCCAAAGTCCATGTGAAGAGCAGTTAGGTAAGAGCTGGATGTCGCATATCTTCTTTATTACGGGTGTATCTTAATTAAACAAGACACCCAATTGATGTGCCTTTAAACACGTGGATTTACCCTTGAAACTGGACAACAGATCCTCCAGTCAATTTTTGGATAACGGCGACAATAATCATCATTATATCATCACCATAATTTTTTTCTACAAAAACACAATGTAATCACTAATTGGCCAAAATTTTAATATTAAATTACAAGTTGGAAAATGTCAGCTGAAACTTCAGTGGTGAATTTAAATTAACTATTAAATATAATTAAAAAACATTATATTTTAAATTTGTATAAAACCTATTTAATTATTATATTAATTTTATTCATAAATAAGAATTGTTAATAAAAAGTTTCATATTAATTTTAAGTACTTTTCCTCGTGTCGTATAAATTTCAAATAAAATAATTGATTGAATATGCCTGAATTAAATTCAAAGAGTGGGGTTTAAGGTCATGGGCAGCCAAGCATCCCTACCCCACGATAAAATAACAATTACATGATAATTGTTCTTAATGAAAATCGCTTAAGAAGAACGACAAAAATCCCTTGGACTGCTTCGATCAAGCCCTGATAGAAAAGAAACTCTACCAGTAAACCAAGAACAGAACAAAGAAAGCCACCATGGGCTGCTGCTGTTATTAAATACATATATTCTTAAAACAAGATCTTGTAAGTTGAATCATATTAAAATTTGTAACTTTTCGTATTCATTTATTTATTATTTATTATTTATTTTTAAGAAAGAATGTTTCAGAAGCCATATTCTAAGAAAAAGGATGCAGATACTCATTAACCCTAAATACCAAGCTAGGTATGGATATTAGAATAGATGTGATAAAGTAGTTTAGCAGCAGAGCAGAAAAAGAGGGAAGAAAAAGTTTAAAAAGAATAAAGAAAAAAGGGCAAACTACAACTAATAACAATTCAATTAGCCACTTTATTATGGAAGCCACCCCCCTCCCCCCAACCACCACGTATTATCCATCCCTTTCACCCACAAACCACCATTAAGCAAGAACAGCACCATAACCACCAGCTTTCCCACAAAGCCCTAACCAAATAAAGGAACCCTAAAGAAGAAGAAGAAGAAGAAGAAGATGATGATTATAAAGAAGATACCAATCCAGGTGGTTTCACAGCCTGTCCAGTTTATCAGCCTTAACCACCGGATTAGCCTTGGCAATGGCGTCGCGCCCTGAGGCCTTGAAATCAAATGTGCACTCGTGCTTCTCTGGGTAACGATGAGCCCCGCAAAAGGTACTCCCGCACTTGCATCTGAACCCCGTCAACCCCACCTTCTTGTTGCAGCTCATGCACCTGTTAGGCACCTTTGGCTCAGATTTATCGCCACCGCCAACACCTACATTACCGAACGTAAAAGAACATGAAGAGGAGGAGGAAGAACCGCCCGCTGTATCCAAAAAGGAAAACGACGACGTTCGATTCTCCTGCAACAGTTTCGGGTTGAAAGACATATTCATGGCCGCTTTAGCAGAGGCCTGTTGCTCTTCTTTAATGCGCAAGTCCCTGTAGCACTTCGAGCAAAGGTTCATCGTTGCTGCGGCGCCGAAGAAACCACACCCGTTGGCGCAGAGTATGGGCTCAGATGGTTGAAAGCTTGTTTCATCGTTTGTTTTGTTCTCAGAACCCATCTTTCTCTCTCACAGTCTGGTTCCTTCAAAACCAAAAAGAAAGAAGACTAAGGGTTAGGGTTTTGAAATTTTCCCGGATGCGGTTGCTTTTTCTCTCGAAAGCCTAGTAGATTTTCTCGGGATAAATCTTAATATTGCGTTTTACGCAAAAGATCAGTAGAACCCGATAGTTATAGTTTTTTTGGTGGCGTGTTTGGTCAAAGGTTTAATAACTTGACTCCAAAAAATAGAATTTAACTCTTACTTGTAAAGCAATCCTCCTGAAAGACGCAATTATCATTCCCAAATCCCACTATGTTTCTATTGAGCAAAGGACAACATCGTCTTTTCACAAACACAAAACCCGACTGTTACATAACAGAAGGCCCGAAACCCGAATTCGAGTCAATTCGAGAAGAGTCCACACATCCCTTCCAGTACCCTAACACCGGACCGGCGATCCTGTGAGGATCAACGGCGCCGATGAATCCAATTCGAAATTCAAACGAGAAAAAACAAAAATGAAAAAAACTCAAAAAGATGAAGATCTGATCTTCGGTCGAGTTAAAACTTTCCATCATCATCAAGACCCCAAAGCCACAAGAAATTCCAAAAAGATTCTTCTACCCTTGTTTGATGAATCGTAAAATCAGAGAAAAGAACAGGAATCAACAATCAGAAATTAGGGTTCCATACCTTTTCTCTTTAACCGATTATCGAAACTCCCCCGAAACTCTCCCTATCTCAATCGATCGATTGATCGAATTACAGAATATTGCGATTTGACGAACAAGAAACAGAGATGACGAAAGGCTGAGAACGAAAAGCAGAAAAGCAGGAAAGCAGAAAGAAAATAAGAGAAACCCTAATTTAGCCTATAAAGAGAGATCATATCAGACGAATTCAGAAGATAGCTCCACCGCACCGCACCTCTGTTTATGTTGTTTCCACGGCACCCCTGGTTTTGTGAAGGCTTCCATTGGGTGCACGGTATTATTATAAAACTCCTAATCCTAGCTGTCCGATCTTACCTTATATTTCAGTGACGCCATTTTTTTATGATCGGACGGTGGACATCGATTGCCTTATGTCGTTGTGGTGGGTGGATTGTATTGTGGCGAAATTGTAAAATATTGAAAAGTGGCTTTCAGAAAAGGTCTGCCTTTGCCTCACGCTTGAGTAACACGCTTGTTACCGAGGAACGGCGAACCCGGTTCGGCATAAAAGGGAGGGCCGGTAGGACGGTTGACCCGGCTAGTGGTGGGATTAGTTCACCCAGGAGCCCACCATCCAAATCCCAGCTGGCAACAACGTCGTTGCTTTGCTTGCATGCGCACCCCAACCCCCCCAAATCCCCACGCGCGCTCTTGACACGCTCCACTGGTAGTAAAAACGGTGCCGTTTTCGTACAATCTTAAATATTTACATTTGCTCACGCCTAACGCATTTATGTGTCATATGAATCAATGTCATACATTGTTCTTAATAAGTAACGTTATCAAATAAGATGGAAAATGTTCTTTATTAAGCACTAAATTATGATATCATCTATGACATCATCCCGTGTGAGATTTTGGTAACGATTTAATTTTCTTATTGATATTAGAATTGATTAATAGGACCAGGATGGTGACATTGAACGACATTATGATAACATTGAGTGATCACGATGACTGATGATAACGATCGAGTAACGCGAGAAGCGCAAACGATGCTGAAGCGTGGAATTAACAGTCAAGTGGGAAAAAAAAAAAAAAAAAAGTTTAGAAGGATTATGAGGCCGGCATACAAGATTTGGGACCCACGGTGGAGAATGATAAATATGGAAGGTTCGAGCCGCCTGGTTTTGTTGAAGGGGAGCGGCTCATGGGCAGCCCAGTTGTGGTAGGGGTGTGACCGCTCTCTGAAAGCCCCTAGGATGCGAAGGCTCTTTTCCAAATTTGCAGACTTTTGGCTCACATGTCAGGAGTTGATCCCATCCGGCGGCAGTAGAATCCTAAGTTGGCCTTGTATCAGTTTTTGTTTGTAAAGCGTGGTTTAAGGATTTTCCCGAGATTCCCTTGGGAGATTCAACCATGGCCCAAGGCTTGAGCCTAAAGTTTTGTTTAGGGCCATTTGGGTCAAAAGGTTTGCTTGCGGCGAGGCCCATCTGTCCCCAAGCGCGACTTTACGTAGTTTCAGCATGGGTAAAATATTTCGTCACGCCCACGTTTCCAGTTCCATTAAATTGGGCCGGGCCCAAATCTGATATGAATGTTGTCCTAAGGTTCACAAAAGGAAACCAGCCTGAGCATGGTTTGGGCCCTGGCTTTCAAATGCACAATGCGATTGATCTCCCTGACCTTGAGCTATGGGGTCTGCGAAGATCTCCAATTAACAGATTTTATGCATATCACGAGTCGTTCCTTGATTCGAGAAAAAGAAGAAGAAGGAAGTTCATAAATATTTTTAAGGAAAAACTTTTTTGTTGAGGAAAAAACCTCATGGTAAGACAGGTATTTTTGCCATAAAAGTTTCCATTTAATATGGTAACACATAAAGTGGAAAGGAATTTTTATATTTGTATAATTTTTAAAAATATTTATAAAAAATAATAATTATAAAAATAATTTGGGATTTCTAATAATTAAAAATGTCTTCTATTGAAAAATTATCTCTATGTTTTTAATTATATATTTTCTTATAAAGAATATGATATAAAATATTTCTTATATTCATATTTTTTTATAGAATAAGAAAAATTATTAAGAATATCTTTATAAATATTTTAAATCATGAGAATAAAAAGTTATAAGATGAATCAATAGGCAAGCAGCTCATGGTTCAAGGTTAAATCCGGTATTTAAATTATTATTTTTTTTTAATCATTTACTACCATAGGTTTGAAAATAATTTTCCAGCAATCATATTTTAAAAATTAACAAATAAAATTTTGTTCAAAAGTTAAAAAAAAAATAGTTATAGATTAAAATAATATAGTTAATATTTATATTTTGTTCTTAGGATGGTTCAATAAAGTAAGTAATTGTTGACATTAATGTATCAAATTAAACACCAAAAATATTTAAAATATTGTGAATTTCTTTTAGAATTTATTAAAAATTTATAAACAAAAAATCAAAGAATTTTTTCAAAAAAAAAAAAAGCAAGAAATTTCATGAGAAATTTTTTAATAATTTTAGTAATTTATTTCTATAAAAAAAAATTTTTAAAATAATAATTTCAATATAGATAATTATGTAAATACAAACTCTATGTGAATCATTACAAAAAATTTTATCCATAAGAAACCCTTTCCAATAAGTAACGGTATGCTTAGTTCTTGGAAAGTATTAAGGAAAGAAAAAATTGTTTAAAAAAAAAAGTTTTTTCATATTTGATTTCACCATAATTTGTTTAAATATAATTAAAATTAGTTAAAAATTATATATTTTAAAATCATTTAATCTTTATATAATAGAGGAAGGTAAGTAAAATGAATTTGAAGAAATATATAAAAATAATTTATTGATTTTAAATCTATTTTTTATTTTTTTTTCCACTTTTCTTCTTTACTTTATTTTCTTCACATTTTCCCTTAAATTTTTCAGGAATCAAACATAATCTAATATATAAATTAATAGTTAAAATAAAAACAAGTTTTTATACATTTAAAAAAAAAATAGGTATTGGAAGTGTAATTTGGAAGATATTTGATATATGTAATATTTATTATTATTTAATTATTTAAGTTGAATTTAAGTTAAATTATTTGACTTGAAATTTTTTAATTGATTTTTATTTTTTAACGATAAAATTGTTTCATAAAATTAACTTACATTTTTAAATTATAAAATTAATACATTTAACTAATATTTATATTTATTAATGCTAAGGAATAAATTTATACATTAAATATTCATTTAAAAAAAATATTATAATCACATAAAATAACTATGAAATATTGATGATAAGATGTGAGTGGTAAATGCAAAGTATTGATACACAATAAATTTTCATCAGATGTAGTAGACAAATACGATAAAAGAGATTTAAGATTTAAAATAAGTTAATTATTTTAACTTAATATATAAATTTATTTTTAATTTTAAATTGTAATATTAAATTATGAACGTAAAACTTGTTAAATGGCTTGTAAATTGTAGTCGGCCCCTCTACAATAATCATCTGTTCAAGAAATTAAAAGATGGTTGAACTTATTAACTTACCATCTAAACTCTTTTTGGGATCCTTGGCCCATCTATATATGATGACTCACTAAAAAGACACACAAGTCCTTATGATCAAACACATCCCTTTATAATGATAGAAAAAGATTTCAAAGATCATTTTCTTTGAATGAAATGATTAAACTCAAATTTTTGTGACAATACATTATCAATCAAAAATATATTTTCTACATGAACTCCTTATTAAAATCAATGAACCCACGAGTCAAATACAATATACACTCAATAACAATTGTTAGTGCATAAGTCTTGAACTCAACCACCCTTATGATTGAGTCAAGTCCACCTCAATCCATGAAGATTGAAACTAATTTTTAGTTTAGAAGGGAAACCATGGACATATATATGAGGAATAATGTATGATACACACAAAAGTTTATAAAAAATATTTTGATAATAAAATAAAATGTCGACAGGCTTTGAACAGGTACAATCCGAACAAAAACACCATACATCCCATAATTTACGAGTTGAAAAATCTGAAATGGTTGATTGCATTACATTACAAATATGAAAAATGGGATGGTGATATAGTAGCGAAGATGATGATAATGGGAGGATAGGTGATGATACTAATGATGAGAGTGTGTACCAAAAAACTTCAAGTGCAATCAATTGCACTGCACCCAATTGGATGGATACGTGAATGGGATGGTGATGTGGGGAGTGGACCCATTCCTGGGATTAATGCATATAGTCGTCATGATTGGTGCATGTGAAGCTACGTCTAAATGGTGTACAATTCCAAGACCACCCCCCACCCCACCCCCATTAATCTCTCAACACTTGAAGGTGGGAGAAGACGATCAACAGAAAAAAGAGACTCATTTCAACGTTGACTACCATCCCCAGTACCTGCCCCCTTCTCTCATTCACTCACATGTATTCATATTTGGAAAATTGGATTGGAGTAGTAGCAGTAGTAAAAGGAGGAATAATAAGGGAAGCTTGTGCGTGGCTCGAGTGGCTTGAGTGGCTCTCCTCCTCTTTCATATTAATGCCGCTACATTTCTCGTCTATTCAAAATAGGCATGATTATTGTTAGAATTTTACGGCACACATGTTCACAGTGCTATATACGTATACTTTAACAAGTGGGTACACTCTCACATGCCTCACAAATTTGTTTGTGTTCAAGATTTTTCAACTTGTCTCTAAGCTCCATCAGGCTTCTATGAATCATTGTGTCTACATTTTATTTTTTGTTTTTTTTTAATATATAAGCATTTTCACACGATTAATATACGAGTTAGTCATTAACTTATTATGAATATTGTTTCTTAAGTCTTAAAATCACATAAATGGCATAATTATGATTTGGTATATACCCAGAGAGAATAATGTTTTTAATATGTTTTTCAACTGAATCAATCACAAAGACACAGTCGGATTTTGGTTTGTAGTGAACTGTGTCTCTCCTTTTTTTTTTTTTTTTTTAAGCACCTAGTGTTAATTTTTCTAGAACCCTATGATGGTGACTCTGGAATGAATTTTCACTGTGATCATTGACCATTGAAGAGTGGACGATCATGGGGTTCGATACTTCAATTCATAGATTGGGAGTAGGTAGGGGAGATGACAAAAGAGATAGGAGCAAGACCCTCTTGACTACCGTAGAGTTTGTGATTATGAGTTTAATTAATAGGGAGGTTGGTAGGAGAAGACTGATGCAGGGAAACAGTTGTTGAGAAGACTGAAAAATACATAGCTTTAGGTAACTAATCCAATGCATCAACCAAATTTTCATTTTTTTTTTCTTTAACTTTGACAATGATCCTTGGCATATGATATATAAATATGGAAAGGATATACTCAAATTGAGAAATACGACAAGGTGGTCTGTTTCATACGTAAGAGTTGTAAAGGAAAAAGGAAAACTGATGACATAAAGTAGGACAGACACACACATCATGGATGAACTTGTCTACACATGCATCCAGGCATATTACACACACATACATATCTGGTCATTGAGACCATCATCTGCCATCAAATGCAGAGAGAATTAAAGAAGATGAGCCGGGGTTTACAGGCCCTCAATACAACATTTGACTCTAAGATTTTTGTGTTCAAACCAAGTATAATGAGAAATGGATGAAAAGGTGGAGAGCAAGAGAGGCATGATAGTATGAAGATGCCAGCCCCCCCATTTCAAATGGACCACACAGCTAAAAGCTCAGAGAGATGGGCAACTTACTACAGTCATATGGGGTCCCCGGAGCCTCTATGATGTCATGAAGCTCAGTTGTTCGTTAAGCCCTTCCATGTGCTGCCATCCCCACGCGCCATCACTCACCTTCATCCTGCAAATTAAACGCCCTTTAATCTGTAGTTAACAACAAAGTGCCTGAAAATTCAAATTAATTAACTATTTGATATCCAATGATGGCTTTTCAGTGCCATATCTTTCAGATGAAAGTCTTTCAATTCAATTCTCAATGGTCCAAAGTATATAACAATACTATTACATCCGTGACTTGTGTCAAAATATGGATGACAGCAATGTGATGAGAGAGCACAGGATGAAGTAATGAGCATCGCGTGTATATGCCTAATGTGCTGACTAATTCCTCCTCATGACTTAAATGTTATAGAGCAGCGCGTGGGGCGGTTTGAAGGTTCAAATAGCAAGCAAAGAAGGGAAGTCATATAGTGGCGGCTGTTATTCGACAATGGCCAAAATAACCCCACTACACCGAAGGTAACTGGTCTCATATATTGCTTGCTGAAACACTAAATCTTGTTCCCCCACAGAAGCCTCCCCCCACTTTTTGTTGAATGAAAGCAAGAGAGGAAGCACAATAAGAAGATAGAGATAAATAGACCCATGACTTCCATCTTCTAAGGCTTTTAACTCATCCACCAACATGAGGGCTCTGCCCCCCTTTGTAATCATGAGTCCACCTGCCATCATTACCATGGAAAAAACTAGTCTCTACCTCTTTCTAAATTGCATGTATACCCACCAGTATATGTACGCTAGATCACTTATTAATATGAGATAGCAGAGATAGCAATCCACTACTCTCGTCTCTCAACTTCAACTCATTCATTTCAAGAACTCACTTCCTATTTCCTCCTCCTACTCTTTAACTATTCTTCATCTTTCAAAGGAAACCATAGAAGAATGTGTATGAGCACTGCAGAGTGGATCCCATCTCGACCTCGAACCAAGAGATCTAAGGTTCAAGTTCACAGGCTTACCAGGTACATATATATGTCTAGCTTGTGTTTTGTTTTGGTGTCTCCATGCAGTTGTGATTAGTTCTAATGCATGGAACCCATGTCAGCAGGAGGAGAAGATGTGAAGTACAGGTTGAGAAGGATATGGAACTGAAGAACTTGAAGCTGTATTTGGAGAATAGGAATATCATGGAAGAGAATGAGAAACTGAGGAAGAAGGCTACCCTTCTCCACCAAGAGAATCTAGCTTTGATGTCTGAGTTTCAGACCAAATTCCCTCATTTCAACCGCTTCTCCACCACCCTCTTTCTTGTTCTTAACAAACAGTGACATAAAAGAGAAGAAAACCAACCCTCCCTTTAAATCTCTCTCCCTAGGATCATATGTTACTCTTTATCTTCCATGATAAATGATAAAATTTTCATCTTATAATTAACTATATTTTCATTAGTCCTTGTATTCCTCGCTAGAGTTCTTGATTTCAGACAGTTGAAATGAAGTTTGTTTTAATTCTATCAGTGGGTTCATTGCATTTAATTCATCAGTGATGTCACAACTAACAAGCGGGTGGCCTCCACCTATCCATTTATAGGATATTACAGAGGAATATGTACACATATTACAGTATAATGCAATCTTGAGGATTAATATCAGATTAAGTACACAACATTGACTTTAAGATAAGAGTGTTTGAAGGGCAATTAATTTAGTAGGAGAGTACTGTTGATAGTCTTTTAGCGGTGACATACATACATGCAGATTGATACATCTAGAAAAACAAAAACATGTATTTCTAGATAACTCAGAGAAGCAATGACAGCCAAAACATGAGGGAATTGATTTTGACATATGCGTATATGTAAAGCTTGGTGTGGAAAGATAATACCAGTATTTAATGATTGAAATGTTGATTAGATCTATTCTTGGGTACTTAATCTTCTTCTTTCATACTATTTAGATGGTCACTGATTCCAGGCACGTGATCATGAATCCAGATCACTCTAGAGACAGGAGATGAAGAGAGATGTTATCTTTGATCACGAATCCAAATCACGTGTTCTTAAATTCAACGCTGCCGCCTTGAGTCCAGGTCACAGGAGAAGAACAGAGATGTTTGTCGTATTTGGGCTAAAAATAAAGCAGGAAGACTAGAAAACAGTTTAAAACTTGTTTTGGAGTGCGTTTGGTCGTGATTTTAGGAGGTATTTCTAGTCTTTCTAGCACTTGAAAATATTTATCATTTTAGTATTAAAAAGATCAAAAACACTTCTTAAAACTATTATCAAACGCACTCTTAGGCTTTGATCAATTTGTTGAATAATAAAATAAATTTTATGTTCTTATTTTCTAAAAATCAATTTTGCAAAACTGTTGCAAAAAAATATAACCAACCCACATCCTAAATCAAAACATTGATGTCTATTCACAGGAATTTATGCGAAAATCAATGCGTAGATGGCAAATTCAACAAGCATTATAAAAATGATAGGGGCCAATTTTAATATGGGGTATGGCATGAAGGGTTTAAAAGGTACAGAGAGGGTCAAAAGACTCAATAACTAACCTCTTAGCGTCATTATACCACTTGAATGTCGCTCAATATCAACCCTTTCGGCCATGAAAAGTATGGTAGCAACCATGAAGGGCGCTTCCAAATGGGCCAATGCTTTGACCTTCCTTCAAATGCCCATCTTTCATCACCTTGGATTCATATGAAAAATTAGATTAGAGAGTCCACTTTTGAGATTTCCAATATTAAACCATATCCCATCACCTACTTTTAGGACATTTAAATTAATAGAAATAAGAATAAAAATGGGTGACGAATTGATTTTGGTTTCATTCATGCATATAAATGGATGAAAAAATGAAATAAATTTTTCATTCTCATCATTCAGTCTCATTTGAGCAACAAATTGTAACTGAAACCCGCCAAAAGAAAACAAAATTAGAAATAGAAGATGTTCACGAGACTTAAGAGTTGCCCACAAATGTTGAATTCTATTCCTTTTTCTTTTCCCATTCATTAAAAGTGTTTTGACAACCTCGTCTCAAAATAGCCATTTGAAACATCCAGTGCAGAGTTGTCTTTCTCCCTCCTGTTCTTAGTTGATATTCCTTCTATGTCAAAATCCTCATGATGGCAGTTTATAGAAGACCGGCAACACAAGATTCACATCCTTAGAAGAAAGTAGAGGGATGTTTCATACCAAACGGGTTTGAACTTTGAACAGGTACAACCATTTCTTCTTAGTCATAAGAGGATTATAGTTTTACATGAGTTTCTAAAGAAGAGCAAGTAACAGGAGCCAGAAAGTCTACAGATGCGGCAAATATGATGATGAATCCAAAACTTTGAAAAGGAAATATTGCATATCGGTGCAACTAGAGAGGCTTAAGGTCAATCCGCGTTATTTGACAAAGCAGACACAGGACGGAGGAGTATTCCTTGCTTATAGATATAGCTCAGGCTTGCTGACTTTTGTCTGTCACCTTTGAACCATCCTCTAACAACCCTAAGACAGAAAAACAACCTCCTGTTCATACATGCAAGTGTTTCTAGAAAATCCTTCTGTCATCATAAACGAGGAAGCTTCCAGCTTGGTTCCCATCTCCTGTTTCCTGCAAGAGGTTAACTGCCATTAGTAATTTTACAATCCTCAGTCCTTTTATTATAAGACACACTAAGCTGTAGCAAAGAATAAGAATGGTTTTACCTGTCTGAAAGGCAGAAAACAGGGGAGGAGATCCATTCATACGTATATACAAAATGCGTATACAGAAGCTTTACAGATTCTTGGAACGTTCCTGTGATGACTGGTATATGCGGAATGCAGCAATACACATTGTGGCATTACCCAGAACCGTTAATGCTGCTTGAAGAGCCACCAATACCTATGACTCATAGAGAAATGCTAAGTCATTTCGGATGTTATCCAACTTAAAACCCAATTCTCTCAATAAAAGCTAAGATGAGAGGACAAAAACTTGGGATGACCTGTTGATCAGTCTGACGAGCTACAAGTCTAATCATGAAGTATTTATTTGTTGATGGAATTATGGCAATCTAAAAGAACGGATTAGAATGTACCGTCACTGTAACCTGAATCGAGGAGGTCCCAGAAAGAGCTAACACATGTACATAAACATGTGCATGTCTATCCACCTTAGGGAAAAAACTCATACCTATTGAGGGGAATCTCCATAGGAACTAGTCCCTCAGATTTCACTCATAGGGGATCCAGACACAGCCCCAGGGCTACGGTGAAAGATGTGATTGATAATCCTAGATAGAGAACACCATCACTGTAACCTGAATGGAATGGATTGAGGAGGTCCCAGAAAGTGCTAGCATTTGTACATAAGCATGTGCATGTCTATCCACCTCAGGAAAAAACTCACATCTATTGGCTAGGGTGGTCATTCCTGATCCAGCCTGCGGCGGTCTTAGTTCAAACCCATTCAAATATGGGTCAGTTGGATTAATCATGAGAAAATACAAACTATTCCCAAGTCATTATGAACAGTGAACTCCACCCCAATTAGAGAATGATGTTCCTTAAACGTAAATCAAACGAGACAGAACACATTTTCCATTGCATAACTGGAACCAACCTGACAGAGATTCCTTTGCCACCTATGAATTTTGTGAATCCATGTAATGAAACCACAACCATTTCTACATTAAAGCTATTGTTGCCCTTTATGACATTTGGACTCTTCAACTTTATCCAGCATAGCCATTTGGACACAACATAGGTATTAGTGTGGGGTCCTTGTCAAATAGTCTTATTTTGCTTTGAATATGGCCGTTTGAATTTACGTGATTTCTTTTTTTTCTTTCAACTTCCTTAACAGAGTTTTTTTTTTTTGTTTTTTTTTTTTTTTGTGATAGGTAAATTTTGTCCCCATTGGGACTTGAACCTAGAACCTCCCACAAACCCTTCCCATCCCTTTTACCACTTGAGCCAAGCCTCAAGGGCTCCTTAACAGAGAGTTATATTGAAGAAAGAGAGTTTAGTGAAAAGATAAAAGATAAGAAAGAAAAAAGGGGGAATTTTTATTAAAGATGTCTTTGCTATATTAAAAATAAGAAATAATACATTCTTGGTCCTGATTCCTAAGAAAGGTGGGGCTGAAAATATTGGGGATTTTAGACCTATTAGTCTCTTGGGGGGGTTGTATAAATTGTTGGCTAAAGTACTGGCTAATAGGCTGAAAAAAGTGATTGGGAAATTGGTCTCCCCTGCTCAAAATGCCTTTGTGATGGGTAGACAGATTCTTGATGCCTCCCTAATTGCAAATGAGGTGATAGACTCGTGGCAAAAAAGAAAAGAGAAGGGGGTCATTTGCAAATTGGACATTGAGAAAGCCTATGACAGCTTGAATTGGCAGTTCTTAATGAAAGTTCTTCAAAAAATGGGCTTTGGGCAAAAATGGTTGGGTTGGATGTGGAGTTGTATATCTACAGCAAGATTCTCTGTCTTAGTGAATGGGGTTCCTGCTGGTTTCTTTCCGAGTACTAAGGGGCTCCGCCAAGGAGATCCTCTATCTCCTTACCTCTTCGTCATGGGCATGGAAGTGTTGGGTATCCTTCTGAGGAGAGCTGTGGAAGGGGGTTTCCTATCAGGGTGTAGCATTCGGGAAGGCGGAGAGAGTGCTTTGAACATTTCTCATTTATTTTTTGCTGATGATACAATTATTTTCTGTGAGGCCAACAAAGAGCACCTGAGTCACTTAAGTTGGGTTCTCTTCTGGTTTGAAGCTGCTTCGGGGTTAAAGATTAATTTGAGCAAAAGTGAAATCATCCCGGTGGGTGAGGTGGATGATATTGAGGAGCTGGCAGCGGAGGTAGGGTGTCGTGTGGGATCTTTGCCATCCCAGTACTTGGGCCTACCTTTAGGGGCTCCTAATAGGGCCTCTTCGATGTGGGACGGGGTGGAAGAAAGAGTGAGGAGAAGACTCGCGTTATGGAAAAGGCAATACATCTCCAAAGGTGGGAGAATCACTCTGATTAAAAGCACCATGGCCAGCATACCCATTTACCAAATGTCTCTATTCCGGATGCCCAATATAGTTGTTAGAAGGCTAGAAAAATTACAAAGAGACTTCCTATGGGGAGGGGGAAATATGGAGAGGAAAGCACACTTGGTGAAATGGGAGATAGTGTGTGGGGACAAAGGGAGGGGTGGGCTGGGTTTGAGAAGGCTGGGCCTTATGAACAAAGCTTTGCTTGGTAAATGGATATGGAGATACGCATGTGAAAGAGAGAACCTATGGAAGCAGGTGATTTGGGCAAAGTATGGGCAAGAAGAATACGGGTGGAGGTCTAAAAAACCTAATGGGGCGTTTGGAGTAGGGGTGTGGAAGGAGATTATGAAGGAAAATGAATGGTGCTGGGACAGCCTAGAGCTTAGGGTGGGGAAGGGCAATAAGATCAGATTCTGGACTGATGTGTGGTGTGCGGGTACAGCGTTGTCTCAATCTTTCCCGCACCTCTTTGCCTTGGCGGTTGACAGGAATGCTACGGTGGAGGAGATGTGGGACCAGAATTCTGATCAAGGAGGTTGGAATCTAAGATTCTTGAGGAATTTTAATGACTGGGAGGTGGGCATGGTAGGAGATCTGCTCCTTAAGTTGAGAGGGCTTAGGCCGGCTTTGGAGGAAGATTCAATCTCTTGGAAGGGAGGAAAAAGCGGTAGATATAAAGTCAAGATGGCGTACAGTGGTTTAGTCAATCCCAGTGACATTGTTTTCCCGGAAAAAAGCATTTGGGTGAATAGTGTTCCTACCAAAGTCGCTTTCTTTGCGTGGGAGGCATCGTGGGAGAAGGTGTTAACGCTTGATAGACTCCAAAGAAGAGGATGGCATCTCCCGAATTGCTGTTTTTTGTGTGGTTGTGCAGAAGAATCTGTAAATCATATCCTTATTCACTGTACAGTGGTTAGAGCCCTTTGGGAATTAGTCCTTGGGCTTGTAGGTGTAAAGTGGGTCTTTCCAGAAACTGTAAAGGAGGTCCTATTGAGCTGGAGAGGTTCTTTTGTGGGGAAAAAAAGGAAAAAAATTTGGAAATCCATCCCGTTATGTATTTTTTGGACGGTTTGGAAAGAAAGGAATAGATTAGCCTTTAAGGGGGGTGAGCTACATATTCAGAAGTTAAAGAATTTTTTTGTTTGTAACTTGTGGGGCTGGTCTAGATTGGATATTGGAGAGGATTCTATATCCCTTCTAGGTTTTTTAGAGTGGCTAGCATCCACCTAGGGGGGGTGAGGTCTTCTTGGTCTCTTTTGTTTTTTTGTTGAGAGGTTATAGTCGCCTTGTATATCTCCTGTATACTGTGTGGCTATTGGCCTTTTTTGCTTAATATATTTCGATTTACGTATCAAAAAAAAAAAAAAAGATGTCTTTGCTATATTTTTGCTTTTAATTGATTCATATCTGATATTCTTTTTCTTTTATTGTGTCATATCTAAGCATCTATAGGTTCTTTTTAGTCAAGTCTCCTGTCTCCCAAAATTTGGAGGTATGAAGGATCAAACATCTAGACATACATCCACAACTGACATCCATACGCTAACCCATGCAACATAGGCTGCCCTGTTAGTTTGCAAGCTAAATGTGAAAACTTGGAAGTCTAGGGTAGAAAATAGGAAGCATGGATTTGACTTCTCTTCAACTGTATTAACCACACTGTTCAAAGCACATAGCTTCCACCAATCAACATGTGCCAACATCTGTATTAAGAGACTGCCAGTCGTTCAATAATAGTCAAATTTACTAAACATCCTCACTTTTTTTGCTTCCTCCTTGATAGAAAGTATAACCAACTCTTCTCTAATTTTTTTTGGTCCAATGTTTACTTACTAATTCTATTTTATTTTTATTTTTTTACTTCAGTAGGGTTTCTTTTTAATAGGAATTTTATGAGGTCAGGAAAATGATGATTTGTTAGTTGATATAAGACAATGACAATACATGTATCTTGAGTATTTATGTTTTCATTTCATCAAATGAGTCTCCTTCATATGCCATTCTCATATGTTTAGTAGTCTCAGTAATACTAAACTTCCTAATATATATGCTGATGAGGGAAATAAAAATAACAATGTTATGATTAATCAAATTTAATATTTAAATGTTTAAATGCCTATGCTAGCTAATTATCAAATTCAATATTAAAATGTTTAAATGCCCATTCATTTGTATTAACCAAATGCCCCTTCAAAGCATAGGAATTTTCTTACCTCAAGAGACTCAGAGTTATAAAAGAAATGCCATGTGCATGCACAGAATGCTCCACCAAGCAGGGGTACCTGAACCAAGCAATACAATTAGGCTAGGATAAAAGATAAGCTCTCATAATACCTGCATCCCTCTGTTCAAAAAGAATATAAGCATTAATGCTCTTATTCTCTTCTTCTACTGATTTTCCCCACTGTTATTCTTACTTTGAACCACAAGCTTCGTTTCCTTATATCTTTCAAACCTCCCAATTTCATAGGCCAAATAATACTCCCTCCTTTTTCCATAAACCCATCCAAACCTTAAATCGTTGTTAACAATTCAAGCAAAATATTCTTGTAACTCCAAAATTTTCAAGCCTTTAGTCTGTAATAGTCTTTCTTTCTTTCATCTATAAAGCCTAGTAACTTTTGTCCACCACTGATTCACTGAAAACGTTAAAATCACAAACCATCGTAAACTTAAAAAACTCAACTGTAAATGGCATTCTCTATGTGCTCATGTTGCCTTGTGCCATATTACTGCTCAAAAGAGAAAGAAGCTTGCATAAATAATAAATGAAGGAGCAACTTAAACTTCAAATGGGATCAAAATTATTTCACTGGCTTTTACATGTCGCTTGAAATGTGTATACTTTGTTTAAAGCAGGAATTAGAATGATTTTGTTCCATTATACAGCGATCATTTTTCAAGAACATTTACATACTTCACTGTAGCTTTTTAGATGCTTAATGTTTACTAATCACTACATTTTTTATTGATAATGACACCGATTCAGGGAAAATTTTTTTTTGAAGTTGTGCCTTAGCAAACCAAGAGGAACAATAAAGTTATAATATTTACCCTAATCCATGACCATGGGCACGTCTCAGAAGATGTACTTCAAGAAAATAAAAGAGGCTCTGTCGTGCATGATCATGTGGTGTCTTAGATAAGTCATCAATGAATATGTAATGGTTCTCACTAACACCTTGTGACAATCATTAACATAACATAGAATTTCATGGTGGAGATAACTTATCTCACAAACATCAATTAAGATCAGAGAAGCTACTAAAACCTGTAAATATAGTTAAAATTTCAAGTCTGAGAAGCATCACTCACCATACCCCAAGAGAGACCCTTCCAAGATTCAAATCCAGGTTGCTCCCCATATTTCCACACCAAAATCATAGCTATAATCCTTTTGAAAAGAAAACAATTTATCATTCAAACAATTAGGGGAAGTACAACGAGAAATTAGGGGAATTACAACGTCATTGATAATCATAAGTACACGAAAAAGAAAAAAAAATTAAATTAAAGCTCTTCATACTGTTTTTGTTTTCTTTCAAAGACCAAAAAGGACTTCCGTTTCCCTCATTTTGCTCAGCAACCAAACAAAAGGCAAGAAAATAACAAGAACAAAATTAGAGAGAATCTAATCACCATTCTACGACGCTGGAGACGTGAATGGCCCACGTGGGCAATGATAGAGCATTTGCGGGCTCACTGAATTGAAGAGGCGTAGTCAGCAATGGTAACTCTGCAGCAGAGGCGGGTCCCACTAGGGTTAGGGCAAGCCCCGCTCCGAATAGTGAAGCCATGACTTTCTGGTTCAGCAGGATTGGAGACATTGGAGGTTTCATAGACTGGGTCCGAAGAGAAGGCGATGTGCGGACCAATGAAGGTGAAGGGGACAAAATCCTTGGATAACATAACAAGGTTGCCGTTGACATTGTCGGGCTCTGAAGATGTCTTTCACCGAGTCACAGGGATTTCAAGCTGGGTGGAAGGGGCATTGTTTGAGAATTTTCTTATATGTTAAGGACATTTCTGTAAAAACAAATGAAAAAAAAGATACACATATACATAATATCCATATATTGATGAAGTAAAGCAAATTCATCAAGATAATGTTCAGTTCTAGAACCGAGCTCGATCTTGCCACGTGACGCCCTCAAATGATATGTGCATTGATCGTGCTTCAAGTGAAGGGCTACTCTCTTTAATCTGATCGGATTGGGCCCTTAGGTTTGGGCTTGATCAAGCCTCACAAATGTTGGGCTTCTGGGAGTCCTTTCAAAATAATTCTCAAAAAATTATTTTTGAGAATAACTTTTAAAAACAATTTTTAATACTTTTGAACTTGGAATTTTCTTGACATATATCCTATATTCCTGATTTAAAAAATAAATAAATTTGAGCAATAATGTTTTATTTTTCATCTATTTCTTTATTTGTATAATTATATTTTTTGAATAATGTCGGAAAGCAAGTGAAAATAGTTAAAATATATTATAAAAAATATCCTATTTTTATAACAATTTCATAAAAAAACTGTTTTTTAGCAATACAAAATTATCAAATATAACAAATTTTTAAAAAACTATTTTTTTTTATCAAAAAAAATTACTAAACATGCTCAAAAAACTGTTTTTTGTTATAAAAAAAAGGAAAAAAAATTATCAAAAATCAATTATGAAAACCAAATTTCCCTTTTTAAAAACAAAAAATATATATACATTTTTTAAATTCCTAAACATTGTTTTCAAAAAAATCCCTAAACAAACTTGAATTATTCCCTTTTTTTTTTTTTTTTTCCGTTGGAAGCCCCATCTTCGAGAAAGGCACTTGTTCTATCAACTGGATTTGTAACTCCAAGGAGGACATCTAAACTCCAAAATGACACTTTATGAACTTGTTTGAACTAACATAATAGGAAAGTTGTCTTCTGAAAATATAATTTTAATTTTAATCTCTTGTTATATTTAAAAAATATTTTCTGAACTTACAGTATTTTTTTTTTCCCAAAATCCCCAAAGACAGCAGCATCAATTACAAAAGTGCTTTCAAGTTGTAGCACAACTCTGAGAAATGTCCTAGCCACTTCACATTTCAAACCAAAAGACTAGAAGGAAAGGAAAAGGCTTTCAACCTCCAATTTCAAAGCACCTTAGCATGTGAATCAAGAGTTCTGTAAGCTTATTGACATTCAGAAAGAGTTCCTAGACAATAAATATCAATGCTTACATCAATGGAACCTCAACAGTGTGTCTTCCACTTCTAATCACAAGAGGAGCCACTGCTCCCCAATGTATCTTGGGAACAGAACATATAAAAAGGGATGAATGGGCAAAAAAGCAACGACTATACAAAATAGATGAAGGTCTGGATGTACCTTAAAAAGTGCAGAATAACCCATCCTTTCTCCCCACATCTTCTACACTGTCCATGAGATAAAACCAATTCCAAGGAGAGAATTCTTGAGCTCACGTGTCAGTGGCAATAACTTTTCTGAGAGAATGAGGTATTAGTATGATCTCTTTGTAAGTGGAAGTCACAACACTGTCCCTTCTATAAGGAAGATTGGCACAGCCGTTACCATTGCCTACAAATTTTCAAGACCATTCCAGATTCTTCATTCTTTTTATGAAGTTGCCAAGAACCATATTTCCCTCAAAATTTTCCTGATCACTGTGTAACCTCAGACAATGGATGAGAAAAACCACCCACTTATTAAAAGGAAAAATATATGTTGTTTCTCACGCTTCTGGTTCTTTTCTCTTAGCCCACACCATGACAAGTGCAAATCCCATCAAAGACATGATTACAACCTGAAAATCAGCGCAATAGTGGTTTTATTTTAGTACTTCCAATTTTATAAATAAGGTTGTGAAAAACCAGTTAACTTGATTTCATACAGACATGGAGAAAGAGGCCATATCATGTCCACTATTTTATTCACGTAATAGTAGTTGTAGTAGTAGTATGAGGTCAAATAATGAAGAAAGCTCTTACAATATCATATAATTTCATATGCTAATTTCGACAGTAAATTTATTTATTTCTGCCTTCTAAATCCAGGATGCTTTTCTGAAAATGAGTGACCTTATGCACATCGAAGAAAAATTGATACTCAACAAGCAATCCCAACTATTTGGAGTTGGCTACAAGATCCCTATTTATCATTGTGCTATGTTTGTGACCAAAACTTGACTTCCGTTATTTTTATTCCATAGCGGCCTATCATCATCCTTGTCTTGAACAATATCACTGCTGTTTTCAAACTACAAAGAAAAAACATTTTTCATAATTCAATCCAAGGTGTTGAGACTTCAGTGTCTCATTTTCAATAGGATATTATGAGCTTTCAGAAAGTCAACTTTAGAATATGAGGCTTGTTTTGCTTAGGATGTATGTGCATATTCATTTCCATTAGAAGGGGTGATTTTAAGGAGGACTTATTGGTATATGACACATTATAGACTTACAGAGATTGCTGGAGGCACTCCCACAAGTGAATCTTGGAAAAACCTATTTGCAAGTGCAAGAGCCAGAAGACTACTTTGCATCCCTGGAAAAGGGCAGCAACTCAATTAGTTCTCATACATATTTTTCAGATATTATATTGATGACATGGGAGAAGTATGTAACCTGTCTCAAATGATAGTGTCCTTTGGAGTGCTTTTACATCAGGTGCCTCATGGAAAACAAGGCCAGAGAGGCCATAACCAGCGACAAAAGCCGTGAAGTGAAATGCAATAATGAGCATTGAAACAGTTACACCGAAAGGGGACAAAACAGATTCTACATTAATAGCAAGCGGTGATCCAACACAACAAGCTGTCACAAGTACTGATAGTGGAGGCAGAAATGGCCGAATAGCATTACAAATTCGGGGAAGGAACCTGTGGAAACAAACAATATCAGACAGTTAGAACTTCTCATTGAGATTTCATGCCAAAAAGATTATCTGAAATTGGGACACCACCTATTTAAAAGCAAGCCTGCAGCAATGGGTGCAACTACAATCTGCGAAATACTGGACACCATTCCTTTTACATCAACAGGCAATCTCTTTCCAATAAGCAACAGTGACAGAATTGGTGTGACAAAAACTGCCGTTGCTGTGGATAATGATGTCATAACTATGCTTAGAGGGGCCATTGGCGGGTCTGTTAGAAAAGTAGCATAATTTGAGAGCTGGGCTCCACTAACACAAGAAGTCAACATGATTCCAGCACCTGATTCAAGGATCCCCAGGGTGAATAAATGGTTTAAGATTCCTTTTTGGTGTATAAAAGGTAAAAACTACACTCCTTACCTATAGCAGTTGGGAGACCAAAAATTGTTACTGCAATTGTACCAAACAAATATCCCAGGAGAGGCTTCACAACAAATTGGCCAACATAACCAGCAAATATAGCCATTGGTCTATTGAATGCTTCAAGAAAATCCTTTTCACTTGAATTAACCCCAACTGCAAACATTAGAAATCCTAATGCAGGAGCATAATACCTGGAAATGATTCAAATACAGGTATTAAGAGCATATGATTGGTACAAAAGTTCAGTTTATTCTATTCCCATACAGGAATTTAGTCTCACATGAACCAAGTCAACTGACCATGTAATAGTGGGAGATCAAATTTAAAATCATTTCTCATTAGATGCACCAAAGTTCTTCACATGGTAATGCAATCTAATATATCTTTTCCATGCTCCAGAGATAAAACATAAAAGCACTTACCCACTTTCCCAAATTGTAGTTTAAACATAGCAAAATGAGCATCCCTCACAACCCAAAAAAGGGAATGATTAGTGGGAGATCAAATTTACATGGTAATGCAATCTAATATATCTTTCCCGTGCTCCCAAGATAAAACATAAAAGCACCTACCCTCTTTCCCAAATTGTAGTTTAAACATAACAAAATGAGCATCCCTCACAAGGGATTGGCTAGTGGAAGATCAAATTTAAAATCATCTCTCATTAGATGCACCAAAGTTCCTCACCTGGTAATGCAGTCTAATATATCTTTTCCATGCTCCAGATATAAAACATAAAAGCACCTACCCTCTTTCCCCAATTGTAGTTTAAACATAGCAAAATGAGCATCCCTCACAACCCCAAAAAGGGATTGATTAGTCTTGGCTTTTTCTATGTTCAGGATCATATAGACAATCAAATATCCAATGTCCAACACAGCTCAAGCAAAAACATACATGTCTAATAAGCAGGCATTTTAAAGCTCGCATTCTGCGGATCCCGTTATGCTTAACATTTGAAATGATTCTTTGCTTCTTATCATAGCATTTGGGATATTTACCTCGTTGAAAATGTAGGATTCTATGTGTGATCATCTTTATGATTTCTTAAGGTCATGTTGAAATTCTCAACTATCATTTTACGGCCATGACCCCATTTTTGTGTGTGCATTTGAGCATGAGGCCTCCACCGGAGGGAATGGATATGTAAGGAATATTTAACAACCTGGTTGTGAACCAAGTAAAAGAAGGTGGATAGATAAGTGCCACCAATGTACTAGCAAGCACCACATGAGGCAGAATCCCGTTGGCTCCCTTCAAGATATCAGTAATAGAAGCTTTCTTCTGCCCTCGCATCTGCAACAAATTTGGAAGGAACCACTATCATGTGGCCCTAAAATTTGCCTAATTTAATAAATGAACATATAATACTTAATTGAAAAACTGAAATTCCACCACCCTCCTTGAAACCCAACTGTAAATCTCGCAGAGAAGCAAAGCAATAACCTGTGATGGTTCTTCGGGTTCGTAACTCGGATCCTGATCCGGTTCCAACGATTCGGATAACTTCTTGGAAACACATCTGGCCAGTGAAAACCTTGTGCTCGCAACTGTTACTGGAAAATTTTAACAAACGAAATTCATTAATTGAAACAATGAAAGAAATCAAATTGCATTTTGAAATCAAAAGAGTAAATGACGACAAACATACATGATAAATTCAAATCCGTACGAATCGGAAACCCTACAATATAGCGATCTGCAAAACAAATAGAGCGGCAGTGTCTTAGCAGCTAAGCTCAACATGATTACGGAAGCAGTGAAAGCAGCTATTTTTGCTTTTGAAAACAAGAAAAGTATTTCTGAAATAGGAAAGGAGCAGGACCTGGGGACAAGGAAGAGAATTTTGGCGGCAAAAGAAGCGGCTGATATCGGGTGGCATTGGAGGAATGAGGGACGCATGGCCGTTGGATCTGAAACCGGGTCGGATGCATATGGGTACCAAGGATCATCGTTGAGGAAGTGTACGGATTTCTCAGATGAAGTCAAAACTGAAGGCAGTTTGAGTTCTAAAGGAGCTCTGAAGATATCAAATAAAAAGAGGGGAGAGAAAGCATCAGAAATATTTAAGGGAAAATTATCATAGAGTGTGTTGGGTGTGATAATTCCGTGAACATATTTACGAATTCTTGCACCCTTTCAATTTCCCAATTCTACTATTTTCCTAATATTCCCACCTAACTTTATGTTTTTAGGTATTATTATTATTATTTGTTAAAAAAATTAGACTAATACGACATAAGATAATTATCCTAAGGGGTGAATAGAGTGATGATCTTTTTTTGTAAATTTAAATTATAAAAATGAAAAAAACAAAATTATATGCAAATATATAATATAACAATATTAAGATAATTGCATATAAAGTAAAAGAGTAAGGAAAAGAGAATACAAACACAATATTTTTATAGTAGTTTGACGTAACTCGGCTTACATTCACTTTCCTCTAACATCAATTCCAAGCTTGAGGTTCTACTATTTTAACGCTTTCAAACCAAGTCTTCAAGTAATACAATTGGATTATAATTCTAATCCATCTTTTTAGAGTTTTGGTTTCAAGAACCCTTTACAATCATTAAGAGATGCCCCATGAACAATAAAATCCCTAAGTGATATCACACACTTAGATTTTTCTTCTCAAATATTTACAAATGAAGATAGGAAACATTTTCACAAAATCTTAGTATAAAACTTTAGGCTCAAATGTAGAAGAAAAAATAGGATTGAAAAGTACACTAATGATATGCAAGTTTTACAACAATTGTACACTAAAAAACACTCTTCCAATACTCAAATATATTGAAGAAGGGTTTAGGAAGGTTAAAGTCTTGAAACAATGAAGATTGTAGTTTTTTTATAAAGGAAAACGACCAAACTAGCCATTGGGGGTTCGATCGGTCAAGTTAGGGGTTTAACGGGTGACTACCTATTAGCATTTAATTATTAGCAAGTGATAGTTAGATCTCGATTGCCCCTTGACTTGACCTCGATCGGTTGAATAAGCGTTCTGGAAGAGAGAGAAGATTTTTGCACCCCTCGACCAATTGAGCTATGGGTTGACCGATTCCTCAATCAGTTCAACCGATTGAGCTGTGTTTGGCTCAACAACCATCATTTTCAACTTAAAACCTTTTAAACAAGTTTGGAAAACATTTGACACAAAGTTTTAGTTGAAAACATGAAATCATCCAATTTTAAAGGATTTTAAAACAAAATTACTTTTGGAAATTTTAGTGCATAAATTAATAATGTAATGCATGAAATACTTAGGTGGTGTTTGTCTTTTTTGCTTTTTGTTTAAAGTAATTTATTTTCAAAATTTAGGTAGTTTGTTTTTCTATTTTTTCATGACTTGTTATAAACTTTTTACTAAATAAAAAAAACCAAAATATATAACTTTTTCTAAATAGAAAAAAACATATTGGTTTTTCTTTACTTTTTAATACTTAATAGAAATAAAATACTATAAAAACAAACAATTTAATATTTAACACTATTAAGTATTAAGGTTCTATTTAGAATTAAGTAAAAAAAACAAACATCACCTTAATGTACCAACAATTTTACAAAGAGATCCTATAAAATTTAAGTCTTGAAAAAAACATTTTTCCTTGATGCCTTCTTCTTTTTATTGATTTATCTTTGACTTGATTTTGTTTTTATAATTGTCACTTTAAAAATCTTCTTACATTAACATTTGAAATATAATCATTAATTCCAAATTTTGTTTTATTATCATCAAAATCAAGATTAATCAAACATTGGTTTCACATTATTATTATTATTAAATATTAATATTAATATTAACCAAACTTTGGTTTCACATTATTATTATTATTATTAAATATTAGTATTACTCTTAATATTATTAGTATGATTTTAGTATTTTAAATTATTCACAATTTTAATATTATATTAAAAATAATATTATTATATTTTTATATTACTAATAAAAAATCTCTATAAGATAATTTCTATTTTTTTATTTCTTAAGACTTGTAAACTTTTTTTAAAAATTATTTTTTATTTTTTGTCTTTTGCTTTATATGCTACATTAAGACTAATTAAATTATTTATTATTATTATTATTAAGACCTCATTAAATTTTATGATATTAGTTTTATATTATTAATTTTATTATTAATATTTTTAATAAACTAATATTATATCTATGACAAAAATACATCGATCTTAGTAATATAGTAGAATAAAACAATATTTCTAATGCTATTAGATTTGTTACAAAATTTAGATTCAGCATTTATGCATTGAAGTTATAACATAAACATACTAAAAGTACAATACATGTCTTAATTTATTACAAAATTTATGTATCGAACTTATAAGATAAATATACTAAAAGTAATATGCCTTAATTTCGTTGTTTAATAGTTATAAAAATATTTTTTAATTATAATATTTTCTTATATATTTGTAAAACTAATAATGAATTTATTAAATCTATTTAATAAAAATACAAAAACAAATATTTTTATTGTAATATATCTTTAATAGTTGTATTAAAAAATTAAACATTTTAAAATTTATAAAATCTATATAATAAATAATATGATAACTTTATTTTTTAATTATTGGAATGAAACAATAATTTGTAAAATTATTATTATTATTATTATTTTGGATAAATTATTTTTAATATTTTTAAAATAATAATTATTGAAGTAATAATTTATAATTAATTATTATATTATTTATATGTATTATTATTAATATTATTCTTATTTGATAGATTATTTATAATAATAATAATAATAATAATGATTAGAAAACAAAAATATGTGAATTATAATTATAACACTTATATATTGAACTTACAATATAAGTATACCAAAAAGAACAATACATTATAGAATGTCTTTATTTCTTTTTTAACAATTATAAAAACAATTTTTTATTATAATAATTTCTTAATAGTTATATTATAAAGTTAAAAATTCAAAAATTTTGAAATCTATTTAATAAAAATATAAAGAAAAAAGTATTGTAATATTTTCTTATCAAATATTTATAATAAAAAACAGAATAACTTTATTTTTTAAGTATTGAAAATAATTTATGATTAATCATTATATTATTTATATGTATTAATTTTAATATTATATTCTTATTTGATAAGTTATTGAGGAGGAGGAGGAGGATGATGATGATGATAATAATAATAATAATAATAATAATAATAATAATAATAATAATAATTAGAAAAAAAAAGAATGGAAAAAATACAAAATAGAAAAAAGACAAAGTAGGGATATGTTTAACTTTAAAATGAAAAGTGTGAGGGTATATTTGACTTTTTATATTCCGAGGCATTTTAAATAATTATCAAAGTAAATGACCATACATAGTTATTATCACACCTAATCGACCCTACACGGTAATTCTCCCATAGTTAAATATACCATCATATTTTCGCTTTAAAGTCAAAACATATTCTTAAAACTATTTGTTTTTAATTTTTTTTTATTAAATGAGTTTATTACACTTTACCCTCTCAACCTATTGTGTGTTTTGCACATTAGCCCTTCAAGTTCAAAATTGAGTGATGTATACTTTTTCCTTTATAATTGCATGTAACGTGCATTTTTTGAGAGACAACGTTATTTTTTTCGATAAAAAGGCATGTGCTCTCCATGTAACCAAGAGTAAGAGGGTTTTTTTTTTTTTTTAAAAAAAAAAAAAAGCCTGACCAGTCAACCCTTCTCTTCATTTTTCTTCTTCTCTCTTCATTCTCTCTCTCCTCCTATTTCCATTGTGGTAGGTATAGATAAACATTTGGATATCTCTTTTTCACCCGTCAGAAGATACTCGTCGAGTAAAAGTTTTGGTTTTGCATAATAGTGAGATGTAGGTCTCCCATGGCGGTGACACCCATAAAGAAAAAACTTCAATTTTGATGATATTTATGCTAGAATTTTTAGATTCTTGATTTGAGTTTTTTCAAAAAGATTGATTATTTTGGATCTTTGATTGTGAATCGGAGGTAATCATACCGAATTAAAGTGTTTTTTTTATATCATTCTTTTAATTCTATCTTTTGGGGGGTTTGAGGCTTCGACATTGAAGTTTTTCAACTTCTTATTGCCATAAATCTGATGTTGTTGAATTGTGGAAGTTGTTAATTCGAATAAAATGAAATTTGGGTTTGGAATTTAGGTTTTTTGTTATGATGAACGGAGCCTATTTCTCAATACTTACTATAGTTGAGGTTTAAAACCTGAAATTTCAAATGATGTAGTCATCCCAAATGACTTTTTCATCTCATCGAAGATAGGATTGAGGATTGGGGGGAAAAGGAAAGAGTGAAGAGAGAAGAAAAAAAAGAATGAAGGAAGATGAGGGTTGGTTAGGGTTTTTTTTTTTAAATAAAAATAAAATTAACTCTTATGTCCTTAGTCATGTGGAGAACACATGTCTTTTCATAAAAAAAAATAACGTTGTCTCCCAAAAAATGTAAAATAAAAAAAAACGTTGTCTCTCAAAAAATGTACATTACATGCAATAATAAGGGATAAGAGTATATTGCTCGATTTTGAACTCAATAGGATAATGTGTAAAACACGCTATAGGTTGGCGATGTAAAGTGTAATAAACCCTTATTAAATAGATTTCATAAATTCATTACTAGTTTTATAAATATAATTATTAAGAGAATATTATAATAAAAAATTTATTTTTATAACTATTAAAAAGTTATTGTGCTTTTAATGCATTTATATTATAAGTTCAATACATAAATGTACAATAAAAAATTGTTTTTATAACTATTAAAAAATCATTGTACTTTTAATGTAACTTCAATACATAAATGTTTTATACCTACTTTTTGCAACAAATCTCGTAACATTAGAAACGTTGTTTTATTATCCTATATTAGTAAGATAAATCTATTTTTGTCATGCCTATAAGTCTATAACTTGAATATAATATTAGTTCTATTAAAAATATTAATGGTAGAATTAATAATATAAAACTAATATCATAAATATCAATGAGGTGTTGATAATAATAATAATGATAATGATAATGATAATAATAATATAATTAGTTTTAACGTAGCATATAAAACATAAAAGGCAAAAAAAGATAATTTTTTAATAAAGTTTGCAAGCCTTAAGAATTAAAAAAAATAGAAATTGTCTTCTAGGTTTTCTTTGCAATAATAAAAATAAACATATAATAATATTAAAAATATAAATAATCAGGTTAATAATAATCATAAAAAAATAGATAATGTTAATAATAATATGAATAATTCAAAATGCTAATATTATAAATAATAATATTAAAAATAATATCAATATTTATTAATAAAATAATAATGTCTAAAAACGTACCAGAGAAAAAAAATTTAAAAAGTAGTGTTAGATGGGAATAAGAGGAAAAGATAAAAATAAAAATAAAAAATAAAAATAAAAGGTAAAATTGGGATTTTGAAAGGTCAACTTTTTCAATGATTTCCTTAGAACAAAAATTTATAAACATGGAAAAATGATCACATGTGACCCACTTTTTTTTTTTTTTATGACTTTTTCAATATTTTAAAAATAAATAAAAATGAAAGAAACCTCTAAATTCTTATTTTAGTCAAATGTTTTTGCAAATACGAGTATGATCACATTCATTTTAATCAAGTATTTCTTTTAAAATTTACTCCTACGAATCATGTATGACTTAATAAATTTTAAGAAATTGTATCAATCATATTTATTTTGCATTTAAGTCGCACTTCTTTAGTTTAATATAGCTTGTCTTTTGGAAAAAAAAATATATTTAGAAGTTATATTTTTAACGTCTTTTTACAAAATTGATTTTGTTGATTTGCAATTAACCCATATTAGAACTTTTGACTTAAAAGATCATATTGAAATGTATAAAACAATGCTTAAAAAATCTTTTTTTGATAGTGTTATAATTGACTTAGGCTTGATTCTAAGTTCCTAAAGTGAATCTTATTAATCTTTTCTTATCATTATCCTTTTACTTAAGAAACTCATCATAATATATTTCTATCTTAACAATTTTAAAGACTTCAAGGTTAGGTAAGGTTAAATATGACAAGGTCTTAACTTAGGCTTTAATAGTCCTAACAATTTTGGTGTATTCGTCATTCTAAGGTATTAAGTCTTTCTTAAGTCTCTTTCTTAATGGTGCACACATTGACTTGTCTCCTTAAAAAATTTTTGAAACATAATTAAGACTTCCTATTTTGAATTTCATCTAGAAACTTATCAGCAATTTGGATTGATCTTTAAATATGAGTTATAGTCCCTTGGTGGATGCGATGTACTAAAACCTAACTTTGGTTTGAAAAAAATTAATTTTAGAACCTAATAAACTTAAACTATTTTCTTTAATAATCTAATGAATTTATTAATATATTTTATTGTAAAAAAATTTATATTAATTAAGAATTTGAGACACTTTCCAACAATTTTCATCTTGAAGCAAATTCCTTTAAGTCAAATTTCCATCTCTCCATGATATATTATTTTTGTATCACATCCCCACAAGAAAACATTCGACTTTACCTTTAATTAAAATTCATTTTGTCTTCATCGTGTGTATTCTATAATATTTTGTTATTCTATAAATCTTTAACTCAAACTTTAATATCAATTTTGTTGTGCTAGCAAAAGTTTTAGGTTATGTTTGGTTCCCGGAAAATACTAAGGAAAGAAAAAAATTGCAAAGGAAAATAATTTTTTCATATTTGGTTGTCCTATGAAAAATATCAAAGAAAATTAATTATAATTAAAACTAATTAAAAACTTATGTACTTTTAAATTATTTAATCTTTATATTGATGAGTTAAAATAAATAAAATGAGTTTGAAGAAACAAAAAAATAATTTATTAACTTTTAATCTATTTTTTATTTTCTTTCATTTTTTATTTCCTTCCACTTTTCCTTTGTATTTTCTTTCCCTTGCATTTTCCTTCAATTTTTTTTGGGAACCAAACAAGGCCTTTATGTAAACAAAATTAGTTTAAGAACCAAAGATAAAACAATTCACACAAACAATTCACACCAATGAGATATTTAATCCATCTTAATGGGCCATTGAAAGGCTTACAGTTAATTACAAGGTGTTCTTCATTCTAGTTTTGCTTATTTTTTAATATAGATGGCAGAGCAACTCCATGGACATTTAGATTCCTCTATTAGTTTCTTATTAAAGAGGTTTTGAACTTACAATATTTTAATGATTCATTTGATTTGGTCTTGTCTTAATAGAAATGTCATTTTCCTTGAATTATGGATTATAAGGTAATTTTACTTCATGCTTATTCCTATACTATAATGTATTAGGAATTTTTAAAAAGATTTCTTTAATTAATTTTTTTCCTAAACCTTTCGATGGTTTCTTGAGTTTTCTTAAATTTTAACTGGTCTTCATTCCCTTTATAACTAACTTTATAAACCAAAAAGTTAATATGGTTTAGAATGCGTTTCATAGTGATCTTAGGAAGTGTTTTTAGATTTTTTTACACTTGAAATTTTTATTTTTCAAGTATTAGAAAACCTAAAAACACTTCCTACAATTGCTATCAAACACACACTTAAATACATAAATAAGTAATTGAAATTCAAATTTACCTAGCATCAAAACACTGTTATCATTGTTTAGAAAAAGTGAAAAAAAGGAGATTAATTCAAATATTAAAAAAAAAGAGATTAATTCAAAAATCAATTATATGATCCTCATTTAATTCGAGTTTATGCCTATTTCTAAATGAAATCTGAATTACAAATATTAAAATCATCAAATTATAAAGGAGGCACTAACCCAAACTTTCGGAATTTCAATTACAATATTTTTCCTCATTGTCACAAAACAGGATACTTCTTCAAAATATTTGTCTTTTTTATAAAAACAAAATCTTGTTTTGTAATTATTTAAGGTTTCAATTCAATCCTCATTATCATTTATGTGAAAAACATGAGACTTCTTTAAAATATATATATATATTTTTATAAATATAATATTATGTTATCTAATTATTTTTACAAAAATAATAAGCTTATCAAATATGTTAAAATATTCAATCATACAACCCCAATAATAAATTATGTACAAAATTCTATAAGCTTCCATGTCCTTGGAGCATTCGATCAAGTTTCTTTTGTCTTTGGTGTAATCTAATTCACCATCTTCTATTTTCTTAATTTTTATAATAATTATGATATATAGTTAAAAAAAAAGACAAAATATAATAATTAAATACGTTTAGTTATTATGATTTTTTAATCATCATTATTATAATAATTTCCATGCTTGCTTCCATACATATCTCCATAGATTCATGTGTAATAAAATGATGATCCAATTCCCTAAAAATGAGACCAATACATGGAAAATCATTAGAAATGAATCTTTGTTGTATCAATTTTTATATTCTAATTATGATAGATGGTAAAAAAATGACAAAATATAATGAACATGCTTTGATTGTATAAATTATTTCATCATCAATCACTATGTGTTGTATCAAAGGGTTATGGGTTAAGGAGACCATGATATTTGTAAGAATTAATGTTTGTAAAATCGAAATTGACTAATTAATATTTATTGTTACTAAAAACACCTTAAATTTGTTTTAAAATATTATCGGGTTTTAAAACAAATTATGAAAAAATTATTTTTTTATCGAAAGTTTATTAAATACGTTTTATTTTTTATATTTTAGAAAATGGTTTCCAAACCCACTTGATATTTGTCTTTCTTTCATCTTTTCCATGGGGAATTATTCATGAACCTAGCCAGCCGGAATCCTACAAAGAAATTGTCCTGGTCCGAAAGTCGACAGGGACCGTCAAAGTTAGGCCCATCTCCGGATCAGCCGGAGTTTTCCCACCAGGTTTCCATTCTTAGAGAATCAGCCCAGCCTGGTCCAGGTGCACACGTCCTTATCCAACTTTAGCTTAATTGAGAGCCCAATTCAATGGTGGGTCCACCCCAGTGTCCCCACCGCCCTAACTTCCATTACATCTCCTCCCAAAATCCCCCGAGTCGGCTTCTCTTTGAACTTTTGTGCCCGTTGGCTGAGCCCATTTGAACCATTACTGAGCTGTGAGGTTGGTGGTAGCTTTATAATCGTGGGTGACAGCTTTTATCCCTACACGTGTCAGCATCTCATTCCACAGTCCCACGATATACCCACCACCCTGTCGGTGAATCGACGACGCAGCAGACTGTTTTTAGAAAGTAAATGTGATGACACCGTTTTGCACTTTTGCAAAACATAATATGCATATATGCATTGATATTGTATTAGAATAGAATAATACTGTTTAAGATTCTTTAACGGAAGTGTGAAGGCTTCCAGCAATCGTAACTGTGAAGTCACGACAAAGCCTAGTGACGCTAACTCAGCAGTTCCGTTATTCCACGTCACTCAAAAAAAGAAAAGGGAAGGGATGGCATGACAAAACGACGCCGTTGCGGTCTATGGCAATTTCATAATTTAATAGGTTGTGTCTCTCAAGTCTCACCCCGCTGATTCTCACATCTTCCAGTCCTCTTTGCTTCGCATCCGTGCCTAATCATAATTGGGGAACCGGTTTCTCTTCAATTATTCCCCAATTATTCGCTCCGGGTCGTCGTCTAGGGCTTGAATCTCCTAGATTATGTGCGGGTCATGAACTATTGCTGTTCCTCTTCTAGGGTTTCAATCCTTGTGATTCTCTACGGTTCATGAATCATTGTCGTTGAGATTCTACGGATTCTGGTGGTTCTAGGGTTTCTCGATGACTTTTGAGGGTGGTGATGACGACGGAGGCGTGGTGCCGGAGCTGACGCTGAGAATGGGGGATTACGTGAAGCTGAGGCAACCGGCGGAATGCGAGGAGGAGGGATTTGGGGATGTGGAACCTTCTACGCCTAGAAGAAGAGGGTTAATATGGTGGTGGGCTAAGGTTGCTTTATTGTGCGTCGTTTTGGGGGTTTTGGCTGGTGTTTTTCTCAAATGGGTCGGACCCTTCTTCATGGATAAGGTGAAATTTGTGGCAATTTTACATTTCATTAGAAAAATAACTGATTTTTATACACGTGAATGGATTATTTGTTCTTTAATCTGCATCTACTAGGCATCTGAGGAAGAGTCGAGAGTTTGAATTTGAGCATTATCTCTGTCAGTTGTTGATGTCATCTTTTTATGTTTTGTTTTGTTTTAGCCTCATAATGTGTGTAACTAAGGGTAGTATTGTTTGATTGTTTGTCTACTTGAGATACCTGAAATATCTTAAAGAGTAATTCTGCTTTAAACGTGCTGAATTTTTCTGAATATACCCTGAAATAGGACCTATACTAGGCAATGGAGACGCTTGATCTTAATTAGGTTGCCAAGTTTTGATTGGCACATGCCATGTCTAGTGACAGTCTTGGGAGTTGCGCATGACCAAAGGGTAAAGTCTCAAATTCTTGAAGCTTCCATGGGAACTTGATTTCAATTATTTCTCCATCTCCCCTGTGAGGGTCCACGCATGAGCAAAATCCCATGAAACATGATTTTTGAACAGATACTTGCAAAATTCAGATATTTTGGATCTTTAGTTGTTGTATCCATGCCTGAAGCGTTTGGAACTGCACTCTCAGTGGAGCTGATGCTCTTTCTGTCCAGGTTTCAGTTGGCACATTGAGAAGTTTGGTTGAAATTGAGATTTTGGTTAAACGGTGACTTAACCAATTTTCAGTTTGATTGCCACTTCTTTAGAATGACAAGAGAACCCTAAGAGTGCAATAGGATTGCTTTGTGCTTTGCATTCACAGCCTTCAGGTTTGAGAAACTGAAGAAAACAAATTCACTTTATGTGGAGATCACTTCAATATACCATCCTCACCTCATTTCTATCAAAGAACAAAATATACCATCCTCACCCTATAATTTGTTTTTCTTTTCTCTACTCTTCGCTAAGAATAAGGAAGTACTATCAATGAAATGTGCAGAAAATTACCTTACCATAAGGTTGCATCTTCTTTGCTATTTCTGATGGGATTTTAACCAGAACTAGAATATGGTCCACTAGAAAAAGGTTCATTTTGTTCTCTTGTGACCATTAGTTCGAAGCTCATTTCTTCACACCTCTTTGATTTGCAGAAGATGTATCAAATTGGTTCCTATTAGCTGGCTGGAATGCACAATCTCTGAGCTCTTAGCATTTTTAGAAGTTCCCAAGGGATTTATGATACAATGAGCATGGTGGACCTTCTTCCAGCTAACCGTTCCTTGTGAGATTTATATGTTGCTGAATTTGAATTATTGAAGGCATACCCATTTGTATTTGGAAGGAAATGACCCCATTCACCTTCAACTTGAAAATAAATATTTCAGCTGCCCTCATCAGACTTAGCCAGTTAAAGAAAGAAGACAGGATTAGAATGTAACCCATTCTCATAGGGCTGTAAAGCCACTATTGGGGAGAGGTTTTTGAGAGAGATACAAGTGAAGCAGATTGTTTGATCGACTATGCTAGGTAGTATGAAGAATCTCTCTCTCAGTGCATCTTGTTCATGTTTTTTCCACCATCTTTTTGCTTAAGATCTATGACCAACCTTTCACCTTGTTGGAAAAAGTGAGAGGAAATAACAATTCTTATGCCGAATACCAATGAGCAGCTTATCAACCACCAAATGCACTTATTTTGGCGATGTCATGGTCAATTAAGAGGATGACCCAATTACCTCAAAAGAAAAATATTGCTCCCAAGAAAGAATTGAGATCAAAGAAAAGGACCACCCGCTCAGCCAAGAGCAAGGTCTTTTAGTAAAGTGCTTCATAAAGAGACTGGAAGGTGAAAGGTACTTAAACAATATTAGAATTGGAGGAGATCTTCTGTACCATGTAAGTGGCTTGGAGGAAAAATCATGTTTGTCTGACTAGATGATTTACAAGTCCTGTCCTTTTTTCTTTTCTTTTTTCTCTTTACCCCTCTTCTAGCAATGGGGATGTGTCCTTATTGGAATCTTCATGCCATCCCTTTTGAACTCAGCCTCCTTGTTGAAACAAGGCAAAGTTCCTTCCATTGGTAATTCCTCCTCTATTTTTATTTGTGATACTTCCTCTATTTTTGTTTGCAATACCTCCCCTATCTCCAAAAGAACCTTCTCTGCCAACTGAGAACCAACAACCAGATGGAGGTGTTAAATTGTTTTAGTTCCTAGAAGCCCTTGGGAACAACTACATTGTTGTTGGATTATTGAACCCCTCATTCCTCTTCCTTCCTCTATTAAGGCTCAAGCCTTTTCCTCTCAGTTCGATTTATCATTCCTAAAATAGAAGCAGAACCGTTTGTTTGGTGGATAGCCTTGCCCCTTATGGAGTAAATATTCAAATCTCCAAGAAGATTTTTTGCTGCAACTGGAAATTCCTCTGGTGGCTGGTGGCCCCCAACCAATGATGCCATCAAGATGCACAATTCCACACAGGGCTTTCTTCTCTTATAGCAGTATTGACAATGTGATCCATGCAGTAAATTTCTGGATTATAACAGACCATAACTATGTTGTACGGTACCTTCGGGATTTTTTTTCTGTGGTGAAGCATTTATAATGCTGGTGAACAAGCTCAAATGTGCAGTACACTTTTGAATCCAAGAAACAGTGAGTATCATGTTGAATATGTCTGATGTCCTTAGACTTGTTCACTTGTCACGAATTAATGTAATTGCTTTTCAATGTTTAAGCTGAGATTTGAAATACTGTTGCTGATGCATGATTTAACTTATCCAACCTTGTACATGTTTGTTAGAAATATTAGAGTTTAAGTATATTGCTGTCAACACTTATCAGAAATCTTAAATACAGAGCATGGGCAATTAATGTTTACAATGGCTTCTTAACCAACTTTAGCATCAGTTTCCTGTAGGTTGAGACTACAAAATATTTAAGCCAATAACATACGCTATAAAAATGGTTAGATATACCAATTCATGCTTGCATATTCTCCTTTTCTTCTTTTCCTTTGACCAATTGTAGTATTTTGCAGGAGCTTATGCCTATCATAAACTGGGAGACAACAACATTCAGCACTCCTGTACTGGCACTTGTTATATTCGGTTCTGTGGCTTTATTCCCAACACTACTTTTGCCCTCTACACCTTCCATGTGGGTGGCTGGGATGACTTTTGGTTATGGTCTTGGGTTCCTACTAATTATAGCGGGGGTGGCTGTGGGTGTATCACTTCCATATATTATTGGTTCCCTCTTCCATCATAAAATCCAAGTGTGTACCTTTTGCGTTTCTTAAAAATTTTCTCCATCTCTAATTTCATGCAAGGGTTTCCTTTCCTTGAGCTCAGTCAACTTGAATGCTTCTTGATTCTTGTGCAGGGATGGTTAGAAAAATATCCAAAGAAAGCTTCCATTATAAGACTGGCTGGTGAAGGAAATTGGTTTCATCAGTTCCGAGCTGTCACATTAATTAGGGTTTCACCATTCCCTTATATTTTATTCAATTACTGTTCTGTGGCAACAAATGTTAAGTATGGTCCTTACATCATGGGGTCGTTGATTGGAGTTGTGCCAGAAATTTTTGTTGCAATATATACGTATGAACTCTCTCTCCTTTTCTCAAATTCGTGTTAAATTATTTGATTTTATATACCTGTGTTTGTGTGTGTATAATGTATGTATTATGTATTTAAACACATATGCCTTGTGTATCTGCACTTAGGAATCATGATGTGCTCTAGGATATCATTGTAATTTGTCTATATTTTCTTGAATGTGAGCTGCACCATGTTTAACATGAGAAGTGCCCATGTTTATTGAATTGCATTGGCATTTTAAGAATAGTATGTGTTTTAAAGGCGATATATGGTCCAAATCCAGTTTTGGTGATATGTGCATTGTGTTAAATTTAATTGACTAAGGTGTATGCTCTAGGTTCTGTGTAAAATAGTTTCTCTAGCTGTGTCAATTTGGACTTGTTTCTGTGCCCACAGATATTTGAAAAGGTGGCTTATTTTCTCTTATTTTGCTAGGCTTGGAATTACTTCAATTATTAGCAAGTAGAGAGCATGGTGACAAATATCATATTTCTGTCTTCCCAAAACGAAATAAATTGATGGAATTCAAGGCTTGAAAGCCATTCATTGTCATTGCTTGCTCAAGTTATGCCTTGTTTGATAAATGCTAAGAAACTTCCAGTTAGATGATGTTTAACTTAGGTTTGATCTTCACTTCTTGAAAATACATTGGAGTTAGATATAAGGAAGAGATTTTGTAATGTTACATAATCCTTTTAGTGATTCCTCACATTTGCCTCTCCTAGAGTTGGCAAAAATTCTGCATAAATGATTTTCCATTGCAGTTGCTGAATTTAAAATTGGGATTTCTAATCCATTAACAAGTTTGCTAGGTTGGATGGATGATGATGGGGAAAATGGAGAGGTGAAGAATGGAAAAGAAGAGTAGGGCCTGAGTTTACTGAATCTCTCTATACAGAGAGAAATCAACATTGGAGGGAGAAGGTTTGTGGTCTTTTCCTTGATTTGGCCTCAATTTTGAGGATACAAAGGAAAATTCTGCTCCATCCTTCATATTTATGCAATTCCTGTGGTCTCACATAGAAGGTTTTCAAAGGCAATTTTTAGGTGTGCCGAAGCACGCCTCAAGTCAAGGCATGGCAAAAATGCCTTGAGGCGTTGAAGAAAAAAGTTGAAGTCCAGCAAGGCGTATGCCTTTTGCAGCGAGGCATGGCAAAGGTGCGCTTTGGCCATGCCTCTTACGCCTTTGGATTGAGGTGTATTCTTTTGTGGGTTTGTATGGGTGTAATCAACGTTGTCTTTGTCCTAGGTACGCCTCTACCTTTTCTCCTTTCTCCTTTCTTCTTTTTTTCGAGTCCACGCCTTCTCTGCCACCACCAGTTTTTTGTTTTTCTTTTTCCATCCTTTATTTTATTTTATTCTTTGGGAAAGCTGAGATATTTTTTGTTTTCATCTTTTATTTTCGTTTTATTGGGTTATTTATTTATTTATTTATTGTTTTTAGGTTGAATTGGGACCACTTCCTAATTCCAATGTGCCTCCACTTTTTCCACTTCCTCACTTTTCATATTCCTTTTTTTCCCAAATGGAAAATTGTAAAATTATATAAATAATTAGGTATTTATATTTATATTAAATTCATAATAATTGGCTATGCTAATATTTAATTTTGAAAATTTTATTATTGAAAATTTATTCTTTATGTTCTAAAATAATTATATAATTTATTTAAATTTTTTTTTATATATTTTGTATAATTGAAATTTTAGTTTTTATATTTTATTTTAATTTTTTATATATTTTCCGATATTTTTAAATATTTATTAATTACAAAAATTAGGGTATCAAAAGGCTTATGCTTCCATGCTTCGAGGCTTATGCCTTTTCTCACGGGAACAAAAACGCCTTGTCTTATTCTTTCACGTTTAAAAACTCTCTCACATAAAGATGCAAAGTGTATATTGAGCTTAGACCTACTCTTAGTTCAAGCTGTGGATCCCGTGTGTGCCCATCCATGTCTTATTGCCATTAACACAACAAACTCTAACCTTTAACAACTCAAATCAATAAGGACTGTGTGTGTGTGTGTCTCTCTCTCTCTCTCTCTCTCACACACACACACACACACACACACAAAATAAGTAGGACCTGATATATGGCGATTTTGACTCTTTTGTTAACTTATCTAATTTATTTTATTTATGGTTGGTTTGCTGCATTTTGCTTGTAATTCTTTAAGGGCTTCTGATAAGGGCATGTGATGCAACCCCTTCCCTTGTTCTCACTCATTTGGTCATATTAATAGGAGGTCAATGTCAACAAACCACTGGAGTATTGGGTCCATGGGAGATTAGTCAAGTTAACCATTTCTTGTAATAATCTTTTCAGAATATCTTGTCTGAATCAACCTCAATGTTTTGTCATCTTCGCCATGAGACCTGTGAGCTCCTATAAGAGGTTGATAAGTCATTGCCTATCAGAAAAAAAAAACATTTTGATTAGTCATCAAAATGGTATGAAAAAAAAAAAGAAATGCTACGGCATTTATTACAAAAGAGGCAAATACGGCATAAACATTGATGTTAACTCTAGAAAAGAGGTGCATGCCATGTGTATGGATTCACCATTGATAGGAAATATTTATCTAGAAGGATTATGACCTTTTTCTTTCATTTATTAAATATTTCTCCGATAGACTGGTCTTATGATGATCCATCACTAGGCATGAGGGATGAAATTTTATAAGATGCTAGAGTATTATAGTTTTTCAGAAAGGGAAGTTTTGTTCTCTAATGACCAAGACTAACTGGAAAGAGGAAAAAAAACCCTCTAACAATGAACTTTCAGACTTTATGGAGTGTTTGGTCAGGGATTAGGATCATGAGATCCCCAGCATCCATTATCCTTATGAGATCCAGGGCTACAAACATATGAGACTGCTAAGGATATTGGATAACAGCAACTTTGAAATTTGTCAATACTCTGGCAGAACCTTGAAAAATGTTTTTTTCCAAAGATTGAGTTTATGGTTTATTCTATTCAAACTAATGCCACAACTGAATAAAAATTACAGGTTGCTATTGTTTATTCGGAGTAGTTCCTGTAATCAGTCCATCATAAAAAGCATTCCTTTAGCCACCCCTTGAATATCAAACACTGGTTTCTACTAGTTCTCTGACACCCTTAATTCACCATGTTTAACAATTTTGTTATATTAACCTGTTTTACCTTCTTTGCTCACTGTTGTATCTTATTAAATGGATTGGATATGGTCCCTGGGCCTGACTCATTTCATTGCTTGGGCTAATTATACCTTGATTGGTTCATATCTTAAGCTATTGTATTCTCATCTGCTGTAAAATGGATGGTTTCATAGGTTTTGTTGCTGAGATATATTCTTCTCCACATTGTTTGTGCTCTAGCTATAAAGAACCAATTGGTGGTTGCTTTACCACATAGCTGTTTATGTTGTCAATGAATTGGATATGGTCCCTGGGCCTGATTCATTTCATTGCTTGGGCTAATTATGCCTTGATTGGTTCACATCATTAGCTATTGTATTCTCATCTGCTGTAAAATGGATGGTTTCTTAGGTTTTGTTGCTGAGATATATTCTTCTCCACAGTGTTTGTGCTTTAGCTATAAAGAACCAATTGTTGGTTGCTTTACCACGTAGCTGTTTATGTTGTCAATGAATTGGAGCTTTGTTTCATTCCAATAATACTATATTATACATCTCATTTCTGTGGTACAGTTACCAATATGTTGGATAGATAACTGCAGTTGCTTTCACGTTTGCCTCTTTTTCTTCTCATAGATAACATGAAAAAAAATGCATTTTTTTTCCTCTTCACAATGTATCCATCATAAATGCTGATCAAGGGAAATGGTCCATAGGTTATATACATGATCTTTGATTTTCTGTTGAACTCATGGGTGGTTCTGTTTTATTGCAGAGGGATCCTGATAAGAGCTCTGGCTGATGCATCACACGAACAGCACTCCCTTTCTGCCTCACAGGTTATCCTGAATGTAGTTGGTTTTTGTGCAACTGTGGCTACAACAATATTTTTCACGGTTTATTCAAAAAGGCAGCTCAAGGCATTACAGAAGGAAGAAGAGCTGTTACTGGAGTAAGCTTTTTCTTCTGTCTGGGTTTTGGGAAAATTATCTGTCAGCAAAGCCAGGTCAGAGCTTCATCTCTGAAGACCATCCATGGCTGGATGAGGTTTTATTTTCTACACTTCATCCATGGGCAATTGATGTACAGTGAGATGGTGCTATTTAAACACTGTTTGGAAGGGAGGAAGGAAGAATCAAGACCCACAACAGCTAACATGATTGACATTTATTAAACCAGCAGATTCTTTTAAAGTAAAAAAGGATGTCTTCTTTGTTGTCTTAGTCTACTCCCCGTTTGTCTCTCCCTCTCATAGAGAGAACTGTTGTTTGTATAGGATGGAAACTTCTTTGGAAGGTTAAATTGGAACCTAGCAAAATTCTTGAACTGTGAATCAATACAACATTGCCGTTCCTGTCTTGTCGATAATGCTTGCATTTCTGCGTTATATTTTGTCCAACAAAATGCTATTATTCAATAACCTAATGCTTTCCTAAACTAAAAAAAAAATAAAAAATAAAAAATAAAAGAAAGATGATGTGAAGTTTATATAGAATCCTAGAGACCATATGGGCATATTTCCTTTTTCATCTTGTTGTGTCACTTGTCTCTGTTTTCCAACCTTGTGAGATGGGATGGCCTTTTCCGTATGGCTAGAGGGGGCTTTTCATTAAATCAAAAGAAGAGTCAAATCCCAACCATACGAGGCCTTTTATCTGTTCCCTTTCTCTTTCCCTTTTCCCTTTCTACTTCCATCTATCTAATAACGCGTGAAGGGGCTTGAGGGTTGAGAGGCTTTAAATGATGTTTTCTTTTTCCACACGCTTAATTTGTACATCCGCCTCCTCTCTCTTTCTTTCTTCACTCTTCCATACACATATATAGAAAGAATGTGTTTGTGTTGGGTCAATGGTTAATCATCACATATTCACATCATCCCCACCTCATTGACACTTGAGACTTGATACTAGGCAATTCCATCCACAAAAAGGAAGGCTTTTAGAGAAAGGGTGTTGGTGGGGGGGTGGGGCTCCCTATCAATTATCATTAGGTTCCCCATACTTTTTCTTCATCCTTCTAGTAAGAATTTTTAGTAAAAAGACCTGAAAGCACGACCACTCACGCATATGCTAACACATCTCTCACTATACAACTCTCTCACATCACTCAAACCTCAATCCAATCAAATTATGAAACTTGAGTACCACATGCATGGATGACACAATCTTTTTGCGTCAAATTGTACTGCCTTTATCTCGACATCCCATTATAGGTATTAGAGTGACACACTCCAAAAACTTATACCAATGCATGGTTTTTTTTTCTTCAATTCCATTCAATCCTCTTGACCTCATAGCTCATGGTATAGGTAGTGTTGCATCAAAAAAGGGGATTATTGTGCAAACGGATTAAATAAATCCAGTATAAAGTTGGATATTGATAATATACGAAGTACACAAATCGAATTCGATCATCCACTTTTTCAAATCATCTAAGGATTTTGGAAGGGTGGGAACACCGGGGTGCTTAGGTTTGAAGAAAAATGATGAATGAGAGTGGTCTTCAGCAAGTACATACAAAAAGGCCAAAGCAATAAATAATCTATATATATAAATTCCATATTTTATAGTGGGAAAGGAAAGCAGGCCATTCATGATACAGCTCATGTCACATAATTCCCACGCCAACTACAGCAGTGACATACCTGTGCCACGTGTCTAAACTCCCAAACAGTTGTTTTTTTTTTCTTTTTAAAAAAATCATGAAAATTTGGAAGATCTGAAGTTTATTATTAATTTTAAGGTACCTGGTAGTTCAATGATTCCTCTTGTTTTTAACTTACTTAAGACCTTAATTTATTTGTTTTATTTGTACTATTGTACCATGCATTAATTTCAGTTCACAAAATTTTAAGGTATTATCTTAAATATATAAAAATATAAATATTTTAATTTTAATTTTTTTATATTCATTCCAGCTATTAATTTCTTCGAATGAAAACAAAAGTTTACTAAATATTAATATTATTTAAAAAGAAAGAGGAAAATGAGAGGTTCCGATTGGAGACAAAAACAAAAGAGTGCGGGCAAAGATTCTGCAACTCCGTGACGTCCACCAACACTACTATTAAAATGTGCGCTCTCACATCCCACTCTCTCTCGGAGTTCGTGTCGTCACCATCTGTTCACAGTGCAAAATGTGGTCACGGGACTGGAGAGTGATGTGTAGGGCGAAGCGAGGGCGCGTGTCAAAAGCTACAGTTAAGCAGGGAGCCGTATTAAAGTGCTTCGCAGCTGTCAGGTGTAAAAGTTTTGAGTGACGTTGATCCGTGGGAGACAAAAGATCAAAAGGCCAATGTGTCCCTGTGGGGCCCACTACCCTATCTCAAACCCCACCAAAACTTGACTTTTTCTTCCATTGAACCTTTTTTATACATTGCTCATGGAAATTGAGTTGATTTTAGAAAGTGGTTAGTTAAATTTTAAAAATATTTTTGAAAATTTTAAAAATTATTTATAATATTAAAAAATCTATTTTAATGTTTTCTAAAAAATATGTTTTTTTTAAAAACACTATAACTAAAAAAGTTTGTTTCATACTAATTTTAAGAAACGATTTTAATATTGAAATTTTTTATTATATTAAAAGGATTAAAAATATTTTTTAAAATCATTTAAAATTTTATAAAATATATTCTTATTTTCGTAAAAAATGAAAATATAAATTTCATATAAATAATTTTGGTCATACGTAAAATAAAAACTAAAGGTCAAAAAAAGTGTGCCAGGTGAACCATGCACTTTTTTCTCTGCCACATGATTTCTGAAGTGAATTATGGAAACGCATTAATTTGTTTTCTTTGTTCCGCCAAAACACTTTTTCTATTTTTGTTTTCATTTTCATTTTTATTAGTGGGCAACGTCTCTTCAGAATATTAATTAGAAAAATAAAGGAATGGGTGCCCTATCAAAGTCAGCGTCCCAACAGACAGAAGAAACTTCAATGCAAAAAAGCTCGTCAATGCCCAAATTTGACGACGAGTCTGACTATCTCCATCCCCTTTCTCTTCTCTTCCAACGCTGTTGCCGTGGGAGTGTTGGTGGTGGTGGTGGGCGGCGTTAGTGGTTGAGGGAGAATAAATGCTGGGGCTGAGGGCCTACACGGTGGTGGTGGTGCGATAAGAGGAGTGATGGATGCTTGATGCTTCCCTTTGTGCTCATTCAATTTTGAGGAGAAACTAGAAAGGGAGAGGCACGTGGGTTCTTCTTCAGCTGGTGGCAACTGTTGAGGGGTGGGCTTTAAAAGCAGTTATTAAATTGCCTTACCTGCTTTCTCAGCTATTCCGCATTTCTTACTGCCTTTTCCTCACTCCATTTCGGGCTCTCCACCTTGGAATCTAGGGTTTTTGGTCCAGCCCCATTGTGGCTGGAGTTGGAATATGTTGTTTGTCGTTGGGTTGAGGGATCCCAGAAGGCATTTACTGTGACTCAATGTGGTTTCGTTTTCATAGAGCAAGGTGGTGGCAGTGATAAAATGTTGGTTTTGGGTTGCGATCGCGATGTGATTTTTCTCGCAATTGAAGCTAATGCAGACTCTGGCGTCCCAAAACGAGTAGACCCATAATGGCAAACGGCTAGACTCATTGACCAGCATGAGAAGACTCCGGCGATCTCTTCTTCGTGTTGTTCTTATTCTTCTGTTCTCTTATTTTCTGGCGCCAATCGGAGTTTCTCCAGCGACTGAGAAGGAGATCTTGCTTGAATTCAAAAGCAACGTTTCCGGTGATCCCGGCAATGCATTGGGTTCATGGGATCAGAGCAAGGACCCTTGCCTGGATTACAGGGGTGTTACCTGCAATTCTGAGGGGAAAGTGGAAAAGATCGTTTTGTGGAACACTAGTCTCTTCGGAGTGTTGTCGCCGAGTTTAGCTGGGTTGAAATCCTTAAGGATCTTGTCACTGTTCGGTAATCGATTCACTGGGAATATCCCACAAGAATATGCTGAACTGGGAACACTCTGGAAAATCAATTTGAGTACCAATGCGCTTTCCGGGTCGATTCCAGAGTTCATTGGCGATTTACAGAACATTCGGCTACTAGATTTGGCGAGAAATGGTTACACCGGTGAAATTCCGGCAGCTTTGTTCAAGAATTGTTACAAAACCAAGTTCATTTCGCTATCCCGGAATAGTCTTTCGGGCTTCATTCCCGCGTCCATTGCCAATTGCTCGAAACTTGAAGGCTTTGATTTCTCTTTCAATAATCTCAGTGGTGTATTGCCTCCTGCAATTTGTGATGTACAGAGATTAGCATACTTGTCTGTGAGAAGCAATGTGTTAACAGGGAGTGTTCGAGAGCTGATTGCGGAGTGCCAGAGCTTGGAGCTTTTGGATCTTGGTAGCAATATGTTTACTGGATTGGTTCCATTTGGGGTTCTTGGTTTGACAAATATTAGTTATTTTAATGTATCAAATAATGGGTTTCAAGGGGAGATCCCTGAGAGCATAACCTGCAGTGGAGGACTAGCAGTTTTGGATGCTTCAAGAAATGATTTGGATGGGGGGATCCCTTTGAGCATTGCTAGTTGTGGGAGTCTTAGGGTTTTGGACTTGGGGTTTAACAGGCTTAATGGGAGTATCCCGGATAAGATTGGGGATCTGAGGATGCTTACATTCATCAGGTTGGGCAATAACTCCATAGGTGGGACAATCCCGGTGGGTTTTGGAAGAATTGAGCTGCTTCTGGTTCTAGATTTGCACAATCTCAACCTTGTTGGTGAAATTCCAGGCGATATCAGCAATTGCGTGTATCTTCGCGTTCTGTGAGTCCAATTACCATTTTGAAATATTCTACATTTTACTTCAACATTGCTTTGGATTTGATCTCAAACAAATGTTCTGAAATGCTGCTGCAGGGATCTTTCTGGTAATGCTTTAGGGGGAGATATTCCTGAGACTATTTACAACATGACAAACCTGGAAATACTTGATCTGCATCGGAACCAGCTCAATGGAAGCATCCCGGCAACTTTGGGAAGCCTGTCAAAACTTCAGATTCTTGATCTATCCCAGAATTCACTTTCTGGTTCAATCCCACCTTCCCTTGAAAATTTAACGATGTTAACTTATTTTAATATCTCCTACAACAGCCTCTCTGGGGCTATTCCTCCTATGCCAAAGATCCAGGGTTTTGGCTCCACTGCGTTTTTCCATAATCCAGGGCTTTGTGGTGATCCTCTGGAGTCATGCACAGGAAATGGAACTGCTTCGGCTTCAAGGAAAACCAAACTGCTTACAGTCCCGGCCATTGTTGCAATAGTTGCTGCTGCAGTGATTCTTACTGGGGTTTGTGTGATTTCCATCATGAATATCAGGGCTCGTAGGAGGAGGAAAGACCATGAGACAGTGGTGGAAAGCACCCCACTAGGTTCATCGGAATCAAATGTCATCATTGGCAAGCTGGTTCTCTTCAGCAAAAGTCTGCCCTCGAAGTATGAAGACTGGGAGGCAGGCACCAAAGCTTTGCTGGACAAGGACTCCCTCATTGGTGGTGGGTCGATAGGAACAGTATACAAAACTACTTTTGAAGGTGGAATCTCAATTGCAGTGAAGAAGCTTGAGTTCCTGGGCAGGATCAGAAGCCAAGATGAATTTGAGCATGAAATTGGGCGATTAGGAAACCTTCAACACCCCAATCTGGTTGCTTTTCAAGGTTATTACTGGTCTTCAACAATGCAATTAATTCTATCTGAATTTGTTCCAAATGGGAATCTGTATGATAATCTACACGGCCTCAATTATCCAGGCACCAGTACCGGTGTTGGCAATAGTGAATTGTACTGGTCTAGAAGGTTTCAGATCGCTCTTGGAACAGCAAGAGCTCTAGCTTATCTCCACCATGACTGTAGGCCTCCAATTCTTCATCTCAACATAAAATCCTCTAACATACTGTTAGATGAGAAGTATGAGGCCAAGCTATCAGATTATGGGTTGGGGAAATTACTTCCCATATTGGATAATTATGGTTTAACCAAATTCCACAATGCGGTTGGGTATGTTGCACCAGAGTTGGCTCAAAGTTTCCGATTGAGCGAAAAATGTGATGTTTATAGCTTTGGGATAATACTATTGGAGCTGGTTACTGGGAGGAATCCAGTGGAGAGTTCAGCAGCAAATGAGGTGGTGGTTTTGTGTGAATATGTTAGGGGGTTATTGGAGAGTGGGACTGCTTCAAATTGCTTTGACACAAATTTGAGGGGGTTTTCAGAGAATGAGCTGATTCAAGTTATGAAGTTAGGGCTGATTTGTACATCCGAGACTCCTTTGAGGAGACCGAGCATGGCTGAAGTTATTCAGGTTCTCGAGTCCATCCGATCTGGATCGGAATCATAGCAATAAAAGTGAAAAAGAGGGTTAATTTGATTACCTCAGAGGGGCCAAACAAATGGTAGTAGTCTAGCTGGAAAGGAATTCGGGTTAGTCACTGAGAAGAAAAAAAAAAAGAGGAAAAATTCTTTTGGATTCTTTTGTGGTTACTATTATCAATTGTTGACATTTGTATTTTTTTTTTTTGCAATAAAATCATTCATTTCTTGTAACCCATTTGCTATCAAATAAGAACTATCATATTGGTTTCTGGTTAATCTAGGAAAGGATAAGCAGGACCCTGATTCAATATCTGGGAAGCCCTTCGCTTCAGCTCCCTTGATTGATAGGTGAATGCTGCAGTACAGCAAGGAGACTTTTTGCCAGCTCACAAACTTACCAAGCTCAATATAGTGCAATTCAAGCAACAATAATCAGAATGACTAGTCCCTGAGAGAGAAGCTTGCTTTCCCCCACCCCCATTTCTCTTCTTTTGAATGTCAGGTAATCATAGTGGTGTGCTGTGAAGTGGAGTCTCTCCAAGGTTATTGTTCAGCTCTGCCCTTTGCTAATTTATCCATAAAGATGCAGACTGTTGCAACCAAACATTTTTCGAGGAAAAATGATAAAGGAAGAGAGGTACAAGAATTATACATCCCTTGGCCAATCCAATCATTGCTGCTTTTGGATGAGTTGGGCTGACAGTCTAGATGCAAAAATTAAAGAAAAAGAGTCATTTATTTAAGCGTACCTAACCTAGGTGAAAGTATCATCTCTACTAGATTGCCCAAGAAACTTGGAAGAAAAAGCAATCTACTTAAGGAGTTAATGTGGAATCAAGAGGCCCATACTGGTAAAATGGTTGACCCTTAAACTGCTTAAAAAATGTCCTGATCGAACCATCTCAAGGAACTAAAGAAAAAAAAATATGAAGGGGAAAAACAAAACAATTGCAGAGGAACATGACTACTACTTTTTATTGTATCCGAATAACAACCAAATCCCAATGAAAACGAGATGTTATTCTGCAATTCAATCAATCAGCTAATAGGCTAGGTTAATAAAGTAGATAATTATACTAAACCATGGAACCATAGCTTGGTTTAATTAGGATACCTAAACTCTTGCTTTGATCTTTCCATACTAGGCTCCTAGCGAGTCCAAAATGCAACAAGGGCTTTTCCTAATTCCTACTACCTGCAGGTGATTTGAGTATCCAGATTGGAATGTAATAAACCAATAGTATTTCATCTGGGGGATATACAGGTTTCAGAAACTTTCCGAATTCGTTCCATCACTACAGGAATATCCTTTTCAGTCAATGTAGTAAAACAACAGCGGAACCATCCAGGTTCAATACAGTGACAAGAAGATCCTGGAGTTACATTTATCTTTGCTATATTCAACAATTTGTTCCATAGCTCGAGCTCCCCTTTCTCACTGTAAGAGCGGATTAATCCCCTCATGTCAGCCCAACAGTAGAAGCCCCCACTGCTCCGCATGCACTCAATTCCTAATTGTTTCAACCCTGCCACGAATTTAGTATACATTCTTTGAAGCCTCTCTCTGTTGGTCTGAATGAACTTTTGTATGAATCTTATATCTGAAAGCATGGAGATAACCAAACACTGGGTTGGAGCTGAAATGGAAGAAAACCTTGAGAGTTTCTTAGCAGCAGCCAGAACATTTTCATTAGACGAATATATAACCCCCACTTTAAAACGTGGAAGACAGAGGTCTTTTGACAGCCCATACACTATGTGAACTCTGTCCCTGTCCAAGTCTTCCGAATCAATAATTTCAGCCATGCTCACAAACTCTTCGCTTCCATGAGTGGACCCAGCAAATATTTCATTTGAAATTATATGGATGTTCTTCTCTCGAGCAAAGTCTACAAGGCTGTAAATTGTTTCTCGATTAAGCAGATTGCCAACAGGATTTGAGGGGTTGGAAATTACAATCCCACGAACTTTTAAACCACGTTTCTTTCCCTGGTCGAATGCTAAGTCAAGAGCACTTATACTTAGATTGAAATTGTCAGCACTGCGACAGGGAACAGGAATTATCTCCACCCCAGTTCTCCATTTTAAATCCCTATCAAAACTGCCATGGTTTATTCTTAAATCAGTTTCCTAAACTGACATATTTAGTGAGAAAAATAAGATTTAGAAATTTTATGAGGTTGAATATGTATTACCTGGGATAGTATGGTGTGGGAACAAGAAATGCATTTCCAGTATCTGCTAGGCAGAAACTGAGGATCTCAATTGCAGGGGCTGCACCAGCTGTTAAGACTATCTGTGATGGGTTAAAGGATATTGATCGTTCCATGACTTGAGACATGAATCCTGCCACAGCCTGCAGTACCAGGGTAGAAGAATGCAGTAATTAAAAGATACCCAACTAGTGCTCCTTTTATGCAGAAGATAAAAACCTTCACAGTTGACAGAAGTGGAGCAATAAAGCCAAAGAAACCGCAGCATCCATGAAACACTTGAGTATAATTTTTTGGTCAGAGAGACGAGATAAATGAGGATGACCCAAACCAAGAAATAGTACTATACCTTTGAATTAGCCTTCTAAGTGTCGTTTGCTTTCATGGAAGTGTAAACTAGCAAAAATGTACATTTGCAAACAAAATTGAAGAATATATCTGCAATTCAATTTCGAACTCAAAGACACATAAGGCTCTAAGGCATGTGCAGCTAGTCCATACGAACCAAAATAAAATCCAAAATTGTTGGAAACATTTTGATCCTGTGGTATCTGCAATGTTCATCCTAGCTACTGTTATCAAAAGCTTTGTGAATGGGTTGGCCAGTTTAAGCCTTAATCAAAATCTACCCTACAATCACTCTCAGACACAAGATGGCCTTAATAGTATACTATTGAACTTAATCCAGACCCATATGCTTTCATTAATCCAAACCCTTACAAGGCAAAAAGATTCAAATGAAAAATTTTAGATTACAGGGGATTATAATCATAATATAAAACAGTACGGACCAGAAAACCAACCATTCAATTCACTAAAAAAACAACAGAAAGAGTTCTGTGAATTACCACTTTCAACTCCACTAATCCATCTGACGCCTGATAATTTGCAATCCCGCCCATACTCAATGGCCCACTACTTCCACCTCCACTCAATATCCAATCCTTTGCATTCTCTGCAAGCCAGTCTCGAGCCAAGTCCAATGACAACTACATCCATTAAAAAAAAGAAACAACAATCAGTAACACCAAAAAAACATCAATAGAAGCAATCCATTCAACCCATAACCAAACAAAGCTCACCTTGTTTTCAGCCAAACCAAGCTGAATAACCCCCTCTGGATTACTCAATTCATCATAGGGATCCTCTGAAACCCTCTTCAGCCCAACATAGAAAGGCGAATCACTGGACTTCACAATCGAATTTGCCCGCGTTGACACACAAGCCGGCGCGCTCGAACCCCTTGCAGGCAGATGGGTCCGAGACAGGGACCTATTTAACTCAGAGACCTCCGTCAGCTTCTGGGGCGGGGGCGTGGGCTCGGAACGATGTCGTTTGAAGTAGAGCTGCAAGAGGTAAAAGAGAGCGCAGGGAATTACTGAACCCAACACAAGTCCCCCTCTCCCCTGAACCACCCCTTGTAAAGGAACTATCACTCTCATCTCTGTCCTTCCTCTGCCGCCGCCACCTCCTGTAGTGGTGGGTCCAGAATCTTCGTCAGGTTCGGAGGGCCGACTTCGGGTCATTGCGGTGGAAGCAGAGGAGTCATGGAAATGAGGTGGATTGCGTTTGCCAGAGCAGGGTGACAGGGTGGCAGCGGCGCGCTGGCGATGCCTTATGGGGGAGAGTGTGACGGGGCTTTGATTCTGCGGCCTTCCTGCCTCTGGGAGGAGATGGATGTCGTCGTTGGATTTTTTTCCTTTTTTTAATTTTTAATTTAATTTAATTGGGAATTTTTACAAGTTTACTGAAAATCAACCCTTTACAATATTAATTTGGTTAGAATTATCCAAAATGATGGAGAAGGCATGTTTTTGTAACCCCCAACAGTTAATGAAATTCAAATATTTTATAAAATATAATTTAAAATTAAAATTAATTTAATAACATAAAATTTTAATATAATTTTAATTATTTAAATAGACTAATGTTAATACAAGTATTTTAACTAACTACAAAAAATTGTCACCACAATTTTTTTTAATGAAATTTTAGGAATTAAATTTTATATAAAGTGACAATTTTTTTAATGAAATTTTAGGAATTAAATTTTATATAAAATATTTTATAAATAAATATGTTTAATAAAATTGGTTTTTAATTTTTTAAAATAAATAAATCATAAATATATTAAAGGAATTTAAGGTAATAATCTAGAAAATTTAATAAATATTATTATAATTTAATAATTTTTAATATAGGGTTGTGTGAATAAAATTTATTTTTTTTGAAATTAACATATCAATTATAAAATAATAAAACTTGATTAACTACCTTTAAGAATATAAATATAAATAAAATTTAGGATTAATAATATTAAAATAAAAACTAAATATTAAAATAAAAAACTATTGGTTTCTACTCAAAATTCATCATTCTTTTAATTCTTTTTTCTTTTGTAATAATTTTTTTATCTATTCTAAACAATTCTTAAATTTAAAAGTGATATTTAATTGAGTTGTAATTGAAAAAAATTGTTTTACATCTTTTCAATTTTTTTTTCTTGTAAAACAAATATTTTATTTTTCCTCCTGAGATGTAATATGATAGGTGTATTTTTAAAAAAATATTTTATACCACTTTAAATTGAATATCACCCATGTCATATTAACAACTAAAATATATATTACATAAGAGATTTTAATGTGATTCAATTATTAATTATTCTTACATTAAAATATACCGAAATTCAAGAATCCACTAATAAAATAAAAGGATGAAAAGTTATGATAGTGAAGGTTCATCTTTTACTTAATGTCTTGGTAATTATGGTTATACATCTTTTTATCTCTTGAACGAAATCCTCAATCATAAAAGGATTTAATAAATACGAGAAAAGCAAATTCATCATTTAATAAATAAAAAAATTGTCTCAAATTGCTAAGCTCCTAAACCCTATAAACTGATTGGATAGCTCCACCTGCAGCACCCTTTGCATGTAATGTACATAATTTTTACACTACAAACCAGAAGTTGGGAATACGTACCCATCCCATGTCAACCACAAGCAAAGCAGCAACTAAATATCTTAAAAGGCACAGAGGGTCCTCCTTGCCTCCTCCACAAACTCCTCAGTCCTGCTCTCCTTCTAGCCATTCTATTCTCAAGCTTTTAGCCACCCAGGGCCATAGCATCTCCCTTCGATTCACACCTTTCCTTATTTGTTTATCATTCATACCTCTTTTATTTTTTATTTTTTCCTTCTATTCCCTTCTTGATCACAAATAATGTTGATTCAAGGCCTCCTCGTACATGGTCTCTTTGCCTTGATCATAGAGAGCATACGAAGACTTTCATTAGTTCTGTATTAGATTTCCAATCATATTCATTAATTTTTTTATATTGTTATAATGTATAGAAAATAGTTTTAAAAAAATAAATCTTCAAATCACATAGAAGTGTTCTTTGTTATTATTTTTATATTCCTTTTGTCTTGATGGTAATAATAGACTCACTTGTCTTATATACAACGGTAATATGTGTGGACTTTCCAAGATGGTCATGGTGATGTTTGTAGGCTTTTCTGCTAAGTTTCAAATTGGGAAACGGAGTCTTATTAGTGTGATTATACTAACAGCAAGTGATGACTCAAGGAGATACCCTTTAGTAGGTGGTACTGAAGGATGCCTTCTTTTTTGGTGTGTGGTTGAGATGAGATGCGTCATTTGAAGAGTACCCTCATGACATGTACCTAAATTTAGTGTCACCACCTATGATTTTCTTATGTTAAAATTTTGATAAGAACACATGTGTATAGGAGTTTTAATTTGTACTTTGAAATTTAATATGCTCCACGGCATCATGAGTACTAGGATTCTGAACAGAACTTAAAGAAAAACAAAAATTAATGTCATTAGATATTGTAGATATAAATACATCAAAATTGAATTTCTCATACTCACTTGATGGACAACTAGCGGCTATCATTTGATATTATCCCACTACATGATGACAAGCCGACAATAACACTAGGTTTTCCATCTTTAAATCAAGCAAGAGGAAAGAAATTTTGTAATCTTCTAATGCATTGCATTGCATGTAGTTAATTTCCAGGCTCAATCTCAGTGGAAAGGAGACTTTTGTGTGATGGATACAGATGAGATAGAGTAAAAGCTTCACCATGTACAGCCGATGTGGATGTTTGCGGCCCGAGTGCAAAGTTGGGTTGCGTGTCTTCTAGCAAAGTGGGCCTGAATCCAGACAACTGGGGGTGTTTGGTTGGTCACTGTACGACTCTTAAAGATTGTCTTCTTCCTTCATATTATTCCAATATTCCTGTACTGTTTATTTTGTTATTGGCATATTGCATGTATGTATATGATACTACTGATTCATGTTGCTTGGTTGGTCACCGTTGGACTCTTAAAGATTGTCTTCTTCCTTCATATCACTCCAATATTGCTTTACTGTTTATTTTGTCATTGCATGCATGTATATGATACTACTGATTAATGTTGCCTAGCTGATTTAATTTTTATGAAGCCTCTCTTCATCCACAACCACAACTAGTCAACAAACATTTGCCACAGAAAAATAAAATATCAGACTCACTACCACTTCTTTTTGGTGCTGATTAAAGAAGAGACTGGTTCATGTTCAAAAATACTTTCTAAAATATCAGCCATCCAATTTCAGTACCTCACCATCCACCATCTATGTTATTAGGCCACATTGTAACTCATGTGACAGATGCCAGCAGTTGAGTTGATGTTTAGGGTATGGGCCTGCTGGCCTGTCTGAGAATACCTACATTTGAGCCCTTTGGGCCACCAATGACCAAGTGAACCCAAAAGCTCTTCATCTTGGAGATGACATGTAGGATTATTTGGTAAGTGTTTTTAAACAGAGTTATCTATTTTTTCAGAATAAAAAAAGAAAAGAAAATATGCTTAATAATAAAAAAAACAGAAAATTGTTTTATGTTCTTAAAAGCAAAAAAAGAAAAAGAAAAAGAAAAAAAAGAGTATTTTAAAAAATATATTCTAATTGTTTTCGCTTGTTTTTTAAAGATTGTTTTAAAAAATAATTATACAAATATGAAAAATAATTAAAAATAAAGCACTACATCTAAAAGTTCTTTCTAAAACATTTTTAAAAATATAAAAAATTGATTAAAAATATTATAGATTCTGAAATAGACTTTTATCCGAACAATTTCAGAAATATTTTCAAAAATACCTTTTAAACTCAATAATATTACTCATCTTCCCTCAATTGGACCATATTCTTAACTCCTCTCCTTACATGACTATCCTATCTTACTATATAATATAGCATATTAATAATGAAGTGAATGACATTTATATCTATGCATCCTTGATGTCCACTCTATGAATTTGCCCTCTCATAAAATCAAATGAAGTTGATATGGACAAAAAGAAAAAAACAATAATAACAAGAAGTATATTTTCCTTGTTTAAATGAAATTATTAAATTTACTAACAAATAAAACATTAATTCAATCAATTTTCTTATTCTCATCACTAACCATCTTCACCAATTATTATCTCCATAATCAATATAATAAATGATGAAAAAAGAAGAAGATATTTTACCCCTTAACTTGGGACATATTTTATATTTTTCCTTTTCACATCCAAAACGCAACATTTTATCCTCCAAATTTGTTAAAAGAGTAATGCTTTGTCTCAAATTACAAATCCTTCCATAAATTGAGGAGTTGAGTCAACTGTTCAATCAAATGGTATCGAGCATGTTTCCAATCTCTCTCAAGAAACAAATTGGGGAGAGTTAGAATTCTAACTTTGTGTTAGGATCTATGAGTCAAGGGATTCTAGAGATATAGTAATATAGAGAAAACAAAATTGTTTCAAACACCGACAAAACCAAAAGCGCCCCTTCTTTCTAAGAGAGGAGGAGTGGTTATTCACATTTCATTTGATGGTCAGAAACGAATTAAAAGCTAAACATTGGTACTTCTAAAGATAAAATAGATTACTCTTTGATTTAAACTTTAATTCGAATTTAAGTAAAACTAACTTTGAATTGATATTTTTTAAAATGGTATTTATCAAACTCTTTCAAAATATGAAGATCACCCGTTCTAAGTTTTTAATTTTAGAGAGATATTTGTATGATAATTTGTGATTTTCAAACTTGACAATAAGGTGTGGTAACTTCAAACTTGATAAGTAATGTTTTTTTTGTATTTCAACATGCTTATTTTTTTATTTAATAATTTGTTTGTTGACTTTTTAACAAGTTTAGAGGATTAATTTATCACGGGGGAGATCGAAGTATAAAACAATCACGCCCAAAGTTTATTTAACAGAAAAAAAACCGACCTCAGACACTGTTAGCATATTTGCTCTCCCACTCTCTGTATCCATGGTTGATGTAATAATCCCAGCACATTAACATTCTTTTTAACCCTTCTAATGAGGTTTATGGAGAGAAGAGGGTTTGGATTGTCTCCTATCATGGTGTTTGTCTTCCTTCTCTCTCTTATCTTCGTGTCTAAATTCTCTTATGAGTCAGAGATCATGAGGAAATAGCAACCAAGCAAAGCCAGTTACAGACCTATATCGTCCATATAAAAGAGCCGGAAGGTGGACCAGATTTTTCTAAGTCAGAAGATCTAGAGACTTGGTACAAGTCATTTTTGCCCGCTACCTCCACAACCTCAAACTCACAACAACGCTTGGTATATTCATACCGGAATGTGCTTACTGGGTTCGCAGCGAAATTGACACAGGAGGAAGTTAAAGCCATGGAAGAGAAGGATGGGTTTGTTCTGGCCTGGCCAGAAAAGGCATACCATTTTCAAATAACTCACAGTCCTGCTTTCCTGGGTTTGCACCAAAATTCAGGCTTCTGGAATGGATCTAACTATGGTAAGGGCGTCATTATTGCAGTAGTAGACTCTGGAATATCTTCTCACCACCCTTCATTTAGCGACGAAGGAATGCCACCTCCACCTGCTAAATGGAAAGGAAAGTGTGCATTCAATGGGACGATCTGCAACAACAAGATCATTAGTGCAACCAATTTTGTAGAGTCCCTGCCACCCACAGAAGATTTTATCCATGGCACCCCTGTAGCAAGCATTGCCGCTGGAAATTTTGTGGAAGACGCCGGGGATTTGTTTGGGAACGCCAAGGGTACTGCTGCCGGCATGGCACCTCATGCCCACTTGGCGATTTATAAGGCATGTGGTGAATTAGGTTGCACCTGCAGCGCCATATTAGCTGCAATTGATGCTGCCATTGAGGATGGTGTTGATGTGCTTTCCATTTCCCTTGCTGCAGATCATTCTGATCCTTTCTATGTAGATGAAATAACCATAGGTGCATTTGCTGCAACCCGAAAAGGAATTTTTGTGAGCACTCCTGCTGGGAACGAAGGTCCCAAAAGTCCTTCCTTATCAAATGGGGCACCATGGGTGCTTACAGTGGGAGCAAGCACCATAGACAGAAGCATCAGGACTACAGCCAAGCTTGGAAACGGGGATATTTTGATGGGGAATCATTTTTCCAGCTGAGTGATTTTCCATCAAAATTATTACCTCTTGTATATGCAGGTGCCAATGGCAATGTGTCATCAGCATTCTGCAACAAAGGATCATTGAAAGACATGGACGTTAGAGGAAAGGTAGTTGTTTGTGACACAGAAGATGGGGCAATATACGTCTCTGATAAAGAAGAAGAAGTGAAAAATGCCGGCGGTGTTGCCATCATTCTTCCAAATAACAAATATCGCGGCTTCAGTACGAGCGAAATTAATGCTGATATTCTTCCTGCAACACATTTGAGCTACTCATCAGGTTTGAAGATCAAGGCTTATATAAATTCAACAACAAAGCCTACAGCTACAATTGAATTTAAAGGAACCATCATTGGAATCTCGTCTGCTCCTGAAGTGGCTCACTTTTCTTCCAGAGGACCTAGCTTGACCAGTCCGGGTATTTTAAAACCAGATATTATCGGCCCCGGAGCAAATATTCTTGCTGCATGGCCTGCAAATCGCATGAACAGTAGCTCATTTAACATAGTTTCAGGCACATCTCTATCATGCCCCCATCTCAGCGGCGTCGCAGCTTTGCTAAAAAGCACTCATCCTGAATGGTCACCTGCTGCCATTAAGTCCGCAATCATGACTACTGCAGATGAGGTAAACCATGAAAACAAACCCATTATGGATCAAACACATCAGCCTGCTGACATTTTCGCTGTGGGTGCCGGACATGTGAACCCATCAAGAGCAAACGATCCTGGACTCATTTACGACATCCAACCAGAAGATTACATACACTATCTCTGTGGTTTGGGTTACAGTGACTCTCAGGTAGGAATTGTTGTGAATCGGAGGGTGAACTGCTCTGAAGAATCAACCATCCCAGAAGCACAACTGAATTATCCTTCGTCTTCTATTGCTCTGGGGTCTAGTACTACTACTCAGGAGTTCACCAGAACAGCCACAAATGTTGGTGCAGTTGATTCAACTTACATAATCGAAATTTTTGCACCACCAGGAGTCAATGTGAGTGTGAAACCAGACAAGCTTGACTTCACCAGGCTGAACCAGAAGAAGACATATGCAGTTATGTTCAGCAAAATAAGGGCCAAGGGGAAAAATAGAAAGCCACATGCACAAGGGTTTTTAAGATGGGTTTCTGCTAAACATTCTGTCAGAAGCCCCATATCTGTTAAGTTTGAATGATCAAGCAGGGGTAATTAGTACATGAATAATGGAGGTCATATTGCTTATTGTGAAACGTATGATTTGTGTTTATATTTTTGTGAATAGCTAAATGGAAAATAAAATTGACCAAACTGATGGTATGCATTTTTATCAGCAGCTGGGTTTTGAGTCCATTTTTATCAGCTGCTTTTTTATGCCTCTTATATTAATAATGTTATCAATATAAACCCTAACAATGGTAATACCATCAATATATTTTTTAACAACTAAAGATGAATCAGTTATGTCTCTTTGAAATCTATAATTAACTTTGCATATGAGGCATGAGATGATCATTGCTTGAGTTCATAAGTGGCCGGCTCTATTAATCATGACTAAATTAGATTTTCTATCGACCCTTAATGATTTATTAATGGAAGACTCATGCATTTCTTCTAAATCTCTATACAATAAAAGATTTTAGCATGAAACAAATCAAGATTAATAGCCAATGATAAAAGGATACAATATATATATATTTGCAATGGTTGATTGATTTTGGAAGTATTATTTAAGAAGATAAGAGTAAGATCGTGACTTATTAATCTAAATAACTCTAAAGAGGAAAAGATGTGACATGATAATTAAACAAAAAAACTCATTCATTTAGGTTAGTCGATAACGAATTATTATTGATTGATGTTGAACAATATTAGAAGAATCCTTGAACATCCATGATTTTATGGATGCCTTTGAGATTTTAGGTAAATTTTTTGAGAAACACAATTGGTATTTGTCAATCCAGCCAACCTAAATGGAACCTAAAAACCCATCATATTAATCATAAATTATCCCTAAATTAAACCTGAAATTTAATTACCTTAACCACAATTAAAGTATTATTATTCTTAAGAAATAATCCTTTGTAGGAAATGAGGAGCTGCTCTGAAAATATTAGTGGTCTCAAACTCAAAGCCTAAATTTTTGAAACAAGTGGAAGTTGCTCCCTTTCCCAAGAATTTGAACTCCGAGAGTGGAGTACGTAGCTCAAATAACAGGTAAAAAATCGTCAATCAACAATGACTTGACCCCTTCCCTGCCTTCCTTTAACAGGGGGTTCAGTCTTCCATACTTCCTTTGCCAGGCTCATTTCCCTCATGAAAAGGGGTGTTGGAAGCCTCTCCCTCAACTTCTGTTCTTTTTGTTTCTGTGATTTTTATTTTTTGAAATTATTTTGGAAGCCCCATGTCTGAAAATAAGAAGTGAGTGGAGCAATAAAGCTGCACTTCTGGAAATGACAATGAACTCCTTTGGGATTGAAGAATTAAGTGGTAAATACTAAAAACTAATAAAAAAAACATTAAATTTTTCCAAAATAAAGGAATCCAATGTGGAATCCAAAGACCAGACTGAAAAATGAAATAAATGAACATTTATATGTTGAGGTACCTTGTTTGGAAGCCCTGAAAATTTCAGGTCCCATGCAGGCAAAAGTCAAAAATGCCCCAAATGACAGAAGAGAAGTATGCCACATGCCACTGCTCCAGTGCTCCCTCTTTTCTATACCTTAGAAGACTTTCTTCTACCCAATTCGCATTTATGAATGGATTTAAACCTGCCTCCCCTTTTTCTTTGTTGGGATCCCAATCTCAGATTCTCCGCATTTCTTGTAAAAACACCATAAACCCTAATGCATTTAAGCTTCCCACTTTGTGAAAGAGAAAAAAACAAATGAAAAAGTTTTGCCCTTTTTTAGCCTTGAAATTGATCCATGTATAGATGTGGACTCGTCGATGTGCCCATGAAATTGACCCAAGGCCATTTTTGGCATTCAATTGCTTTGAAGTCCTCACTTTGGCTTGTCTTGTACCTCCTCCTAATCAATGAGATGAAAACCCTTCAACCATTCTGAAATCATAATGGGAAAAATGTGTCTTTTTCTTTTTTGAAAAAAAGTTTAAAAATATTTTTTCAAGGGAATGTTAAAATAATTCAAAATTTGTGTAGTTTTAAGTGAAAAATACTATGTGATTAGTCAAAGATAATATCTATATAATTAAAAGATAATATTTGGATGGTCAAAGTTATTATTTTGATAAAAAAATACATAAAATCTTAATTATTATAAGCAAATATATTAAATTTAGATTTTATAATTTGGGTTTTTATTTTTTATTTGTGTTTTTAAATGTATTTTTTTTTATAAAAATTGATGCACATATAATAAAGAATTAATTAATCCACCAAGCTAACTCAATTGATTAAGGTGAATATTGAGAAGTGTGGTTTAAATAAGTGATAATTTTGAATTTAAATCGTACCATTAATAATATCTTAAATTTACCTAATATTAATTATTGCAGGGCGATCAATACCCTTAAATTTATCCTGTGCTAGTTGTTATCGGACATGCAACACTTTGATATTTGAGTCTCGAGTTTTAAGGCCTTGATCAAGAAAGATTGCTCGGTTATAAAAAAAAATATTAATTTTCATTAAATAAGAATTTATGAGTTTGACCTTGCAACAAATTTTAAAATTGGATACATTTCAAATTTAAATATAAAAAATGTACTCTATGATTACGTGGAAATTATTAAATTATATGCACGCTTTAATAACGGGATTAAATATGAAATTGTTTCTGAAATTAATACAAAATATTCTGAACAGATGTTTGTGATTTTCTTAATTTCCCATTTTATCCTTCCGTGTTGTCTCGTTTGAATTTGCTGGTGCTGTGGAGCGGGGCCCCTGCCGGCCTCGTTCTTTTCCACTTTATGGCCTGACAAACGAATAAAACCGTTAGGGGCAATCTCGCAATTTTGCAGAGCGACAAGGGCAAAACCCGAAATCCGCCGAAATTTCAGCCTCCGACAGAATTTCGCAACCCGAAACAGAGCCCAAACCCCGATAACCCTGTTCCTCGAGTAAAAGACAAAGAAATTATATAATGTTTTCCGAAGTTGACGATCTCATCCCTCACCGCTACATTTAAATTTCAAAGCCTGTAGGAGCCCTAGCCTGCCAGAATGCCAAAAAATAGGGGCATATTCGGAATAAAATTTTCAACAGCCCTATCCTCCCATTGCATTAATCGGTCGGACCCACGAATTCAAAAAAATTTTGGATCGTTAAACCCTGCGAGAAATCCAGTTCCCATTTTCAGGATTTTAAGGAGGGTTTTGAGAATCAGATTCAGAGAAGCAGAGAGAGAGAGAGCGGCGGCATAAATTAATGTGCTTCTCTTCTGTCTGAAACGGCGTCGCACATGGGAGATATGGATGAAGAAATGGTAGATGAGATTGCAGAGCCGTTTGTGGCGGTGGAAATCGATCTCGATTACGAGTTCGACGCTGTGCGCTACTTTGATTTTAGTCGTGACGAGTCGCCGGCGGAGGCGCGTCAGGCCGAGCTTTGGTTTGAGTCCGCAAAGAGTTATCCTCCTTCTCGTAAGTGTCTCAAAACTAAAACCCTAGAGTTTCTTCAAATTTGTTTGTAAGCTTTGACTTTTTTATATATATTTTGGTATGTATTTGTTGTTTGATTGATTTGTAAAACTTTTTTTTTTTTTTTTCACTCATTGTTTTTGAATTCCTAATTGTTTCTGTTAGTTAGAGTTAATGGAAATACAAAGTTTTGATTCAGTGAATATGGTCACCGGGAAAATGTGAAACAAAGGCTCATGAAATCTTAAAGAACTGGTTGATGGAACATTTTGTGGTGTCCTTTGTGAATTTTCTAGATTTGCTCCTGTTTTTCTCTTTCTTTCTATAAACTCTGATGACTAATGGGGTTATATTCCCTTTTCTTGGGTCATCTTCTCTGTTTCAGCTTTTGTAGCAAAGTTGGTTTTGAGGGAGGATATCCTCTTGGGAAATGTTAACACCTCTCCAAAATCAAAAGACATGGAGATCGCGGTGGTACCTGACAGTGACTCTGCTGTTGCCCTGGGCCAAGAGATTTTTACAACGGATGCAAATAACAGAGGTATAATTTAACATGGTTTAAACATCATTAAACCCTTTTTTTGGGACTTCATTTCTCTAGTAGTATATTCTACAATATTGGTAATGTGGCCTTTTCTTAATATGTGCAAGTTTGTTTCTTGAACTTTCTCTCCCTCTCTTGAATTGAATTACAGATTTTTAATTTTAAGAATCTTTGTTATGCTATGGTTTTGAATGCATCCATGATGATGTTGACTTGAATGAATAGGATTTATTTGAGTTGCATGCTTGGTGCAGACCGATGTTTAGGGAGACGTACTCAATGCTTATATATTGACAATATTTTGTAATTTTTTCTTCTAGACTGTGGTGGAACGATCACCAATTTACAGAGTGGCTACCTACAAAATGTCCATAGTCAAGCACAAGAATCAATCTCAGGTATTTCAGTTAGTTACCTTGATGAAAGTAAGAACTGAGGCTTTCTGCATAGATGGTGGTTTTTTTCCAAGGGTTTAGAAAATGTATCAGCAATTTATAATTATTCCTTGAAGTGAACCATGCTTTATTTTCTTGAACATTAAATTTTCAATGGTAATTTTGTTCTTATCATTGTGCCCTTGAGGCCTAGCTCAAGTGGTAAAGGGATGGGATGGGGATGGTTTGTGGGAGGTTCCAGGTTCAAGTCCCAATGGGGACAAAATTTACCTATAAAAAAAAAAGAAAAAAAGAATTAAAAATGTTCTTCTTGTTGTTGTTGTTACTATAACTCGCAGTTCATTCCATCCAATCTAGAGTTTGAACTGCTTGTATTTTATCAAATCTCTGCACCGTATTTTTCTTTCATTGAAAGAGATTTACTCACTAACTATTTGCACTTCCCATGGTTCAATGGTGTTGAATGATTATGTTCTGATTCTCTAATATTTTTACATGCCTATTTCATTGTTCATTGTAGGATTGATATTTTACAATCACATGTTGAATGATAATCCAAAAGCTAAAACTAAGTCTACTGTCAAGTCCGTTCTGCCAAGAAGCTCAACTTTGATGAAACCGACAGCAAGTCAGCTGGCGAAGCAGAACCGACCCCATCAAGTTGGTAGTTTCAGGTGATTATTAGACAGGTTTATTTTTCCTAGTTGGCTTACTATTGTGCCATCATTTCTTCTGAGAGTGATGTGTAAGAAATCTTAGTCTAATGGTGATGGATAAAATCTCAACATTTTCTTTTATCCCTTTTGTTATGCAATTTCTTCAAGGCAGTAGTTTGAGTTCCTTCTCTTGAATTACAATTTTTTTTTTTCTGAAACAGTGTTTATTAACTTTATTATATTGAAGTATTTTTCTGAAAAAATGAGTGATCTTGACCTTCTATTCCTTAATTCCGAAGGGGGTATATATGTGGCAAAATATGGGAACCCAATATCACTGGGATTTTATTTTTTTTGCTGGCCCTTTTGTTTTTCTAATTACTTAATACTGCCAATTGTTAGATTCCAGACGCTATTGGCTCAAAATAATGAGAGAGGCTGCATTAATTCTTCTGGGGTTGAAAGTCAAGCTGCCAAGAGGCAGAAACTAGAGGGAGGCCACTTGTTTAAGGTCCTTAATTTGTTATTCCCTGTTCTTGTTCCTTTAATTTGCTTATATTTTGGTGAACTTGTACAGAAGTTTTATATATTGAATATGTTGAATTCTTTAATGAGCTTCTCCTAAGAAACTTGTTTAATTGATGGAATACTCCTGTCTACAATGTTTCACCTGCTAATTATGAATTACTATATAAATACATGCTATTCAATTTTTCCTAACATTTTGCAGTTCAGTTTGACCACATTATTGGTTTATTAGCTCTCTTCTATATGAGAACAACATAGATATACTATCTAACCATTTTCTTGGTGGGTACTTCTTGGACCCTAATCTTAATGTGTTGGTTTCGGGTAAGTTGGGTAGTCAGGCAACTAGGTGGTGGCTATTGAAATTTCATACTTCCAATTTAGAGGCGCACAAATACAAGCAGAACATATAAGTTGATTGGTGCTAGTAATTAGAAGAATAAATTATTTTAAAGTCTCATGATTATTGTTTAGAAATCCCCTTTTGAAGAACAGCTTATATAAAAGGAATCCACTCAAGTGTATCTATATGCTCTGTCTAACAGGTAGCTGATACAAAGGAACAAACAAATTTGGTTCATAAGGTGCCTAAGAAGGTATGTTAGCTAATGCAGGATGCCTGGACTTGCCTTCAATTTATATTTCATTTTTCTCCTATGCATTTGATTGTTCATCCCTCGCATAGTACTTAATAGTTTTTGCTCCATTTCCTTTCATTTTTATAATAATTATATTTCATACTTTTTTATCAAGATCCAAATGATGCTCACAAAATGTTGCATCCATAAAATGTATAGACTTATTGTTGCATCTCTAGACCTAGAAAAATATCAAAATTGTATCTGAAAACAAAAACTGATAATTTTATACTCTTCAATCCAAAATTTTCTGTTTCTTTCCCACCGTGCTTTGATTAGAAGAATTAGATTGTTCCACCTATTCAAGAATAGATTTATTTTCTTTTTCTTTTTTCTTTTTAATTAATTTTAAATTTATTTATTTTTTAATTTTGGCTATTGAGGCACATTTGATAGGACCTTTTTGGTCCATAAGTTGCAATATTTGGGAAGAAGTATAACTTTGGGTTTGTAGATACGATTTTCTCACCATTTGGATTTGTTTGATGCATAAATTCATAAAGTGGTTTCCCTGTCAATCGTTAGAAGAGTGGATTTTTAGAGGTGGGTTGGGGTTTGAAGGCTGTCGTGGTGCAGGGATATTCATGTTGTGGGATTTTATGCAGGAACTTACATTTTAGCATGATAAGGTTTTCAATACTTGATGCTTTTTGCAGGATGCCACCATTGATGGAAACTCCATGCAGGCTAGGCTGAAGCTTACTATTCCAAGAGAGCCAAATCTTGAGACAGCATACAGGACACAAAGAATGAGGTGAACTTTTGACAGATTGATGTTACTATTCTGACCATATCTTGAGACAGAAAACATAGGTTGCCTAACAGGTTGCAGGGCACAAATTCTATGTTCCAATTGCAGGTCTAAGCATCATACAGAAGTAGACCAAGTGGCATTGAATGTGCATAGATTCAAAGCACGCCCATTAAACAGAAAAGTTTGTATTTGCATTCAAGAAAATGTGCTTCTTTATAAATCTTCTGTTTCCTTTCCTCTTGATATTTATACTTCTGAGTTGCAGATTCTTGAGGCTCCTTCATTACCACTACCAAAAAAGAGCACTCCACGCTTGCCAGAGTTTCAAGTGAGCCCTAACAATCTTTCTTGTCCACTGACGAAAATCTCTCTTTTGTACAAGTATAGATGATGGCTTTTGGGAAACAGGTGTCTTGCATACTGTTCACGCATCTGATTACACTTCCACATTGCTTCTCAGGAATTTCACCTGAAGACTTCGGAGAGGGCTAGGCAACACACAACTGGTTCATCTTCCTCACTTCATTGCAATGACCCTGATAAGGTTATTCATTAACTTTTTCTTTTTTAATTTTATTTAGATTACCACATGAAGTGGTAGATCAATTGTTAATCTGTGACACTGATATTCAGGACTATGATTTTACCCTATTTTACTATATTTGGTTTTTCTTTTATGCTATCATTTCTAGGGAACTGAACTTCTGTCATTGCAGGGCTTGCAGAAACCTAGTACTAACTCTGTTCCAGAAAATGGGAACAAAGATTTGAGAAGGTGACTATCTGAGGACCATTTTTCCAACTTCAAATTCAAACATGTAGACATAGTCTATCTGTGATGGTTTTGTTTCCTTTGTCGGTCTTTTGTATTTCTCTGTTTTCCTGTGGTACTTCTATTAGTTGTTCTCCAAATTTGTTTACTGGTAATCTGTTGCTTCTCATCTTTTTTTCTTTCCATACAAGCTGCAAAATTTCTTATTCAGGCTCAGCCATTCAGGTGCTTGACTAGGTTTATTTCTAGGCATGTGTAATTGGATCAAGAAACAAAATCCATCTACACAAAAATTTAGTTTTACTTCTTTGGCAAAAAGTTTCATGATTGATGTCTTCAGAGTAGGCTCTTATTAATTATTAGGTTTTGGTGATCAATAGAAGCCTTGTTAGAGCAGTTATCAATAGAAACCTAGTCAACCATTCAGATGCTTGACTAGGTTTATTTCTAGGCATGTGTAATTGGATCAAGAAACAAAATCCATCTACACAAAAATTTAGTTTTACTTCTTTGGCAAAAAGTTTCATGATTGATGTCTTCAGAGTAGGCTCTTATTAATTATTAGGTTTTGGTGATCAATAGAAGCCTTGTTAGAGCAGTTATTAAAGTCCAATCTATTACTTCGGAATCCAATCTCAATTTACATTTGATATTGTCTTCAGAGTACTATTTTCATTCAATAATAGTGGTTACTTTGGAAATTCTTCAGACCAAACACCACAGATGCTCCAAAGCAGGATGCATGTGAAACAGTGCGCACCTTTAAAGCTCGTCCTCTTAATAAGAAGGTAAGAAATTGTTAATATAGATCATATTGTTGCAATTACAATATTTGAAATTACCGATGTGGAGCTATTTCATGTCTGTATACAGATATTTTCAAGCAAAGGAGATATTGGTGTTTTCCGTAATAGCAAGCGGGAAACTACTGTGCCATTGGTAATAACTGGTTGTACCATTTCTACTTGCTAATATTTGTTAGCTACTGTCTTGAATAATATCATGTTTTAACTTCACTACAGGAATTTAATTTCCAGACAGAGAAGAGGGCTCAGCATAATCCACCAATAGAACTTTTCAATAAGGTAAACCTTAAACAAATATATTTTAGTTCTACTGTAATAATTTTCTTTCCCCTGTTTCCAAAATCTACAGTTGAATATAGGCAAAAAGTTTCTTGCTTTGTCACTATAAGGTTGTCCACAACTCACCCTCTTCCACCCATTTGGCTGAATGACAGCTTTCCCTGACATCTGAACTTCAACAGAAAAATGATTCTCAGTTCAAAGTGCCTCAACCTACCTGTGTATCTACAAAGGTTCTTCTCATCTATTGAATGATGTCTTTTGCTATGCATTCTGATATTTCTCAAGTACTTTATTGAATTATTTGTTGTATGGCATAAGGGCTCAAAAGAGAATAGATTGGGTTTTTCCCAACCGGAAAATGAGGTAAGCATGTCATCTTTTATGAAGAACCAATTGTATGCAAATTTATGTTATTATTATTATTCCATTGAAGAGGCTTTCCACCTGTAGATAGCATATCTGGTGAAAGACAAACTGCCCCAGTCCAGGGGAGTTCAGATTCAATGTGGAAGCAATGGAGGCATCAACGAAATCAATACTAAATCTGGGATAAGCAGGTAGTGTAAGCCTAAACAGGATTATTCTTTTTGTTCGACATTCTACATTCAGGACATAGGATTGATCTTTTCTTCGGAACTCAACCATGAAATTGCTGCAGGAGTTTGGGCATCCGCTGACTGTAAAAAGAGAGCTAATCGTCTAAAATGGTGGTCTGCTTTAGTCATCAGAGTTTAGATTTTTTCTGATAGCTGGAAGACTGATGAATAAATACTCTTATTATTGATGGTGGCATGATAATTCAGAAATGCCAAGCTTCTGTATACAAGATCCATTGAAGCCTACATCTTACCTTAAAAATCTTTCCTTTTTATTTTTTCTCGATGGTTGGGGTCTTGAGGGTTTGGTGGGCGGGTGGAAGACTGATCTTCTGACAGGAGTTAGACTGACTTGTTTCATGTTTCTCAAGATTTGTGAGTCTCAGTTAATTCCCCAATAAAAATGTGAGTGCCAGTGTTGTACAGCCTCGAGGCCTCTTCCCTTCAAAACCATCTTCCCACCATCTTGTAGCATCAACAACACATGTAATGGTTACATCTAAGAAATGTATACAAAAACATTTACATTTCCATGAAGCTCTCTCCCTTAGTGACATTTCAATTGAAATTTCTATGCATTATTTCCTGCATTTGATTCTTGGCCAGTTTGCTGCACACATGAGCTGAAATTGCCATGTAAGCACTCAGCTGAATTACTAGCCACTTTGCTACAAACTAAAATTTATTAATAGCTAAGTATAAATGAAGGGTCCTACTACAGTATCTACAAAATGATAGGATCAATCACAATGTGTTATATACGTATTTTATTTTCCATAAACATGGAGACTGAAAATAATGCAGGACATTGTACTTTATTTCATATTGTCTTTGGTAGCTAGATAAAATATAAGTTTTTATCAAACTACAATATGACTATATCACTTTATTCTGTGTAGAACAACATGGGTTGTAAAAAAAAATATGATTTCATATTTAATTGGAAGACTACATCCTTTGTAGTCTTTGTGTTTATGGAAAATATCTTAACATTTTGTGATATTGGACAACTAATCTTCACTTCATGCTCTCTACAATATTGAGCCTTGGCCTTATCTTCCTTGCCGATCGAATTTCTTCAGTTCAATGCATCCCAAGTCTCTTTCTGAATTTTTCCCTCTCAACATTCTCTAGAAATTTTTTCAGGCAATGCACTCCTTTGAATTTTTCTCTCAAGACACTGTTTTTATCCCCAAAATATTCCCTACCTTTTACATTCCACAGCCTCCTTTTGTTTCCACCCGTAATTTCCTCTTATTTAAATTGTTTTTAAGGATATTTGACTTTTTTTTAAAATATATTTTTTCTACAATTTCATTTTTATTTTTTGTAATTTTGACAAATTTTTAATATTTTTCTACCATTTCAATTTTGTTTTTTTTTTTTCATTTCTTTTCTTCTATTTTGTTATCGTTTTTACTATTATTCACTTTATTATTTATAATTTAATATTTTAATATTAATATAAGTAATATTTTCATTATTTTTAATAATAATAACAATTTGTGATAATGATGATAACAAAATATTAATATAAATACTATTAGTATATTTTTAATAATAAGTAATATTTTTCAATAATGCATCAAATTTTCTCCTTTTCTATAACACACCAAGCAACCCTAAACCATATAGACTGCTTCACATAATTCATTTTGAAAACTTATATTTATATTTATATTTATATTTTTAATATATAGAAATAAAAATGCAAGTCTTAATATTTATAAAAAAATAGGTTTTTTTTTTTTTTTTTTTTGAAGATAAACTTAAAAATGGAAGAAAAAAAATTATCCTTTTGACTTAAAATTTTAGTTTTTATCTATCAATTGATTTGTAAAGACTTAATAAATTAATAGGAAAATTAAAATCTTTCAATTGACTTTTAAGATATAATTTAAAATTAATTGAAACATAATTTCTATTTTCGTCTTATTTAAATTATTAAGAAAATAATATATTCTTTTGTTAGAGTAAAATTTAATTTTTTATTAGTTAATTCATGTAGATGTAAAATTTAAATTTAAAATTGTATAAAAAAAATTTAAGACAATAATTAATGTGACATGTTTTCCAAATAGAAAATGAGAATAATTAAGTGCATTCACTAAACTCTGTGTATTCACCATTTTTTTTTAAACAAAATCAAATATACATATGATCCATCTAAAACCTTAATCTTATTTCTTTTTAATTTTCACTTTTCTTTCTTTTCCTTCCTTCCCTTCCCTTCTCTTCCTTCGGCTTCTTAAATAAATAAATAAAAAAATAAAAATTTGAAGATCAAGACAATGAGAAGGGAAACAAGGGAAAACAAGAGAGAAAAAGAATCTAAGGAGATAATTGTTTAAATAATTCTTTCGAAGCTAATAATTTCTTAAATAATTTTTAAAAAATGTTAAAAAAAATAATTTAAATTTAAATCGTTTAAAGCAAATAATGAAAAGCCTCTAAGTTAAAAGATTGAAGCAATTTCGATGCAAACCATATAGTCACCTTAACAAAGACCTACTAAATGAAGGGTACATAAATAAGCATATATCAAGAACTAGCATTAGCTTAAAATTCAAATTCACAATGATAAATTTTATTTCAAATAAATAAATTTTTATTTTTATTTTTATTTTCACTTTCAAAAAAGTGTATAAGACATTTGAAGAAAATGTATTAAGAAGTAATGTCTAGGGAAATTCAAATTTATGGATTTGATTTTAAATGAGTTCATATGTTCTATTCTTTTTTAAAAAAAAAAATAATAATAAGAACATCAAAAGAAAATTTTCCCATTTACAAATACAAAAGATAATCGTTTAATTTCTTAGCGACGATTTTCATATGCTAAAGTTTTTGGAAATAATTTAATGAACATTGACTTTCCATTTAAATAGTTTTTTTTTTCTTTTTTTGTTCACAAAAAGTCTTTATAAAAGACAATTTTTAGATTTATTTTTATTAAAATATTTGTTATATTAAAAAACTGGGACGTACTTAGGATTAATTCCCATGAGCAAGCCCTATGTAGAATTAATTCTCTTATTAATCCTAAATAACATTGGATTTGTCCCTAGACTAATCCTATTGACCAGCTCTAAATTAATGAATCTCTTATTTGCAGAACTACCATCGAATCCCCATGGCATGCTAGAACTTCATAGTCATGGAGAACTCATTTTCCTTTTCTACTTGTTTTTTTTTTTTTTTCTTATTAAGGATTTGTCATTAGAATGATCATCTTACATAGTTCAGGATTTGTGTTTTCAGGAAGAAAGAATGGGAAAAAGGGAAGAACCATGAATGCTGAGGCAGTAGAAGGCAGCCATGGGTGCTGAGTCGACAGTGATATCACCCATTGAGCAAGATTATATGACCAGTTACTTAACTAAGCATATACATAACACAAATGTATTAAATTTTATAGAAAAAACAAATTGCAGCATATAGCCCTGAATCAGTCCAAAAATCAAAATATTTTTGTTTTGAATTAAACCTAGTTCCTACCTATTTCCTTAATATATATGAGATAAGCATGCATTTATTTCGCTGAAAAGCAAAGCGTACGTGCATATAGACAAGACTCCCAGTAAAAGGTCGAGAAATGCCAAGTCACAAGCAAGTAAAGACAAGAAGGTGAATTATAACGCTAGTCTTTATTCAAAAAGTTACCCTAATTACCAGGCTTATTACAAGGCTTTTTTTCTGGAAAAAAGGAAAAACTTCATGCTTGCTAGATGGATACACAGTCGCCCTTGCATGTCCACATGACCTCCTCTCTAAACGAGAAAAGGGTCATCTTCTCCAGTTCTATACCGAAAACCCCGAATTCCAGATGCATCAAGGTACCTCAGTAGTGGAGCTCTTGCTATATCAATTGGCCTTAGTGTTGCAGATCGAACGCAAATTCCGCACCAAAATAGACTGTATGCCATCATGGCGAGAAGTATCGCTGCAACGAATGCGATGCACAGTATATTTGTGGCTTCCCCGTGATCAACCATGGTTGGAAACACCCTGATGGAAACCGCTACACACAGGAATTAATTCCTAATAATAGAAATATCATAAAAGTACTCGTTATGATAATAAATATAGTTCATATACAAAGAGATATGCCCATTAATTTGACGAAATCTGAGGTCCTCTTATTTATATTTAAAATTAAATGAAATGAAACTCAAAAAAAAAAAAAAAAAAAATTCAAATTCACAAAACTGCAGGTGTTGATCCCCAGATTTTGGTATCCATGGATTTCTGAAGGGCAATTCACAGGCCAAAGCTGGCTCAAGATGAACCGTAACATTCAACTTCATGTTTTGAAGGACTGACAGAAAATAGAGAAAGGGCAAGGAGAAGCTTACATAAAAACAAGCTACCATACATCACACAAGAGAGAAGAAGAAGAAAATGAAGATGATATAAGGTTTGTACTTACTCAATCCTGTACTCCAAACAAGTTTACAGCGATGTTGATGACTGAATTTCGTGCTTCCTGAACTCCCAACTCCACCTAAGAAATGGAGCGATGTCACAATATCTGTTTTTCTGAGAAAAATGGTCTATGCTTGAGTGATATGAGAGCTGGAAGTGGAGGGTGAGAGTGAAGAGGGTTTGAGTGAATGTCCAAAGTTGTAACACATGTCTTGCTTTCTCGCACGTAATTCTGTAGAAGTGATTTTATTTTTATCATTTTTCACTGGGAGAGTACTCAACCCACTGGAAACTGAAATATTTCGGTGGCATTTTCATGTCGGATGTAATTAATTTCCGCACCTGCTGCTCAGACCAGGTGATTCTCTCGAGTCTCACCTGCTCTTTTCTTTTTTCCTTTTCTCTTTTATTTTTGTCACAGTCTGCATGTCGGTTAAGTAGCAATAAATGCGTAGGGAAAAGAATCATGGCTCTCCTATTTTGAAATTTAAAATTCCCGGAAATTGAATTCTCACTGTATGGTATTTATACCCATTTGCATGCAGCAGTTTCTTTGTTGATGAATTGTGTAGTCCATTTTGGTACCCAACAGATTGAATTGTGGCAGACTGCACTGGTCATGACCATTAAAGATGATATATTGCTCTCATTTTCATTTGTATGAGTACATAACAAAAGGGACCCATGAATTTAATTTTATTTAAGAGTATCTAAATGTTGCCATGTTAGCATTTAGAGTCCAAATCACCTCAGTATTACTGCACAGGTGACAGTAGTTTTGCTTGTTGCCCAGGATGCAGTCCATTGCGTTGTTGTGTTTTGGAATTCTACAACTGTATTTCATTATTCAGAACCTAACAGTTATATTGAAGAAATTGAAATTAAAAGAACCCACCACACAGTAAAAAGGTTTAGAAAAGCCATCCACAAGCAGCCAAAAACAGCCCGGTAAAAAGGCCATACACTACAAGCCCTTAACATATCTGGCGCACATTTTGCCAGTAAAAGGTTCGGAAAAGCTGGATCAAAGCAGCTAAAGACAGCCCAGATCTCAATATTATAACGCTGGAAACAAGGGTTTTTTTCTCCCCAGAAATTATGCTAAATGCATAATTTTATTGATGTTCATACAACAAACCCTAAACGAGAAAGGGGTCTTCGGTCCCAGCTCGAAAACGAAAGGGGCGAATGGTAGCCACACCAAGATACCTGAGTAGGGGAGTTCTTGCTGATAAGGCCGGTCTTGGTATAGGAGACGGAAGGCAAACTGCGCACCATATTAGAGTGAATCCCATTACTGCAACTAGTATGGCTGCAGCTATTAGGAAGCAAAATATGTTGACCACTTCTGCATCAAGCACGGCTGGAACGCCTGAATCAGAAAGAATCATGTAAAGGAATTGAGTTCCCAGAGTAGCTATAAGATTTTAAAAAATGAAAATGAAGAAAACCCCGACAAAAATACTGTTCAGACATATTAAAGACGCCTATTCATGTTTCACCATTATTCACTGAGTCTCTCTTTTAGGTTTTCAAACATGTTAGCATGAAAAATTGTTTCTCTAAAAGAGGGCACTGAAACTATAGAATAAGGGTTTTCTTTGGGTTGAAGAAGACTCAAAGACCAACAAGGAGATGAACAGTTCAAAAAGGAAAAAAAAAAAAAAAAGAGCATAATTTCCAGTTCAAATAGAGAAAGGGCATGAGAGGAGAACCATTCATGGAGAAAAAAATATGAAGAAGCAAGCCAGTAAAAACATGTCACAGTGGCGTGGAGAGAAGAAGAAGAAGATAATGATAATGATAAATAGAAGACAAACTCAACTCTCAACTCCAAAGAATCTCCTCATAGTGGAGACTGTTGATGATGGCGGTGCTTCTTGCAACCCTCTCTGGAGAGTAGAAACTGAACAACCCTGAAAAAAAGTCTCAGTACTATGTAGTGGAGTGATGGCGGAAGTGGAAGTGGAAGTGGGAGTTAAATTTTGTAAGGTGCAAACTCGACAGAAGCTCTTTTGCAAGTGACTTCAGTTTCCGTATAAATTTCATGTCCTATGTCAATTAATTCTCCCACCTTCCGCCCAGATAAAGGTGGCCCCTCGCCTCTTGTTTTTCTAATCCTTTTTCTTCCATTCTTTGTCACGATTCTCTGAGTCGGTTGGTGAACAATTAATGCTGAGAGAGGAATATTTGAAGGTTTTTGGATGAAGTTGTACGTACAGCTGAAGTCAAGCACTACCCATTTGGTCAATTGTGGGGATTTTTTTCATTCGACTGCCCATGATATTTTTCTTATCCACCCGTCATTTCAATCTATTTTTCATTTCAAGCACCACCCTGCACTATTTCCCAAACAGGCGCAAGTTTTTCTTTTACAAAAACCAACTCTCCGTCAAATTCTAGTTGGGCATTATCCAAGTCCTGTGGACTCCATTGTTAAGCCTAGTGTTCAAATGGGGAATTAGAATACAAAATTTGAAAAATAAAATTAAATGTCGCTATACAAGTTAGCAAGCCAGCACATAGAGGTGAGGGGCCAAGTCTAAATATAGCAAATGACATTTATGATATTGAGCTTAGGGTGGTTAAGACTAATTCACTTAATGGCCGGCCATGGGTAATAGAGATTTGGAGAAATTTATTTATTTTGATATTAGTTTAATTGGATATGTGTTGTTATATTCGTAATTGGATTTTTGAATTTCGTATGAAAAAGGTAATTTTTTGTTAAGACCTTTTGTTAACTTAATTAATTGCTACTTCAAATAAGTTTTATGTCAAGCCTTAAAGCTTCTATGTTTTAGCCTTGGGGTTATGACAAATTCAAAAGTCAATGTTAAAGACATCAGACTTGTCAAAATCTCATCCAAATTTCAATCCATAGGATAAATTGCAATCAAATTCTTAGTGCTGACACAGAGAGAGCACAAGTATGGCAAAAACTCTCGCACAATGAGGAAATTATACAGCATTTGAGAATGCACGTATTAATTGGAAACTAACCAAGTTTTGGATATATAGTACCTGAACTTATCAGTGCCACAGTCGTAAATGGAGGCGAGCCTTGCCACTTGAATTTTTCATCAGACGGAGACTCGCAGGTGCCTCAGATGCAGCAATCAATGTTTCCATTTTATCTTCGACTCTCCCTGAACCTTCACCGGAGACGTCCTTGTATTCATCTCCATCGTCAGCATGGTCATCATCATCATCATTATGGGCGTCAGAAAGATATATAACACGACCAATTCCTAAACCAAGTGGAATACAATCATGAAATTGAGTAGAGAAAGCTTCACCAAAATTCAACTAGTCTGAGCCAAGAACTTGCATTTCTCCATGATCACCAACACTGAAACTCATTGATTATTCTCTTGTAATTTTGATTAGATATAGCAACTCATTGATTACTTGGAGACGAAGTCATGCATTAGTGGGAGAAGTAGGGCCCATGGGCACCATGATATTCATTAATTGATGAGTGAAGAAAAGGGTTGGTATGTCCACAAGCTAACCTTCAACCCATCACTCCCAAGTGTACATGCATTGACTAGAGAGACACGGCTCATCATGTTGCCTATTTTTTGCATCATTATGCATCAAGTTCAGGTCGATTAGAATCGTCTGTGGGTTAAATTCATTTTAACTTGTTTAATAAATAGATATATTTTTTGGATCAATTTACATAATATGATTTTGATTTGAACCGATTCATTTAATAATCATATTGGATTAACTTAATTATAATTTCAAACTATTTAACACATATTTAACTAATTTTAAATTTGCTTTTAACTCATATATCAATCAAGTTATAAAAATATGTCTTACTAGAACATTAATCAAATAATTTTATATAAGACTTAACTCTTCGTAATTATTAAATAAGGGGACTTGATTATTAAATTAATTAAATAGACATATGACATGTTATTTGTTTAATAATTATGATTTTTTGAGTTTATATTTTTAAATTATTTATTATTTATGTCGTGATTGGGTTGACTTATTTAATAGAATGTTTATTCTTTGACACGGTACAAATATGATTTACGTACCAATAGGAATTGTCACCCACAAAATTTTGGTCATTAGCACATGTAATAATAATGTAAAAAATTAGTTCTTTGATTAATAAACTAGCTTTATGGTTTTGAAACCTATGCCACTAAGCTAGATTTTTAGTTCATTGATATTAGTTGTTTCTAGAAACACTTATAACACCTTGGATGAATCACTTTAATACGTTCCATTTCCACTTATATATATCTTTTCACAAATAATAATAATAATAAGAAATCCTTTATTTTTATTTTATGTTATTACAATAATTTGTGGATTAAAGCTTCTAGTCATACACCACAATATTAAATATAAGCATTGCATGTATTTCAAAATTGAAGTGTTTTAAAGTTAAGGTTTTATGTTAATTAATTATTAATTTCTTTTGTTTTAATATGGCTCCTCATATTAATTAATTTTTGGCCTTGCCTGGGAACTCCATCTCCATTGACTTTATTTTTCTTTATCTGTCGTTCATGCATGCCTGCTTTTGGATAGAGCCGTATTAAATGCATGCTTATCTCAAATCAAAGGTAAAACAGATGTATCTCCATCTTAAATTATATCTAACCAGCATTAATGGAGCATAGGCAAGTTAAACACACACTGGGTTTTCATGCTTGTTCCGCTTTGGTAGCCAGGATGAGTCTCAAGGTGACCATTTTAGTTGCTTCTGCTCTGATTCTAGTAGGGCAAAGTGGAGGAGAAGAAGCAAAGGCTTTTAGAGATGAAGACTTGGAATTGGAACGGCAACTCAAGCTCCTGAACAAACCACCCGTCAAGAGTATTTAGGTTTTGTTTTTCAAATTAAATTTTAATTTTTTCTTGCAAAAATTTATTTCTTAATTTTTAGCGTCATAAATAAACTTGACCATCAATTGTAGCATGTATTTTCACAGACCCAGGATGGCAGTACTGTTGATTGTATTGATATCAACAAGCAACTCGCATTTGATCACCCATTGCTTCAAAATCATACCATTCAGGTGCCTCTAATCTCTTCTTAATTAATTTCTTCAAGAGTTATTCTCAGCTCGTTTACAAGTCATCTTCTATATAGTCAAGGCGGCACTTCTTAATGTTATGTTTGGCTGCTAAATGTGTGTGCAGATGGAGCCTAGTTCTCTCCCAAAGGGTATGAAACCTGCAAGTGATTTGCCCATCGAACCTGTGAAATTTGAAACAGTTCAATGCCCCCATGGGACGGTACCCGTTCGAAGGACTCGAAAGAAAGATCTGATAGCCGCAAAAACATTATCAACATCATATGGAGCTCCATCCAACGAGGGAGGATACCATGTGAGTAAAATTAATGTTTTATTTGTATCAATGAACCACCGGTTACTAATACTGTGTGAATTACATAAAGCCCAACATTTTCTGTTATCCAGTTCTCAACTGTTAAGACCTTCAGAGACCGGCCTACCAACTTCTATGGAGCCAGATCGTTTATAGAGATTTGGAAACCGAACGTTTCTGCTGACCAATTCAGTTCATCAGAAATGCAGATTCAGACCGTCTGAACAGCATACAGCTAGGAATATTTGTTAGTATTAATCTTTGTTCCTCTTTCAATTCACAGTTGTGAAGGCTACCAAGTACCAACACAATGTATAAATCATGTATTGTCAAGGAATATTGATAGGTTTCCGCTGATAAATAGTCTGCTCGTCTTCTGTAGGTTATCCCATCGTTGTACTCCGACGACAAACCGCGGTTAACTAGTTCTTGGACTGTAAGTTTCAAAACATTATATGCTTTAACACAATGCATTTGATCAACATATTAGTAACAAGCTCAGCATTAACCAACAGGCGGATGGTCATCAAAAAACTGGTTGCTTCAATCTTCTCTGCCCTGGTTTCGTACAAATTACTCGACAATATTATATGGGCATGCCCTTTACTCGCATTTCTGGTTATGGTGGATCCATTTATTACGTAAATTCTCTAGTTTTCAAGGTAAGGTCTAATTTACTGGTAAATTTGTTTCTTTGCTTTGCTTTTTCTTTTCAATATTTTTACTCCAAGCTTTATGTGGTTTCTCAATGGAAGGATCCTGCTAGTGGAAATTGGTGGTTCATAGTACGCAACTCTGAAGGGGTTGTGAATTTTGGGTATTGGCCGGGATCACTATTCAATAATTTGGCGGATCATGCAACAGAATTAGAGTTCGGTGGACAGGTTTATAGCCCTCCAAATCAGCCTTCCCCACAAATGGGCAGCGGACATTTCTATCCTAAAAACGCTTTTAAAACTGCTTCCGTAAGCAATATTGCATTTGTGGATGGATCAAATGTATTAACAGAACCCGAAAATATATCGATGGTACTGACTCCCAACAAGCCAAATTGCTATTATGCAAATTACTGTGAATTTTGGGATGATGTGTTCAGATATAATACCATGTTTGGTGGACCTGGAGGTCCTAATTGTATTGAGTACTGATAAAGCAAACAACTTCTTGTTATGAACAATATGGAAATGTCATCAGCCCTCTTTTCTTCTCATCAAGTTTGGCGCAATGCTTTTCCTTCAAAGGAATGCCATCTTTATCGGCTCGTAAACAACTGATGCTGGGATTAAATTAATAGAACAAACTGCTAGATTTATTCATCATTCCCTGGAATTGATTATCTACAAGAAGTCTGCATTCTGATGTTGCTACAAATGTGAAAGAATTGTAGGTTGACAGCAAGGAACTGTATTAATGAGACAGGATGGTAATAGGGTTGTATATAGTATGGGTCTCAGTGCTCTGCTTCCTTCTGCTCATCCAAACCCTTGTCTGCAGAATTAATTTTGGTCATGGCTGAAACAAAGGACAAAGGAGACTGCTTAGTCCAACGCCTTATATCGTAGGCCTTTTTAAACGGTTTCTTATCCCTGCCATGTTTTCTTTTTGTAATGGCAATCGCGAGGTCATTGGGGAACAAGGTGTGCCAAACAAAGGCATGTAGAAGTGTAGAGACGAACAACACTGAGACCATTGTTGATGACATGAATGAAAGAAATACTGCAAGGCCCTTGCTTAGAACTGAAGGGACCTGCTCTGCATACTTTATGGTTGCCACTGATACTGTTGTCATGGGGAAGGTGTAAGACCACCATGCCACTGAAAACCTGCAAACATGTTGGTCATGTTAAAATGGGCAAGAAAAAATTTCAGGACATGGGCAATCGTCTCAGTGGAATTAGCTTGTAAATATCGCAAGTCAAGAATGATGAAATTCAGTTATATTACTACAAATTATCCAAGATCAATGGATGCAACATTGAAATATATTTTTGATTAATTCCAAGGGCACTAATTAAGCCAATTGACACTGAATCCACACTAATGAAAATTTTGCCTACTCTCTGAAGAGCCAGATCCAAGCCCAAATTATTGAATGCTTTAGGTTACAAGACTCCTAAACAATAATCACTCTGTTGTAAATGTAGGACTTTTTCAAATTGGTATGGTAAACTAGGCCACTGAATTAAGACTTTTGAGGGCTATAGATTTACTAGAGGAAAATCTTACCTAAAGCCCCTGAAGAAGTTGATCCGAACAACCAGTGATATATAGAGAAACAATGCAATGAAGTAGCAAGTCCTCGACAACCCATCAAAGTCACCATATATAGTTTCCCAAGCAATGCTTGCAGCCGACGGCGCTGCAATAAACATGGAATACACAGGGTGAAGCTCCTTAGGCAATGCTTCACTGGTAGGCAACCTCTGATACAATGTGACAAACACCACGAGATAATGCGCAAAGCCAACTGCCCACAAGAACTTAGCAGCTTCCTGCCATCCCACCTTGGATGCTAAAATGGCCCCCACAAAGTTTCCAACTACTGAGAGATGAGAAGATGGATTGGCTACCTTACAGAGACGTCTCTTTCCCCCAGAAAGCCATTGACCATAGATTTTAAGTTCAAGAAAGAAATAAGGTGCCATGAAGATACACCAAATGGCAGGGTGAAGGGTTTTAGGAGCAAGAATGGATGGAAGGCTGAGGGCTAGGAACATGCAGACAACCCAGGGGGCAAAGAAGAAGTTGACTCGGACGGGATGAAAGTATTCTCTTTTGACAGCTTCAAAGTAGAACACACACTTGAGGATGTAGATGAAGGAGACAGAGAGAAGAACTGCTAGGGCTAGAAACCAGAGAGCAAGGTTGATGAAGGGGGTAACATGGAGGAATTTGGTAGCTGGACTTGTTGCAAGGGCACGCCATAGGACGGCTTGGCTGCTAAGGCCTAGACAGATACCGAAGCAACCAATTGGGAATCTAAGTAGGAAGGGCCATTGCTCATCTTTTGGGAGGAGAATGTCTTCAGATTCCTGCACAAAAAATAAAATAAAATAAAATAAATTAAAAAATAAAAATTAGGGCACATGAATGTTGATTAAGGCAAACAGAAGATCTTCACTCACCCCCCAGATCCTCCTAAATTTTAACATGATCTAGTAAACATGAGCATCTGAGACAGATTGGGTTTCCTCTATATTTACTACTTATCTATCCAATTCTTATAATGAAACAAATACCAAAGAAAAAAAAAGAATAAAAGTAGAATGATATCAGCTTCTATGGTTTGGTCAACGTGATGAAAATGAGAAGAAGCCTATAAGATTTTTAGAGACTCATTTTTATACCAAAAAGTGAGAAAAGTTGCAGAAAAAGAAGGTGTCTTGATTACTGTTTCTGAGATCTGAAAAGTCTTATTACTAACCTCTAACACTTATGCATGAATTAGCCATGAAACTAGTACTACTCACATTTTCATATTCAACAACCCAACAAATCATCATTGCAACAAGCAATGGCGCCATGGAAGACAATCCGGAGAGAAATGAAACATTTTACAAGTAGAGTATGCAAAGATCAGTATATTACCTTGACTTGGTCTAGTTCAGGCCCTCTAAGAGCAGCAAAGTATCTCCCCGCAGGAACAGAGTCATCAACTCCCGAACCATCATTTTTCTGAAAATCCAACTCACTCTCCCTTCTCAAAGGTAATGAGGAATTCTGCTTAGTGAGAGCGGACTTTGTCATGAAGATACTGAAGTCTCCTTTTCTTCCATCCCCACCAACTCGGTTAGTAGCACCAAAACCTCCAAAGCTTCTTCCACTTCTCCTGAGAACACGCCTCTCATCTTTGGCTTTAGACTCTCTATTAAGCACTGAAAACCCAGTCTCTAACGAGACCTGCCTGCTGAAATTCCTTTGGGATCTCTTCATGTCCCGAAACTTATTGGGCCTTTTTGGTGGCTTCTCCCCTTTATCCGCCATTGTTCCTTCCTTTTCTTCAGGGAGGACTTCATGGATATCTACAAAATGAGTCTCAAGAGAGCTTGGAGAAGTCGGTCTTCTGTCCATGTTTGCTTCTTCAAAGGCTCAACAAACTAAACCCAAGTTCAGAGTCCTTCAGCTTGTCCTCGTCCTTGGTTTTTTTTCTACCCTATATATGATATTTTTACATGGTGTATGCGTGTGAATAAAGGGTCACGAGAAGAGGGAGAACAAGCTGTACTTGTTTAGGTGGTGGTGGTTGTTTGGTTGAAGAAATGGGAGCCAATACTTTCTATAGAAAGGGTGGGTCTTTCATCTTTCGAGGGACATGCATCTCGTGAGAGCAAATAAAAAATATTTGTGGCTTAGGGGCTTCCTAGTATTAGGAACTGAGTGATCAGCTTGGAAGAAGATGAGAGCTTTCAGCATTTAATTTCACGAGTTCAGAAGGGAGGAACTCAAATGTTAAGACAGGGTTACATGTAACCATGTAAGCAACAAAGCGAGTATCAATACATGTCAACTTGTAGTCATGTTTGTTTGGCCAAAAGAAAGTCTCGGGTCACTTTTTTATCACACTAATTATCTGAAATAGGCCATTCATCCTTCAGTAAAGAACACTACTTGTCGAAAGAAATTGCAAGGCCCTTATTTAAGCAATTTAATAAAACCATCAAATTTTCTACTAGCTATATGCATATAAAATTGGCAATGAGTGATTAGGTTAAAAGACTAACATAATCGTTAAGCTCTTCCACACATTATAGGCCTCAGATTAGTCGAATCCTAGGATTTCATGTAACTTTAGGCCATAATCGTTAAGCTACTACTTTGACTTGAATGGTTTTAATTTTTTTAGAGGCTTTTTTTATTTTTTTTCACACTTCTCCCAATAAATATACCTCCTATTGGGATTGGGGTAGCTTTATTTTTTTGGACTTAAACATGAAGTCAATAAATTGAAGGAAGAAAACAAAACTCTTAACACTATTTTAAACTACTATTGATATAGACTTGATATTTATTTAAGCGAATAAGGTGTATCAAATTTATTTGGACTTAATTCTAACAATAGCAATTATAAGTAAGTGGAAAAATAGAGATATTATGTTATCCCATATTGCTATTGCATAATAAATTTAGTTGAATGTGAAAGTTTCAGGTTATGTTTAATTTAAAAAAAAATTAAGAGAAAATACGAAGGATAGGTAATGGAGGAGAAAAGTAAAAGAAAAGAAAAAAATAAAAATAAAAATTAGATCTAAATTTAATAAATTATTTTTATATACTATTTCAAATTCACTTATTTATTTTAACTTTTTTATATTAAAAATTAAATAATTTAAAAATACATAAGTTTCTAATTAAATTTATTTATATTTGATTTTTTTTCACTATTATCCACATTAAAATCAAATATAAGAAAATCATTTTCCTTTTTTTTTTTTTTTTTTTTCCTTTTTGTAGTACTTTTTCATAATCCAAACATAGGCCAAAAAAACATCACTATTTAAATCATTTCTAATTATTCATGGGAGGAAAATTTTAAGGCTGTTTTCTTATAAATATAGTTAAAAAAAAAAAACCAAACATTGATGTCCTTGTTGATGCCATATATTAGCAGAGTCTACTGCTAGATGATATATGTTGGTTGATCCTATTGCCGCTTTTGAATGCTGATAACGAATACAATTATGGATCAATAATTATAAATTTTTTTAATAGCAATATTGTTTTAATCTTTTAAAAAAGTATAGGAGAAGAGGGGAAGAGGGGAGAGACATCAATTTGTTTTCATTCCTTCACAAATTAGACCAAGCCACATATTCTTCGGAGAGTTCAAGTCCTTCAAAATCCAACTGCCGCCCAATTAAGATCCAACTTCAAACTGATTACAAATCCAACCGACAAATTCGATTTAACAAGTCTGATTATAATTGCCTAGAGCTCAACCTCGCCTGAGAATTGAGAGATGACCAAATCAACAGGCCATAGAAATAACTACAAAAATTGATAGCAATTGAACTGGGCATGCCCGGCCGTCCCAAGGTGGTGGGATTCCAGTGTCTTTTTCTGTGTATCATTGCACGATCACTTGGCCTATAAATGGGCACCTCATCAACTGTGTGGCACGAGCACTTGAATTAAACCCATCTCAGGTATAGAGTCTGTGGATTCGATAAAATCACTAATGGCCTCTACCAAAGCCTTCATCATCATTGCCATGGCCACAGTTTTTCTTCCTTCCATTCTGGGAAAGGAGTTCATCGTTGGAGATAGCACTGGTTGGACAACCAACTTCGATTACCAGGCTTGGGCTCAGGATAAGCACTTCCAAGTTGGTGACAAGCTTGGTAAATAAGCTTCTCTAAACACTTCTACTACGTTGCTTTAATATATTCACTACTGTATCTTATTCAAAATCCTGGTGCAGTTTTTAATTACAAGAAGGGAGCTCACAATGTGTTCGAAGTCAATGGAACTGCCTTCCAGCAGTGCTCAATCCCACCTGCAAATGAGGCTCTTACCACTGGAAATGATGTGATTACCCTTGCCACCCCAGGAAATAAATGGTACATTTGCGGTGTTGCCAAACACTGTGCCTTAGGAAACATGAAGCTCCCCATAACTGTGCAACCTCAATTGGGATCTTTGTCACCTTTGCCCTCACCTTCACCGGCTCCTGCCCCCTCAGCCCCGGTTTACTGCAGCCGCAAATACAAGCACTGCCTCTAGATATCACGGAGGGATGCTTCGATAGTCATGATTTAGTGTTGGATGAAGTGATGCAAACATTTTTCTTACATCTTCTTGGTTTGAACTTAGAAGTGCCTTGTTTGGTTTTGCCAACTTGTGGTTTGTAGTTTATGTTCTTAATGAATCTGAATTTTGTACTGTTCTGGATTTGGTCATTAATGGGTAATGTTGCGTTTAAAAGATTCATACATATTAAGTTTCTAGATGGTGAATATTAAGAATAGACTACTCTAAATAGGATCTTATCTCACCATGAGCTGATCATCAAATCACAACGTATAACACAATTAAAATTTCTAATAAACATATTAAACAAATTTTGTAGCTTAATGTTTTTCCATTATTTTAACATGCTCACCAGCATTGCCGGAGTTAAAATGAGCTTGGCATAAACATTTGGCACGCTGCACGCCCATAGGCGACGGTGCCGCCCCTAGCTGGCCAGTTTCCTCATCCCAAACTCTATAAATAGAACCCATTTCAGCCCGTTGGAATAAGCATGCCAGTAACCACCTAAGGTGAACTAAGCAGGCGAAGAAGACTTCTACATCTGATAAATATTTCCAATGGCCTGTAAGCAAGCGTTGATTATGTAGCCATTGTTGCAGTTCATGCTCCTTGTGCTTTGGCAAATGAACTCATTGTGGGGGACAAAAAATAGTTGGATTGATTTTGATTATCAGGCTTTGGCTGAGGGGAAAGAAAGATTTCCGAGTCGGAGAAAACTCCGTTGGTTCACTACTAAAAAATCTACCAAACATTTATAAACTAAGCATTGTCTTTTGTCAGGCCCCAAAATAGTGTTGAATTTTATTAGAAATATTTTGAAATCCAAAGTACTCAAATACTTGCGGACCTAATCAAATTTTTATGGTGCAGTTTTTAACTACCCAAAGGGAGCCCACAATGGGGCCAGAGTAATGGAACTGCCTTCCAACAGGCTGTGGTGCCCGCAGATACTGAAGCTCTAACAACCGGCAATGATGTAAATACACTTGCTACGGCAGGAAAAAATGGCATACTTGCGTAGTTGGTGAGCACTGTGAGGCCGGAAACCAGAAACTTGCCGTAACTGTTCTCCCTCAGTTGGTGTCTCCAGCAGCTTCACCTTCGGATGGTGATGATGCTCCCAGTCCCAACCCAACCCCAAATCAGCAGCTTCATCGTAGGTATTTTGTATTCTGGCCATGATCATGGTCTAAAAGTATTGCAGTCTTCATCATATATATTCTTTGATTTTATTTCTTCTCTTTTACGGAATGTTATTATTATGATGTGTGTATGGAAGGTTTTGTATGCTCAAGATATTATGAACAAATCTACCCTTTGGTCAAAGATGAGATCCAACAGCAACCCAAATCCTGATCGGCCAAGAGTAACTACTTAACTCTTCAACTAGCATATTAATTGAAGGCAAGTTAATCTGACAAAGAAATCTCAACTAACTCCAAATATTAAGCAAGTGGCATGTCTACAGGTCCCCACCACTGCTGATAATGCAACCCATGAATGGCAAATTGCCTGGGCTACTCTCACAAAATTAGAACAAATGCAGAATAGGAAAGAAAATGCCGTATTGATTGTAAGATTCAGTGAGACACCTGAACCAAAATTTGGGACTCTCAATCTATAGCCTAGCCAGATGAGGGTTCCTTTACACAAATAGCTGGTTGGATAAACAGATGAAAATTTTTCTGTCACTTCAACTAGCCAACAAATTCACCTAAAATTAAAAAGATAATTATTAGTTATAGCATCAATACTAAAATGATGAGAAAGATTTAAATTTCTGGAACTTCAAAAGATAATCTCAACATGAACCAGAGAATGAATCTCTACATCTCCAAAAGCCCATCAAAGACTCTCCTACATCTTGAACATGTTTTTTCTAACTAGTGCAAGAGCCCCACTTGCCTCTAATTCCATGAAGTTTGACCCACCGACAAAGTGATCAAGTCTAGCAAAGCTCAAACCTTTACCACGTGGAGCAATAGCCAATGTTTAATATATGTTCTACAAGCTGTCATAAACTTTCATTTTAATAATTGTGCTTCCATAGTCATCCGACTTCAATTCTACGTCAAAAAGAGATCAAACAAGAGAAGTGTTTGTTCAGCAAAAACTGAATCTAAGACACCAAGCAACATGAATTTTGAGTAACATGGTTCGGATTCACTTCCTGGGAGTCTATGAAATTATCTAGATCTCCTAAATCCATGTCCATTGACATAAACTTCTGGTTGAGTGAACCATAAAAATTAACCACATTTTAGAACATGTTGAGAAGCATATGGGAACCATGACATACCGAAAGTAATATCATCTTGCAATAATTAAGCAGAAGCTCAGTTCCTATCAATCCATTCATGACCAGCCAAGTTGCCCAGAAAAGAAAATTGGAATCTTATGGCCATTCTTGTCAAAACTTAACACATGGCTTCTTTCTTTCTCGTAGATCCCTTAAAATCTTGATGCTAATTGGTGACCGAGATATTTCTTAGGGGTGGGGTGCGTATGGATTTCCCTCCTCATATGGCAGATAAGTGTATCAGATGACTTCCTCATCATTTTGTAAATATACCTAAAGATGGACGACAACAATGTCTAGACAAATGCTATGTAAAACAGAAGTAAGCCACTCAACCTCCATAAAACATCCAAATAGGTCCCGATTTCGTTCTCAACTCGATGGCCTCTAAAACGGGGAAAGAGCACATTCAGCATACAGTGAGAGAACAACAAACAAGCCAAAGAGCTCTATACCAAAAATGGATACAGACCCAAAATGGATGCAGAGAAAGCGCCAAAAAATCTCTAGATAAAAGAATGAGACGGCATAATAACAGAAAATAAAAATGTTTAACAAAATGAAGTGGAGTGTTCTTGTGTGTTCTAAGTTCAGCAAACAATACATAAGATTGCATGCAGGGGAAAGTGAGAGAATTTTATTCTCTTGAACTACCCCATTGAAGAACAAATTGAAGAAAACTGAAAAGAAAAGAAAAGAGCATAACCCTTTACTTTTACTGCATCATCCTATACAATCGAATCGAATCCCTCATTCTTCCTATCCAAATTTCCCTTCTTTCTTTTCTTCCCCTTGCAACAAAGCCTAATTAGAATTCAAAAGCAAAAGCGATGAATAAAGTAAAAGACAGAGCCGCACCCGTGTATGGAATCAATTTTCATTGTCAATGAGTTGTAACTTTGGATCTCTTCTTCGCCTCGCTGTAAAGCACCACCCCCATTATTGTAACAGCAAAGCCAGTCATTCCCATCACCGTCACCGGATTCCGGAAAATCAACACCGACACAACTGCTGCTACCGCCGCTTTGGCATTCCCCAGCACCTGCAGTGTCAATGCACTGGTGTGCTTTGTGACCAAAAAGTTGGTCAAGTTCACCAAATACGCCACCGTCGCATTCCCAATCAACAAAAATATGATAAAGGAATCCCCCCTGGCTTTCTCCACCGTGAAAGCGGCCACATTTCCCTCTATGTAAAGAGTAAACGGGAGTAGAATCAAAGCCGCCATTGGAGCCATATACAGTAGCAAATTCATTGAGTGGAGCTTCTCAGCCTCTGATGTCAACAATATCCCCTGAACCACTGATTTCAGAGCACGCCCAGCAGTGGATCCGATGCAAATCAAAAACCCAAACAGATGGAACAACGGCTCACTGTTACTCGCCAAAACGATGCCGAACACCACCGGCAACAGTGCCAAATACACCTCACCAGTCTCCTTCTTGCAAGTAATCAAGAAGGCGAAAATTGCGGTGAAGAACGGCGTCGTTGCTCCAATGGCCTGATTGAATGACACCGGAAGGTATCTCAGAGAGGTATTGCCGCAGACAACGGAGAAGCAGAAGATGGCGCTGAGGGCGAAGATCTTGAGGAACTGACGGCGAGACAGAATGTGCTGGAGGGGTACAAGCTCAAGCCAGTTGATGGCGGCGTAGCTGTATCCAGCGCACGATAGCATGTGGAGCATGGTCAGGAAGATTGGGTAGCGGTAGCCATAGAAGCTCAGGAGATACTTGTTGAGGAGGAGGACGCCGATGTTTGACAAATACCAAGACGCAATTATCAGAGCCGTCAACACATTCGGCGACAGGAACGATCCAATGGCGTTTCCGCTATTCCGCACGCCTCCCGGCGGCGTCGCCGGAATGTCCACCACTTGCTCCGTCGTCTCCAGCCTCGGATTGCTCCCCCTCCTCGTCGTCCATGTCTGCGCCTCCACCATCGCCTCTCCTCCTAAGGGGCAAAACTGGCACAGCACCTCACTTTCTCTCTCGACCTTTATTTTCGCTTCTTCCCCCTTAAAAACCCGAGAGAGAGAGTAACAGGCTAACAGCGTGCTCAGATCTGATAGGTGGGAGGGGAAAGACTGGGAAGAAGATGACGACGGCGTTGATAAGATGTGCTGAGGTGTACAACAATGGGTGCGACGTGATCTAATCCAACGGCAGATATTTAGATTTGTGAGGAGAGGACACGAACTGGGCCGTCGGATGAGAAAGAAATGGGTATGGGAATATTAAAAAAAAAAAACATAATGAGATTCCTCGTGACGCGGGCTTAATGTAGTCAAGTGTCGGTATTGGATCGTATGTGGTGACTGTGGTCTGACTAGATTTTCTTTTTTATTTTCCTTCTTTTTCTGAAATCCAATAATTTAAAAAAATTTCCGGTTGGAACTGCACACGTGCGAGTTGTCACGTGTAGCATTCAATCTCATTGTCCAATAAGAACTAAGAACTAAGAACCCACATTCACATTCCCTGAATTGTAGGCAGTGATCACCGGGTTCCGGATCCATAACCCGGGAACCCATTTTAACCCTACTCTTTTCTTCAAAATTTTCCAAAAATTTTAGAAATATGATATGCTAGATTTGAGATCATTTTTTCCCCTAATTTGTAGCTTTAATGGAATATTATATACCCCAAATTTTGACATTTTTTAACATTATTTTGACTTATGTAAGAAAAAATAATAAAAAAAAGAAATTATCATAAACGAGACCTAGAGGGATTTGCCTTCATGACCTGATTTGGAGGGTTTCTGTGTATTTATTTGGATATCCAATTTTTAAGGCCAAAACCAGATTTGGGCCTTCCTAACAAGCAAGCCCAAGATGGGTTCGGCGGGCTTCTACCCACAGTTGGGCCCTGCCTCATTCATGGATCCATCCATTTAGCTTAGACCGGCGGTTTGTCTGGTTTGATCCCTTCCGGACTTCACTAGGCCAAGAATTTACTTCGCTCGACGGGAAAAGAGCCTCCAATGTAACGGAGCATTTGAAATTATGAATAAAAATGAGAAAGGCAACTAAATTATTCATAATATCTCATAAAAGAAGTAAATTAACTTTTTAATAATAAAAGCCAGTTTTAATTTCCATGATAATCAGTTTTTTTTTTTACTCTTATTACCGTTTTTAATAAATAGCATATAAAGACACTAATAAATGGAAATTTAAATAAATTCCAATTTTCATTCTCTCTTCTCATATTCCAAACATATTATTAATAAATTTTGCAATTATAATTCAATCGGAAACATAATGAAAGAAGGATACCAATCTTCAATGAACTTTGACTTATATTTTGTTGGGTTGGCAAATATCCAACTCATCTCATTTTTTTTGGAGCGTGTTTTGTAGTGATTTTAAAAGGCTTTCTAGTATTTCTAACACTTAAAGAGTACATTTGATGGTAATTTTAGTCTTTTTTTTTTTTAATATTTATTTTTTTAAATATTAAAAATATTAGAAACACTATCTTAAAATTATTATAAAATACATTTTAAATTTTTTTATCATTTAAATATTAAAAAATCTAAAAATGTTTTCAAAAATTACTATGAAACACACTTTCACTTGCATTAAAAATATAATTGAGCAACTACTATATCGCAACAAAAAGTAATCTTAATAGACTTTCACCAGCACAAGGCTAAGTGAAGCGTTTCTTTTTTTCACCATGTGTGAATTTAATTTTACGTTGCAGCTAGGATTTGATTAGATAGTTGGAATATATGTCCATTTTAAGTAAAGAAAAAAGAGGCAGACACAAATTGAACCATAAAGTAACAAACATGTAGATCTACTTGGTTTGAAAATGTCCTGATTTCGAAGCTAAAGGTGATTCATGGTGGGTGGAGCCCATGGCCATGATTTCCAGTCCTCCACCGGACCACACCCACAAACAACAACAATGTCTCTCCTGTTTGAAACAACCCCTCAACCAACCATTCTCAAAACCCTTGTTGGCCCCAGACACAGACGCAGCACAGAACACTAAGATTTTCTGAGAAAAATTTATGGAAAATTCCTTACATCCAAACTCCACTAAGAGGGTTCAGTTTTCTGAGCACCCAGTTGAAGAACACTCTTGGGGGAGATGTCATTTGTGGTGCTGCTCACTGGGAGTGAAATTGAGAGATTTGTGTTTGAGGTGACAGCATCTCTGACTGTGTTATTAAGAGCAGAAGTAGCTGTCCTAGCGCCAAGTTGGGAAGCTTCCACATGCTTTCTTGAACGCTGACGGCCTCTGTGCATGTGCCGCTCACAGTACTTCTGATCCGGGACTGCTTCTTTGCTACACCTCCATTTCTTCCCATCCGTTCTTCTACATCTCCCTGGCTCTGGATCCATGCTGTTTTTATAGTCCAAATACAAAGGACTCAAACCCAGAACTGAGAACACCAAAACAAACACACCAACCCCAAATCAAATCTCTCCTAAATTGGCACTAAAAACTGGACAGCAAATGAAACCCATAAACAAAAACCAAAGAGCAGTTCCAGGCACTTACAGCCAGGGTGGTGTTGATACGCCCCAGCAGTGAGACCCACGAGAGAGCAAGCTACACTCTTCCATATCGGATAAACTAGATGATAAGGCACTGGAAGCCCCGCTTCCATGTATTTGTAGATGAGAGCCTGGTGCTCCAGTTCCTGCAACTGGAGAAACGTGAACCCACAGGACTTTGTGCAGCCAAGCATATCCCCAGATCCACGTCCAAGTTCAAGACCCAACCCAATTGGAGGTGACCCTGAAACAAAAACCGAAAACTGAGACATCAAAATTCAAAATTCAAAAAGTTTAAATAAATAAAACCCCAACAAACAAACAGAATGAGAGTACCAGAACCTGAAAGGCGGGCAATCTTGGAAGGTGGGTTATGGGAGTCCATCATCATAAGTGGGCATCAAAACTCGAAGAAAGTAATAGTAGTGGCACTGCAAGTTCAGGAACACAAAGGGGCTAAATTGAGGCAAAATGGGGATGATGGGTGCCCTTGGAAACAGCTTAAAAGCTCCCCCCAAAAAAATGCAGTGAAGGAAGACAATGGAGTACTGGGCAGTGCCACGTACTCGTTGTCTTCTCTCTCTCTTGTCTTTAAAAGTTGGCCTGCAAGTCTCCTGACATGTCAGATTTTTGCATGGAAAAACGCGTCACGGTTCTGCTCTGAGCCCTGGACCCCACTGTCCGCATTAGACTCTGGGTCCCACTTTCTTTGTAGCTCAGCCACCTAGTGGGCTTGCAGTCAGCCTTCTGGATTCTGGTCCCACTCGCATGCGTGGCGCGTGTATTGAAGGCACTGCGGAGAGTACGATGGGAGAGCGACTGAGGTGGGTACACTGAATTGGGGAAAACGCCCAAAAACTGAACGTGACGGAGAAAGATCACCTACTTCAGCTTCCCGTTCTCTTCCTCCACGTGAACACGTGCTCTCTTTTATTTTTTAATATTTAATTAATGAAACAGTCTAAGCAAATGGGGGGTGGGATGGGCAAAATTAAGAGGAGGGAGGCAGATTAATTTCAATGTAAGGTACAGGGGGACAACCGTTGATTGAGCCTTGTCTCCCTTGAGATCAACCATATGAAGCTCTCAAGCCCAAGGAACCTGAGGGATTCCCATCAATGTTAATGTCACAATCAACTTTGTTCTACTATGACCGTACATGAGTTGGAGCAGTGGATGTTAAGGTTAATATACAATCTCTTAGAATCTACTTTCTAACAACCTAAATTTAATTCATTAAAACAATGTACATTTCCACTTATTTGTCAATTGTGTAAATTTTTTTGGAAGCTAGTATTTTTGATACCAAGTCAACTGAAATGTTGATACTAGGTCAATTGAAGGTAACGTCTCCCTTAGTTGTGACCGTGGGAGCTTCTTCCTAACAATCGGAGACTAGGTCGACTTCTTTCCTGCACAAAGGATGTCTAGACAAGTTGTTCGAATACGCCCTCTAAAACTCAAGTTAGGCACAAAATGGGCACAAACCTTGAAAAATGAGAGTAATTGGGGTAGCCCTCTGGTCTTGCACACCTAGGTTCTGTTTCAGAAGAGTTTGTATAGTGCTAAAGGGGGAAAGTATTGTAGTGTGGGTTGGCACCTTGATTAAACCGTAATGATGATTGTTCAGTAAGTGACATGACACTCATTGCAGTTCAAGGTGACTGGTAACTCCGTTTTATGGTGCATCATGATGCGGTTTGCCGTCATTTCAACCCGTTGAAAGTATGGGACAAGGTGTGACGGTTCACTAATGTAGACGTAAGGATGAGAGAAGGTCTCATCATTCACTCCTATGTCATATGGTTGTCATTTCATGTATCAAGAAGGATTTGGGGGTTGGCAGAAAGATGTTGTCCGCTCAGTGAACCCACACAGTCCAGATAGAACACTCCTGGATAGTTCAACGGTTGTCCAAACAGTATTAGAGTGAGTAACACGCGGACCGACACGGGTAATGTCATGTGGACAGACGCGTGGAGGTACACGTGGAGGATGATCACTACAGGTACTGCCATATGGACAGACGCGTAGAGGTACACGAGACGGAGGGTCCCCAGAAGTATAAATTGTATTCCCCAATTCAAACTCATCTTTTAAATACAACTTTTTCAATCAACAATACTCCATTGATTAAATATCACATACTTTTGTTTACTAATAACAAAATGACTTTGTAAAATTTTACAAAATTCCAACAAAATACATTTTAAACTTTCTGTTAAAGAGTGTAATATACATTGTTAATTCTAAAATTTGTAAGATTAAATTTTTTAAAAATTGATAATTTGACGTGATATCAAAGTTTTATTTGGTGGGAGATTATAGGTTTATTTGACAATTATTTTCGATTTTTTTTTTGTTTTCAAGAACAGAACACATAGTGTTTTAAAAATATATATATTTTAGTTATTTTCTAAAAATTATTTTAAAAAATAATTACACAAAGATGTAGGGTAATTAAAAATAAAACAATAGATATAAAAATATATTTTTAAAATTTATTTAAAATAAGTTAAAAATATTTTAGGTTTTTAAATAAACTTTTATTTTATAAAATACTAAAGAGCTTGTTTGGCGGAGTTTTTAAAAACAATTTTTTATTTTTAAAAATAGAAAACAGTTTTTAAAAATTCATAAGATTGTTTGGTGATTGTTTTTTGTTTCTAGATTTTAAAAACAAAGTGAAATAAAAAAACTTTTAAAGAACAAGTAAAAGTTGTTTTCATCAGTTTTTAAAAACAATAGAAAAACTCATACACTCTATTATTTATCTTCTACACAAAATTATTATTGTTTTTTTTTTTTTTTTGCTAGGCAAATTAATTCCAAATTAAACAAGACTTAATACGATAGATTTGTTAACAAGTTTATTAATTTTTAAAAATAATTTAAAACTTAAATAATAAACTCATTAATATCAAAAATTTATTAATGTAATAAAATATTTTTTTTCTAACATGTAATACTAAAAATATAATTTATGATTTTATTATAATACTACTATTTATGTTTTACTAAAAACTATATTTTTTTTAATTTATTTATAATTAAAAAATTATTTTCATTTTCAATAAGACTTCAATTAAATTTAATTAATTAATATTATATGAATTGAATTTAAAACATTTTTACATAATCAAAATAATAAAAAAACAATTTATGAACAAGTCTATTTGTTTTTTATTTTTAAAATCCTTTTATAATAATAACAACTTACCAAATATCCTTAATTTTATAAAACATTAAAAACACTTTTTTTATTCATTAACTTTAGAAAAGTTTCTAAAAAAAAGCATAAGAAATATCAAACAAATTTTTTTTTAAAAAACTAATTAAAGTACTTAATTGACTTGTATTAAAAATGAATATTCAAATTATTTTTATGTTATAGAAATTTTTGTTTCACTACAACAAAAAATATTGTTTCATAATTAAAAAAAATTATTTATCTTTAACTTGTACATTTAATTTTTATTTTTTAATAGGATTTAGCTTGAATTTGATTTCATATTATTATAAATTAATTTTATAAATTTTTTATAAAATAAAAGGAATACATTATATATAAAAACAATACAAAGTCTCTTATTTTTTATTTTAAAAAATTATTTTTTAAAACATCTTGTCAAACACTAATTTTTAAAAATTATAAAAAATTGTTTTTTGTTCTTTATTTCAAAAACAAATTTTATCAAAGTCTTATGTTTTTGGGCAACATCTCCGGTTTGGATTGAAAAATATTTTGGGGATCGAAAAATTATGCAAAATAATGGCGTCGCCCGGACTTGAACCGGAGACCTTCAGTGTGTTAGACTGACGTGATAACCAACTACACCACGACACCTTTGGTTGAGAGGATCAACTCCAAATTTCAAAGAGAAACACAAGCTAAAACCCAACTCCCATCTCCAGCCCAAGACGATCAAACCAGTGCACGATAGAAGGGGAACTGAGAAACTCGAAAACACTGCACACGCATTTTTCTTTTTCCTTTTTTCGGTAAGTTTTCTAACTTCCTGCCCTTTTCTCCTCTGTTTTTATTTTCCTGAAAATTTCCAGAATTTTGAATAATTTCAGATAACATGAAAAATACTACAATATTCTAGCAAAAACCTAGCTTTCTTGTTGCATTCATTTTAAAATTCAATCATTTTTCTGTGGGAGAGTTTCTATTATGTTCCGTTTGTTTCTCTGGATTTTTTTAAAAAATTTTATGCATATTTCGAGGGAATATTAAAAGCTTAAACTCCCCCAACTTGCTTCAGGTTGCATTTTCCAATGGCTTGAATGGAGCTTTGGAGAACAAAACTATTTCTAGCAACCTTTACTCGAGTGTTAATCTTTTCGAACATGTTGTGGGCGTAACTTGTTCTTCAAATCCTTCTCATTTAGCTATGTGGTATTCGGATTTTGAAGAAGCTCTGGACAAACGCACCTTCTAGTACATTTCTGATTATAGATTTCAATGCTCCAGAATGGCAGAAGAGTGAAATATTCTAAATTTGGGATTTGGATGTAACTATTTGTTGGTTGAATTTACAAGTTCGTGTGTTTGTTTGACATAAATGTTAGGTCTTGTGCACATTGGTGTAGAATCATATTTAGTAATAGGATTCAAAATTGGGTGTTTTATATTGAATCATTCTGTGTTTTATTTGTGGGTTTGTATTGTGAAATTTTCTCTGCAGTTATACCGTTGGGAAATGATAAGATGGCAAAACAAGCTCAAACCCCTTTTCTTGAAGAGTGGCTGAGGAGCCATAGTGGTAGTGGCAGCAGCATCAGCATCAGCTCTGGACGCCCTTCCTCTGTGTCTGCCCGTGCCATTATTCAGGCGTGGACGGAGCTGAGGGATTCTCTTCAATACCAATCATTTCACCCCAATCACTTCCAATCTCTGAGAACCCTTTTTGATTCCCAATCCTCCCTGTATGTTGCAGACCCGCAAGCAAGGCTTCTTCTCTCCATTCTTTCTTCTTCAAACCTCTCTCTTCCTCATGAATCATACCCTTTCTTTCTCAGACTCCTTTATATATGGGTCAGGAAATCAACCAAGCCTTCCTCAGTGCTTGTTGATTCTGCTGTCGAAGTTGTTGCAAGGCTTTTCTCCATCCAATTTGATACTAGAAAGAGTTCTTCCTTATTCTCCCAAGGCATTCTCCTTTTGGGTGCCTTTTCTGTTGTACCAGTTGCATCTGAACACTCCAAAACAGTCTGCTTAGAGTTGCTCTGTAGGCTTTTGGAAGAAGAATATCAGTTAATTGGATCATCTGAAGAACTTATTCCTGATATTCTTGGAGGGATTGGCTATGCGCTATCCTCTTCTGGGAACGCTCATTTTGCCCAAATTTTGAATTCTTTGCTGGGAATTTGGGGTAAGGAAGGTGGTCCCCATGGCAATGTTTCTCATGGGCTCATCATTTTGCATTTGATTGAATGGGTTCTATCTAGTTTCATCAATTCATGTTCTTTGGACAAAATTAATGTTTTTTCCAAAGAGTTTCTAGAGATTTCAAAGGCAAGCTACCTTCCATTTGCTGTGGTCATGGCTGCAGCTGGAGTACTGAGGGCTGCTAGTAAAACTATACCGAGTGGTGTAGGGCTGGATACTGTTTCGAGTCTAAGGACTTCTGCAGAGGATAGAATTGAAGCAGTGGCAAGAGATTTAATATCTAAAACAGGAGGTTTTACTAATTTGGTTAATGATCCAGAAGTTGGTTTTCTCCTACAGTGTGTTTCATTAGCTTTGGTTCGAAGTGGTCCAGTTTCTTGTCGAGCCTCTCTTCTCACATGCCTTGCTTCAGCATTGTTGACTGAAATCTTTCCCTTACAAAAGTTCTATACAAAAATTCTCAATCACCCATATGACAATTTGGCAGGACTGATGGTTAATGAAGTCAAAGAACACCTAGGCAGTGTCCCCTTCAAGGAAGCTGGGGCCATAACAGGGGTTTTCTGCAACCAGTATGTCTCAGTAGATGAAGAGAACAAGGGTGTTGTGGAGAATCTTATATGGGCCTATTGTCAGAATATTTACTTGGGGCACCGGCAGGTTGCTTTGATGCTTCGAGGCAGGGAAGCTGAGTTGCTTGGGGATTTGGAGAAAATCACCGAATCTGCTTTTCTTATGGTTGTAGTTTTTGCATTGGCTGTCACAAAGCACAGGTTAAATTCAAAATTCGCAAGGGAAAATCAGATGGAAATTTCAATAAGAATACTGGTTTCATTCTCTTGTGTGGAGTATTTCCGGCGTATGCGTTTACCAGAATATATGGACACAATTCGAGGGGTTGTTGTGAGTGTTCAGGATTATGAGTCTGCCTGTGTGTCTTTTGTGGAATCAATGCCTTCTTATGCTGACTTGACAAATCAAAAAGGTATATATAAATATTTAATAACCACCATTATGAATTTTGTTGTTAAGTTCTAGAATTAAGGATGTTAAGTCCTGTAGTGAGTTGTTCTCTTTTTAATCTTAATGACATTCTAACTTTTTTTCTGGGTAAAATCTCAATTCTTGTCTTACAGGCTTTTCCTACTTGCAGAAAATGGAATATCAATGGTACAAGGATGAAGTGCAGACTGCTCGCATATTGTTTTATCTACGGGTTATTCCAACTTGTGTTGAACGTTTGCCCGACCTCACATTTCGAAAGATTGTAGCTCCAATTATGTTCTTGTATCCTTTATTAAATACCTATGGTTTTTGAGAAGCTCATCTTTTAGAGTGTGATGTTAATAATGGTTCCTTATTACAAATGTGATTAGATACATGGGACATCCAAATGGAAAAGTTGCACGAGCCTCACATTCAATGTTTGTGGCATTCATATCTTCTGGGAAGGATGCTAATCATGATGAAAGAGTGTTATTGAAGGAGCAACTGGTTTTTTATTATATACAAAGATCTCTAGAGGTATATAAAGCTCCTGAAGGCCATAATAGTCAAGCTTGATGTTTATCATTGAAAATAGGTACTGAATTTGTTCTTTGATATGAATGTAGGGCTATCCTGACATTACTCCTTTTGATGGTATGGCTTCTGGAGTTGCAGCCTTGGTTCGGCATCTCCCTGCAGGAAGTTCGGCTATATTTTACACTATCCATACTCTTATCGAAAAAGCTAATAATCTCTGCAGAGAAGTTTTGACTCAGGAGGTTGATCTGTGGAAGAATTGGCAAGGAGAGTCCCAGCCTTGTAAGAAAATGCTAGAGTTGCTTTTACGGCTCATTTCCCTGGTAGATGTACAAGTAAGAAGAAATTATTAGTTGTTTTTGGCCTTTTTTTATTTTATTTAATAAATCCCACTCACTTTTCTCTATTTGAAAAGTTTGTGCACTCATCTAGTTTGGATGTATGCTACTTCTTATATGAATGCCACTGTATACTTAAGAATTATTAAGAAGATAGTTGCATTTAAATTTGACCTATGTGCCCCACAATATTGTGATGTTCAGAACAGAATTTTTGAGGAGTTCTACCTCTTAGTATGATGACTTTGGTCTTTGAGCTTAAACAATGTTATCTTCTTTGCCCCTCTTGGCATGATGACTTTGGCCTTTGAACTTTATTCATGTTATCTTCTTTGCTCAGGTATTGCCAAACTTGTTGAAGTTGTTAGCTCAGCTGATCGTCCAATTGCCAAAAGATGGCCAGAACATGGTTCTTAATGAGATATATTCACAGGTTGCAGAATCTGATGATGTTACTCGAAAACCCACATTAGTTTCATGGGTGCAGTCATTATCTTACCTTTGTGCTCAAGCAACTAGTGGAAGTGCATACTCCAAAAGCCTGGAAAGTGAAGAAAATTCTGCTTCTGCATTGAGTATGGGACCATTAAGCTGGAATAGAATCAGTGCACGGCTCTAGGACATTGAGGTGCAATTTTCAGATAATCCTCCTTTTTTATGGATTTTGTTGTAAAATTGTTCAGCTCGGTTTCTGTATCACCTAAGGCTGACATAATTTAGTGTGAATGATACATAGAAATAACCTGTTGCAATGGATATACACCTATGTTTCCTTATCTCAATAATGCAATAAACTGTAAAGGATGATATAGTTCTATTCATTTATGCTACTGGCTCTGCTTTTTATGTTCTGTGGCTCTTCTTTTAATGTTCCAGCCAAATGCTGATTACAACTCCGAATAGTTCTGTGATCTGAACTTCTGCGGGTAAATTTATTGGTTAAATTAGGTGGTATTCATACCACATACAAGAAGTGTCTGAACTGGCTCCTCCTCTAGACCCTTTCTGCTTCAATATACACGTGTCAGATATGGGTTTCAGATTGTCATCCTCTTATTTTATCCAGAGATCATTTTAACATACAGGAAAAGATTGAGTATTGTCAGAAATAAGATGTTAAATCAGGTACAATTTTGTATTCTCTCCATGTATATGGATGGTTTGCTATTCTTTTTAATACATTAATTAAGTTTTATGCAGTTCTTAATAGTGAGTAATGGAGAGGTTGGGATTCAAACCTAAATTGTGTATCTGATTGTTGTGGAGAGCTCAGGATTTGGATGTAGCAAAAAAGGAATCGCATGGCCAGTTGCTTCTTTGGTCCAGGTGCTACCCAACACAACAACACATTTTACTAGTGTAGGATGGTCTTCAAGTCTTGAAGGGCTATCTTGCCAAGAAAGGTGGAGAGATATGTGTTAGAAATAAGGTAGAGGTTTAGAAAGATAGTAAAGGAGATAATCTAGGCCATTGTCGGATTTCCCTCATTGGTTTGCCATAGAATTTTCAGAGTAAAAGTTAAATGGATGAATCATAGGTGCCTTGGATGTATTCTTTTGTTTGTTTTTGGATGGGCATTGGATCTCAACATCCATAGTGATTTCCAACTGTAACTCTGGAGCTCTTAGGCTGTGGATTTCAATTGACCGGGCACACAGGGTCTTGTGAGTGTTGCATACATCCAAATAAAATATTTAAGGATTTTATACCATTATTAGGTAACTAGGACTTATAAGTTCATCTTCAACCATGAGCACAGTGCACAGAGCTAGAAAAATTCATTCCATCTAGCTGCTGTCTTGTGATTCATCAGAGCTATGTTTATTCTGTTAAGTATGTATAATGTGATCAGTTCACATAAGAAGACACATTTTATGATGAATGAAATTATTGTTACCCCTTGTTGCTGGTTTCTATCAGAGATAGAATGGTTGTCATGAAATTAGCTGTTTATGGCATGAAATGGATAGCATAGGTTAAAAAAAAATGGTGGAAGTTGCTCTTTGTTATGTCCATCATGTCTCTTGGGGCCTACAAAGTTTTAACTGCCAATATATATGACCTTCATGATAATCTCAAGGAGAAAAAGGATTTCCAGCAGAAGCTGCTGAATTTTTCTGGAAACCAAAAACTGCAACTGAAGACTAGGATTTCTTGTTATGTTCTGCTGGTCTAAATGATCAATTGACTGCTCGAGTTATATGTGTATCACTATAGTGCTTAAGTGCTTGGGTTTGTGAGGGAATATGAGACACACCATAGGTTTATTTTTTAGGCTGAACTCATCATCGATGTACACTTGCTAGTAGCAACTAGTAGATTTTTTTTTTTTTTTGGTTTCAAATGAAATTTGATCTGTGGAGACTATATTTTTTCCCACCGTTTAAAATTTTAGGAAAGTGCCTTTTCAGAAGAAGACCTGTTGTAGGAGCTCTAGAAAATTCTCAGGCAAAGATCAAACCGCGACTGAGTGCTTTACATTATTTATATTTTGTTCTGTTTTTCTAGGTTGGAAAAGCAGTCATCCTAAATGAATCCTGCGACTACTCACACCCAGCTCAGACCCTTACAATTTTTGTCGACAACATTGATTCACTCATTTCGATAATTCACATATATTTTATTACAATGATTCAACTTTGCTTGGTAATCAGCAAATTAGCCAGATATGATCAAATTTGAAATGTACATGTTTGTTTCCCAGATTTGTGATAAGCTCCTGGGAATCTTTTGCTGTCTTAAAATCTTATTTATTGATCTTAGAATCACATGCTATTATTAGGTCCATCCAACTAGCAGACCCGTATCAACCAAGTGCCATGTCATTGACCACCATTACCTAATGCTATCCATGCTTATAGTTTATGGTATAAGCAGGAATCTTAGAGGGTGTTTGTTTTTTTAGTTTTTTTCCGAAAGCAATTTATTTTTAAACTTTAGGTTGTTTGTTTTTTAAAATTTTTCATGACTTATTACTTAATTTTTAAATTTTTTGGCTGAAAATAAAAAGGCACATTTTGAAGCCCCTCAAAATACAACTGTGACACCCCGAACCCTGACTCTCACCCTGTCTCTGTGTAGCTTGCTTGCCCATTGGTTCCACAACCATTACCAACATCCAGCTTTCTTGAGGTAATTTCTTCCCCATTTTATCTCTATTTAGGTTTCTCAAGGTGTAAATTTCTCATTCATTCTCCCTCTTTCTCTATAAAATTTGTGAACTCATTTTGGTAGGGCTTTGTATGATCTATGGTTTATTATGTTATTAGGATCTTGTGGATTGCTTGATTGTTGTGATTTGTTTGGTTATTAAGATTTTGTGGTTTGTTTGATTATTGGAACCTAAAGGAAAATAGAAGAAAAATGGGGTTTAGGGTTGCAAGTCTTTTTCTAAAAAATGTTTTGGCATTATAAGATATCTAATTCTTACACTCAATTGGTTTGTACTAAAACCACCAGTGTTTGATTTTCTGGTGATTTTTTTAAAGTTCTGCAATGTTTACAAAGTTGGGTACTTCAAATTTCAGTGGTTACTCTTAATTCTTGAGTGGGGTTTCTGTAAATTGTTGATTTTAGGAAGATGTCTGCTTGTTTGGCTAGTATTTCTGAGCTTTGTTATTTGTACAGAGGTTTCAATAGCAGTTCCCATAGACCGTAGAGTAGAGTTGCAATTTGGATATCATTATCTTTTAGGGACAAAACCTCCTAGCAAGGATTTATTTGTACCATATACATCTTCTTGCTAGTACTTCACCCTCAAAGCTGACCTTAATTCTCATTTGTTGGTTTGATATTTTAATATTTTATTTTTTGTTTCCTTGCCAATCACGATCTACTCATGGTCAACTCCTTTTGCCTTTCCTTGTTGATTTCCCTTGAAATAGTTTAGTAAACTTTCATTAATTTATCAGTTTGCAGCTGCCCAAGATTTCTTTTTGAATTGGGGAGTTGAAAATGTTGCTTGGATTCTAAAAGGTTTTTGGAAAAAATAAATTTTGCAATTTGTTATGCTGAATTTAGAAAATCAGTTTGGATTTGGTGTTTATATTCAAATCTGAATTAGGTGGGAGTAGATATGTTGGTTTGCGGATTTTATAAACTTAAATTTTTTGAGCCGAAAAGATTCAATCCTAGTGAAGATATGCATGGAGTATAATGTAAAAATATACCCAACCAACAAAATGATATGCTAGGTTTGATACTCATTTTGTAAGAAGAAATATCAAATATGTCCAATACAAGATGTGTTCATCTCACTTGTTTTTTTAGTTTAAAAAATGGTTTTTTAAAATAGCTATCAACCTCTGTCCTGGTGTTGCTGTAGTTTCTTCCACAAATTGCATAAAACAAATGCAAAATCCCAATGGATGAGAAGCATAGTGGAACACATTGGTGAGCCAACCTTTATCTGCAACTCTAATACAATTATTTCCTCTCTCACTAGGTGGTCTTCCCCACTTCCAAGGCCTTTTTACTATCAACAACAGGATAATAAATTAGTCATGGTAGCATTAAAGAACTGATTCCCCATGAGAAACCACAATTATATGCTTTAGCACGATGCTAAATTTGGGTTGATCACGACTTAATCCGTTGAACAAAGGAACAAAATAGAAGCTTAATTTTTTAGATCTTTGCTATGTCCTCTTCCTTGTTTAGAGTAGAATACTATTCGTCAGAGATCATGAGAGTAACATAAATTCCTAGACACAAAATGAGCTTTTCAAGCACATCCTTGCTAAAATGGTTAGTGTGGTTTAGATTATGGTTATATTACATTGACATTCTTATGGCATATTGATTCAGATCCATTCATATGACATATTTGGTCATGTTATAAGTCCTTGGATTTTTTTAGTACTTAATTAAAGTGCCCCATACCTGTATAGTGCCCCTACCATGTTCGGATTGCATGGTGATCATGAACAATTTTCATAAATATAAAACATAAATCCTCCTGTTGTTATGGAGGATGGCTTTTATTTCATGCACCCTTTATTTCTTTTATAGTTCAATGGAATAGTTGTTTCTTGTAAAGGGAAAAAATAGTATTGTTTTGCTATTGCCTACTCTTTTTTCTGGACTCATGCTTGGTAAGGATTTTTATATTTGCTTTTATTCAAGTTGTTGAGTTTGTTGATGTTTGTTCATTGTCATAGGACTTCTAATGTTCACCATTTGCTGGATTGTAGGTAGGTTTTATGAAACACTGATTAGAAGTTCTCTAATAATTACAAATAGAAGGAAAAAAAAAATATGATAATTAAAATTGCATGATTGGTTGAAAAACATATATTTATCAAATAAATAAACAGCAGAGTTGTGGTGCTTCAAACCATGTTAACAAGAAAGGGGAACTTATTTTTATTTTTTATTTTTGTCTTTATATTGCAATATCATAAATCATTCATGCTTGGATTTTTACTTATCCCTTCATATTTTTCAATTTGTACCTTTACTTGGATTACTTGGTACCTTTATGTCTCTTTTGTATTTTTTCTCTCTATACTTCTAATCATTGTTTCATACTTGATACAACTGATTCATTCTTTAATACTACTAGTTGAATCTAGTTTTCAAATACCATTAGATATTTTTATTTTTTGAAAAATGAAAATTAATCATCAATGTTGATTGGTTTTTTGTATAGTAATGAATCAAAATGTTGAAACTAGTAAGGCAAATTGGGCTGACCCCACCCAAAGAAAACACTTTATTGATCTTTGTCTTCAAGAGGCAAATAAAGGCTTTAGATCAGGTAGAGGTATGTTGTTGTTGGATGGGAATGAGCGACTCATGATTCAAGAGTCTTGATAGAAACTATCCATAACCTACAACATAATTTTCTAATGCCCATCAGGTAAATATTTTATTTTCATTTTATTTAATATGATTTTGTATTTATTCATAATAATAATCAACTCATTTTTTTTTTCAGAAAAAAATATTATTTGATAGATGCAGCACACACACACACTCAAGGTTTTATGACACCATATCTTACGCTATTGGTTGAGTGATTTTCGTAGTGGTGGTAAAGTTGTAGGAAAAGAGGAGATATTCAACCAATGTCATGCAAGATTTAAAAATGTTATTGACTGTGCTTTTAGTGTTGTTAAGGTGTGTTTCCCAATATTGAAGAGAATGACACCTTATTCGGTTACTACTCAAATAAAAATTGTCATGACATGCTTCTCTATTCACAATTTTCTTCGACAAATCTTAGTTGTGGATATATATTTTTTTTAATATGACAATGAAGTGGAATTGAAAAGTGATAATACAAATCAAAATCAGAACTCAACTACATGCATTTTTTTTACAGCATCTGATCAAGAATTCATGCAACAATTTGTAGACCAAATTGCAAATGAACCCTTTCATTTATTGAATTAGTTTGTCATTTTTTGATTTTACTATTGTAAGAAATGTGATGTTTAGATATTAATATAAAATGTGATGTCTTTGGATATTTGAAAATATGTACTTGAATTGTTATATATTTTCTTTAATTTGATTAAGGTTTTATTGATACATTATTTTTTAAGATTATTAAGTTTTAATATTTGTTTTAATTATATATAAAAAATAAACATATCAATTATTTTTTGCAAGGATGATAATGATAAATTATTTATTATAATAATTTTATTATTTTGAACCTTTTAGAAATATGTTAAATTAAATTATTATTTTTTTAATATATAAAGATATTAAGATATTGGTTTTTAAAATCTAAAAAGTAAATAGCTTAATACTTAATAAAAATAAAATATTAAAAAAAATTGAATATTTAGCACTATTAATTACTATTTAGTATTAAGTTAAATATAAATTTTATTTAAAATTAAGTCAAAAGAAAAACAAACACATAGGACTACCTTCTTGGCCACCGATGCACAAGAGCTACAATTTTACACATGAATAGGAGCAGCGTACAGTGGCTGAGCCTTCTGTAAGGTGATGCCAAACTTTTCTTTCATTTTCATGTTCTCTGGCGACTGGCGTGACTCCATCTTCAAGCTTCCAATCAAAAGAGTGAATGAGTGAACCCAACATCAAGTGAATCATCCGAGTCGCTAATGGCAAAGAAAATAATCAAAAGGGTGTTTGAAAACTGCTAAACGGTTTGGAGAAGTAATCACTTCCTTTCCAAAACTAAATTAACACATAAAATACCAAAGAAGGATGCTGCGGTAGCCAACACTACTGGCTTTAAATCCCACACCAATTGCTTAAGCTTGTAACGTCCGACTTCTTGCCTACGATTTCCAAGATTTTGACTTTTGTGAACCTGTGGACACCACGTGAGGTCTCAAGTTTCTAAGGTATCGTATGCAACTTATTGAAGCGGATATAATCTCAAAACGAACTGTCCGTATTCCTATGAACAAGAGCAATGGTCCGTCTTTTTATGAACACGGGGCAAATCATCTCCTCATGAACACAAACAATGGTCCGTGTTCTTATCAATACGAACATTGATCCGTGTTCTTATGAACACGAACAGATAGCTATAATCAGTAATTTAATTAATTAACAATTTATATATGTAAATGATACTTTATTTTTATACATTTAAATTTTTTCCTCGTGACATTTTGCTTCTTCCTAATTTTTTCTTTCATTTTAATAAAATATTATAAATGTAATTTTCAATCGGTCCCCTTATATTAAATAAAATATATTTTAATCTTTTAAAAATAAAAAAGTAAAAAATTAATCATGATATTGTTAAATAGACCCTATTTCCTCTCTCAATAGTGGACTCATTAAAAAAAGAAAAGATAGGAAAAATAAAAAGATGAGATGGGAGGTGAAGCCTCAAGGCCCAGTGAATATTGTAGCCCACATCGTCAACTTTGATGCAGCACTAGATGAAGCAACGACCAACTTTGATGGCTTCTGTCAGCCCCTTAGCCATTTGATTCAGTCCCGGAGAAATAGGCCTCATGGGTAGGCCTTGCACCCATGAGAGCCTAAGCGAAAAGCAAGGAAAGCCTGGAGGTTTGGTGGTTCAAACCCCGGAGCTAAATATCGGGGATGCGTCAGACAACCTGAGAAGATTTGGGAGTATCTTGTCGAGTGTATCTTGCATGAAAGATGATTGACAGTTAAGGAGACTTGGTCGTCAGTATTGTCGGAGTTTGCTTTTTGATTGTGGGTGGAAATGGATCCGGCGAATCACGAGTATCTAACGAGCCAAGCTATCCGGGGAATCTGAATCGTTGGCCACGAATGTTCTCCGGATAAGCGTTACCGAAGGATCCGGACATGTCTGCCCGGGGAAGTTAAATCATCCTCCTCTCCCATCCGGCGTGAGATATCCGGAGAAGGTGGAACGTCGGCCGGACAGAATTCTGGATGTGAGATACCTGGAGAAGGTGGAACGTCGACCGGACATAATTCCAGATGTGAGATATCCGAGTGAAATGAGTGAAAATTTCCGTCCGGGTGGAATGAGAGATGCCACATGTTGCAAGTGGCCGTCTGCGTGTCCAAGGGAGAGGGAGCCACACGACACTTTTTAGGGAGGATCCCACAGTGGGTGGTTGTGCAAGCAGTTCAGGGCCGTTGCATAATTTAAAAGGGCTCTTGCAGCCTTGAGATGTTGGGGGGGGGGGGGGGGGGGGGGAAGGAGGAAAGTAGTCTCTGAATGATTGGGATGTAAGCATTGCTCTATGCCTCGCCATTTACATTTATAGTGATTAAGAGTGTGGGCAGGAATACGATGAAACCCAGTTGCTTCCAAGAGTGACTCCATTTTGTGGACCCAGCATGCAATGGTGGTGGAGGCTCAGATTCCTCCATGGCCATGCACTTGTTTAGAAAACCAACGAAATGATATAAACATGAGAAAGAAAAATGAGGAAGAAAACAATAATGGCCGTTCAAATCAGGTTAATGGTTGGTAGCAGGTCAGTTTACATTATTGAAAAGTTTTAAACGCTCATGCCTTGTGCTTTTTAACATTTTCAACGTGGAGATGATAGAATCTGAGTAATCATGATCAAATTTTCCTACTCTCTGGACATCATTTTTGTTTTTCATTTACCTAAAGCGTTTGTAAACCCACTGGCCTTTCGGGTCAAAGCACAAACCAGCCCGCATCTGAGCCCGCCCAGTTCGATCCTTTAGGGCCGAGCTTGGGTTGATTTTTTAAGGCCACTACCAACCCATGGCTGGACCAAGTGAGACCGAAGGATTAAAATAAAAAAATTATAAATATTATGCTTGAGATGGGAAAATTCCAGAAATAGTGTACAATCATAAGACTACTTTTATATTATTTTTATTTTCATATGTAATTATGTATATCAATTGACTGTTTTACCCCAAACCGAGGCTTAACTTGGGGTGGGCCGAGTCTTTGTCCAACCGATCCTAATAGAAGCTCTGAAAGTGAAGAGAGTAGAAAATTTCTTCTAATTAGAGAGCACGGAATTTGTTTTTTTCATTCGCATTCTCCATACGAGGAACAAATATTTATGAATGAAGATCGACTCTTCAATTGATAAATGTAAAGATAACCTCTGCTGCTATTCATGGAAGCATGCATATTTGATAGATTTACTTGTTTATTTAACACTATGACAGAACTGGACTGACATGTCTAGGTTATGACAACACAGCTTAAAACCCAGCAGAGCACCCAAAGAAACAGGAGATTACTTCAGCACACAAGATTAACAACTTCAAACCCGTACAGGTAGAGCTTGCAGGGGCTGAGCCTTTTGTAAACTAATGCCATATCTTTCTTCCATGTTCATGTTCTCCGGTGTCACCCCATCCTGAAGTTTCCAATCATAGGAGTGAATGAGCGAGGCCAGCATCAAGTGAACCATCCGGATTGCCAATGGCAGCCCAGGACGGATTCTCCTGCCAGCACCAAACGGAATCAGCTCAAAATTCTGGCCCTTCACGTCCATATGTCCAACCCCAAGAACCTCTCTGGCACAAATGAGTTGGGGTTCTCCCATGTGTTCGGGTCTCGACCTATAGCCCATGCGTTCACCAGCACCTGTGCATTCTTTGGGACTGTGAACCCTTCTATATCTGTGTCCTCTTCAACTCTGCGTGGGAGTAAAAATGGAACTGCTGGGTGCAATCGGAAGGTTTCTTTCACCACCGCTTGCACGTAAGGGAGTCGAGTGATGTCTGATTCTTTAACCTGTTTGTCTTGGCCGATGGTTTGCAGGAGTTCCATTCGGGATTTCAAAAGTTTTTCAGGGTTGTGTAGCAGCTCTGCTATTGCCCATTCCAATGTTCTCGAAGTTGTGTCAGTCCCCGCAACAAATAAGTCCTGTAACATAATCTCTGGGTGCCTTAATAGACCTGAATATAATGTTTATTTGGCCAACTGCTATTTGAATCATTAAAAACCAAACCAAATTCATAGCGGGAATATGAAGCAAGGAAGAAGAAAGAAATTTTAAATGGAGATAGAAGATACTAACCAATAACAAATGTTCCATATGACTTCTTTCAATCTCATTGCTGTTATCTTCACTTATGTTGAGAAGAACGTCTAACACATCACTGCTAGCTATTGAACCTTGAATTTTTCTTAGCTGTAACCGTTGCTTGATCATTCTATCAAAGATCTCAATCATCCTTCCAAAATAAACTGTCAAACGACGCCTTATACCTTGTGGATCAATCCGTCTGAGCACCGGAAAATAATCTACCAAGTTGGGTTTCCCAGCTTCCTCCATCACACCACGCACCAACTCTTTAAACTCTTGTGCAGTCTCAGAAATTGGATCAACAAGATCCACAGAAAATATGGCGTTGGATAACAAGTTGAGACTAGTTCTAAAAGCTTCTCGGCCTATATCTACAGGACCACCAGCTTGGCAGCTCTGTTCAACATTCGCAAGAAGCTCTTGCACTTTCTGGTGGCGGAGATGGGTGTTAGAGTCTAGTTTTTGAGAAGTGAATAAGTGCGAATTGCATGTCCTTCGAAGGGCTCTCCAAGTTGTTGAAACAGGTAGCCAGGCCATCGACAGTTGGTTGTGTTTTGCGGCTCGGATGGCATCAGGGATTGATCGGTTGCAGAAGGAGAGATCCTGCTTTTGGAGGACTTCTTTGGCCATGGGGGCAGAAGAGATGACTATTGTGGTTACATAGCCAAGTTTGAGAGTCATAATTGGGCCGTAAGTTTTTGCAAGGTTGGCGAGGGACTCATGGGGCCTGTTACCCAGGTTTAAGAGGTTTCCTATTATGGGAAGCGGAACTGGTCCCGGAGGAAGTTTGTAAGCAGTATGTTTGCTTCCTCTTCTGGCTGAAAACATGATGTAAATTGAAGTCCAAGCAGCAAGAAAACACAGCAGACAACTCAACAACTCCATATCTCTCTTCCTCTTTCGCTGTGGTCCCCAACAAGCAGTATCTCTCAACTTTTACGTTTTGATTTCTTGACTTCTATATACCAACGGGCAAGAATTTTCTTTGTTACTACGAACACATACCTGTTAAAACCCCGAAAAAAAAAGAAAAAGAGAAACCCAATTTATATTCGGATTGAGTTATTTAACTAATCAGTTGTTTATCAATGCTTTCATAAGATTAATTAAGAAGATTCATTTTTCATTTTCTATGTATCTTTTGCACAACTGATCATTTGAAAACAAAGAAATACCCATTAATTAAGTAAAATTCTACTTTCTCTCTTACTATCTACTAATTAACTTGACCGGTGATCATTGCTATTAGTGCTGGTATTATCAGTTCATACTAGTCAATTTTCCATTGCATCTTCTCAAGTGACAGAAACAACCATATACGCGAGTGATAGAAGATAAAAAGGCCTTGCATTGTACCCATTAGAAAGCAATACTCATTTTCTTTTACCACTGGCAATTCCCACTTGAAAGAGAAAGATATTTTGTAAATTGTAACCCAAAACGAAACCGTGGTTGGTGTGCAAACGAACCTAGGTCCGAGTCCTTTTGTTCCTCCATTCCAACTCCGAGTGAACCGTCTCCATCTCCAGCAGAATCACCCAAAAATCTACGAGGGAAAGAACCTGAAAATGCCACTAAATGATCAGCAGAAGAGCATTCGAATAGAGTGGAAGGAAATTAAAGGTATCCAAATAGCGGACCAAGCCCGACGAGTTCATTCTAAAGTTCTCACCTGTCACCTCGATCCCAAGGACGTGCTCAATAACAAGCAAGATGAAGACCCAATACGCAAAAGTAAATGATCAAACAATAACACAAAGCAGGAAGCAACAACTCCCTTTCTAAAACCAAATTATATAGGAAAAAAAAAATAGAGAAAGATAAAGTACCGGATACCGCCGAGACCAGCAGAGGGGCATCCGATCCCAGCCCCATTGCTGAAACTTATATAATAATTTTTTTTTCTGTCTTCCAAAAGTGGGCGGCTCAAACGTTTTAATCGCCTTACTGTTAAATCGGTTGATTCAATGAATTTTGTATCAAAGTTTCATGTCTAAAGTCTAACTATCACGTGATTTTGCTTTGTTAAACAGAAAAAAGGAAAACATCTCCGACTAATTTGATTGCTTTTTGAGAAAATAATGAAATCTTTTGAATGAATTTATTACTGGAGACGTGTTAGACTTTATTTGGTTGGAGCAAGCCGTACAGAGCAAGAAAATTTTGGGAACAGTATATGATATATGTCAGAGAAAGAAGAAAATATTTTGGGAAGAATAGAAGCGAGCTAGCCGTTGGATGCCAGAGAAAGAAGAATTTTTTCGGGAAATGGATTCTCACTTGAATTCAAGTGAAACATGTGCAAAACGACAACTATCTTTAATTCATAATTTCAAAATATTTATTATGTTATATATGTTTAGTTATTATTTATCTTTAATTAAAATAATAAAATTTTTATTATTTTCTCAACAAAAATATTTTCTATTTGAAATTAAACATTTAAAATTAAAATAAAATTGAATTTTTATTTGATTAGAAAATTACTAAAGAGCCTCTCTCTCCTCCCTCCACTTGGCAGCCTCAAGTCTCTAACTCTCTGTTCAACCGATCCTAATAGAAGCTCTCAAAGTTACGAGATAAGAGAGTTTCTTTGTTAGAGAGTATGGAATTTGCTTTGGGTTATGTGATTAAAAGTGTTAAAAATTCGAAGTTTGAAATTAACGATGCGTTTTTTTTTATATCTCATTTTAACTAAAATGTCTTGATATTTTATAGTAAAAATAATATTTTGTTTGAAAATTTATAAATAATAAAAAATATTTATATAAAAAATAAGTTACTTTAAAAAAAATAAAAAATAAAAATAAAATGATCATATCCGCAATTTAAAAATTATTTCATCTCTTTTGATCAAATATTTCATTTGTCCTTTCATTGACATCGGGCGTTCTCTGTGTTGGAACAAATATTTATGAACGTTGATTGACACTTCAATTGAAAAATACAAAGATAACCTATGCTGCTATGCATGGATGCATGCATATTTGATAGCCATTTAAGTGGAAATTAGAAAGACTTCCGAGTTTATTTAACACTATGACAGAACTGGACTGACATTTCTAGTTAATGATAACACAGCAGAGCACACCAAGAATCAGCACATTACTTCAGCACACAAAATCAACAACTTCAAACCCGTACAGGTAGAGCTTGCAGGGGCTGAGCCTTTTGTAAACTAATGCCATATCTTTCTTCCATGTTCATGTTTTCCGGTGTCACCCCATCTTCAAGTTTCCAATCATAGGAGTGAATGAGCGAGGCCAGCATCAAGTGAACCATCCGGATTGCCAATGGCAGCCCAGGACAGATTCTCCTGCCAGCACCAAACGGAATCAGCTCAAAATTCTGGCCCTTCACGTCCATGTCCAACCCCAAGAACCTCTCTGGCACAAATGAGTTGGGGTTCTCCCATGTGTTCGGGTCTCGACCTATAGCCCATGCGTTCACCAGCACCTGTGCGTTCTTTGGGACTGCGAACCCATCTATATCTGCGTCCCCTTCAACTCTGCGTGGGAGTAAAAATGGAACTGCTGGGTGCAATCGGAAGGTCTCTTTCACCACTGCTTGCAAGTATGGGAGTCGACTGATGTCTGATTCTTTTACCTGTTTGTCTTGGCCGATGGTTTGCAGGAGTTCCATTCGGGCTTTCAAAAGTGTTTCAGGGTTGTGTAGCAGCTCTGCCATTGCCCATTCCAATGTGCTCGAAGTTGTGTCAGTCCCCGCAGCAAATAAGTCCTGTAACATAGTCTCTGGATGTCTTAATAGGCCTGAATATAATGTTTATTTGGCCAACTGCTATTTGAATCATTAAAAACCAAACCAAATTCATAGCGGGAATATGAAGCAAGGAAGAAGAAAGAAATTTTAAATGGAGATAGAAGATACTAACCAATAACAAATGTTCCATATGACTTCTTTCAATCTCACTGCTGTTATCTTCACTGATGTTGAGAAGAACGTCTAACACATCACTGCTAGCTATTGAACCTTGATTTTTTCTTAGCTGTAACCGTTGCTTGATCATTCTATCAAAGATCTCAATCATCCTTCCAAAATAAATTGTCAAACGACGCCTTATACTTTGTGGATCAATCCGTCTGAGCACCGGAAAATAATCTACCAAGTTGGGTTTCCCAGCTTCCTCCATCACACCACGCACCAACTCTTTAAACTCTTGTGCAGTCTCAGAAATTGGATCAACAAGATCCACAGAAAATATGGTGTTGGATAACAAGTTGAGACTAGTTCTAAAAGCTTCTTGGCCTATATCTACAGGACCACCAGCTTGGCAGCTCTGTTCAACATTCGCAAGAAGCTCTTGCACTTTCTGGTGGCGGAGATGGGTGTTAGAGTCTAGTTTTTGAGGAGTGAATAAGTGCGAATTGCATGTCCTTCGAAGGGCTCTCCAAGTTGTTGAAACAGGTAGCCAGGCCATCGACAGTTGGTTGTGTTTTGCGGCTCGGATGGCATCAGGGATGGATCGGTTGCAGAAGGAGAGATCCTGCTTTTGGAGGACTTCTTTGGCCATGGGGGCAGAAGAGATGACTATTGTGGTTACATAGCCAAGTTTGAGAGTCATAATTGGGCCGTAAGTTTTTGCAAGATTGGCGAGGGACTCATGGGGTCTGTTACCCAGGTTTAAGAGGCTTCCTATTATGGGAAGCGGAACTGGTCCTGGAGGAAGTTTGTGAGCAGCATGCTTTCTTCCTCTTCTGGCTGAAAACATGATGTAAATTGAAGTCCAAGCAGCAAGAAAACACAGCAGACAACTCAACAACTCCATGTCTCTCTTCCTCTTTCTCTCTGGTTCCCAACAAGCAGTATCTCTCAACCTTTACGTTTTGATTTCTCAGCCTCTATATACCAACGGGCAGGAATTTCTTTGTTACTATGAATACACACCTGTTAAAACCGGGAAAAAAAAAATGGAGAAACCCAATTTATTTTCAAATGGAGTTATTTAAGTAATCAGTTACTTATCAATGTTTTCATAAAATTAATAAAGAAGATTCTTTTTTCATTTTTTATGTATCTTTTGCACAATTCATTTTCAAAACAAAGAAATACCCATAATTAATTAAGGAATATTCTACTTTCCTACTATCTATCAACTTTTGACCGGTGCCAATTGCTAGAAGTGCTGATATTATCAGTTCAGACAAGTCAATTTTCCATCGCATCTTATCAAGTGATAGAAGAAACAACAATATACGACAGTGATATTTTGTAAGAGAAATACCATTTTCTTTTACCACTTGCGATGCCCACTTGAGAGAGATATTTTGCAAACGAAAACGAAACCGTGGTTGGTGTGCAAACGAACCTAGGTCCGAGTCCTTTTGCTCCTCCATTCCAACTCTGGGCGAGCCGTCTCCATATTCATCTCCATCTCCAGCAGAATCACCCAAAAATCCACGAGGGAAAGAACCTGAAAATGCCCCTAAATGTTCAACAGAAGAGCTTCAAAATAGAGTGGAAGGAAATTAAAGGTATCCAAACGGCGGACCAAGCCCTACTAGGTCATTCTAACGCTTTCACCTGTCACCTCCAAAGGACGCGCGAGCTTAATAACCCGCAAGATGAAGACCCAATACTCAAAGTAAATGATCAAAGAAAAGAAAAATGAAGGAAGCCAAACAACGACTCGCTTTCCAAAACCAAATTGTGCCCAAGAAGACCAAGTCTCACTTTCTTTTGCTAGTCTACTTTGGAGATAGCCGCCTATATGCCCACTACAACACGAAGACATTATAGTCCCCCTATCCTGCACTTCATATAATATCTTTTTTGTCGTCTAAAAGAGGGCGTCTCAATCGATCCTTTTAAATTTTTAATTGTCTATACTGTAAAATCGGTTGATTCAGTGAATTTTGTATAAAAGTTTCATGTCCAAAGTCTAACTATTGCTCGACTTTCCTTTCTTTAAACAGAAAAAAGCAAAACATCTCCTACTAATTTGACTCTTTTTAAAAAAAAAAACAAAAAGAAAAATATTTTGAATGATAGTAACTTAAACGTTACGCATGTATTTGTTTCCATAGATGATGTGTTGATTTATTGTCTTTTTTTTTGTCTTTCATGCTGTACTTATTAGTGGAGACGTGCTAGACTTTGTGTGGTTCTTTGCTATCTTTGATGGATGAATGTATGGATTTTAGTCATTCACTCATTGCTAACGCGAGCAAGCCGAACAGTGCCAGAGAACAAAGAAAAAAAAAAAATTCCCACCTGCAAGGATTTGAACCGGAGATCAGGAGATGACATGGGTACCCCTCAGCTACACACTTTTTAATGGCTAATATAGCAAATAAAAAAAAATATTATTTTCTAAAAAACTTTATAATATTAAATAAAAACCATATAATATTTTTAAAATTAGAAATTTATTTAAAATTAAACAAATGAATTTTTTTTTCTTTTTTTTTTTCAATATATTCACATTTAAATATTAATATACATATTTCATTTAATAAAATTTAAAATATTAATACTTTTATACTTATACATGATTTATTTTGATAATATAAAATATTAAAAATAAATATTATTCATTTTTAATTTATTTATATATATATTTAAAAATTTTATAATTATTTTTAATTTTAATAATATATAAATTATAAATTTATTATATTACTGGATCAACTGTAGTTCGAATATTAAATCGTGGACTAATAATTTTTTCAGTTATGATTAGTTTAGTTTTTACTATTTTTTTATATTTTAATCCGTAATTTAAAAATATTCATTATGTTATATATGTTTAGATATTATTTATATTTAATTAAAATATATAAAATTTTAATGATTTTCTAAAAAAAAATTCTTTTTTCTTTTTCAAAATTTTGTGTCAAAACTTAGTTTTTTTCAATAATTTTTGTAGTTAACACACTACACTCCAATTGGCACTAAAGTTTTTTACTTTTAATTTATATTATTTTATTTTTATTTTTTAAATATATTTATCACTTTAATTTTTTATTTTAAAAATTTACAGAAAAAATTCCATTCACTTCCACTTCCATTTTGAAAATTTTAAGCCAAATACCGACCCATGGCTGGGCCAAGTGAGACCAGAGGATTAAAATGAAAAATTATAAATATTATACTTGATATACGGGAAAAATACTAGACATGGATTGAAAATTTGATATACAAACCATCAAACCTACTTTTATATTATTTTTATTTTCAAATGTCTTAGCCCTAACCGAGGCTTAACTTAGGGTGGCCCGAGCCTACCAGCCCATCCATGAATGGTTGAAGTCTAGTATGACCCATTTGTATGTCATAAGAGAATGAGTCAATTATAATTTATAATACTGCAAATTCTACTATTAATTGGTTTAATTTTTTAGTTTAAAAATAGAATTCAACACATCAAACATTATTTGATTTAAAGTTTATTAACATAAAGCGAAATTTCGAAAAAATATAATTGTGTGTTTTTCAACCTTAATAAATGTTGATAGTAATTGAGTTGATTTTTGAGCTTCATGCTGCTTGTTTTAAAATTTCTTAGATTCATTGTGAACCCTGGCTGACATGGGTTCACTTTTTGGTTTTTATTTTTTGATATTTGGTTTTGATTTGAAAATAATTATTTAAAATTGATTTTTTATTTGATTTGAAAATTACTAGAGAGCCTCTCTCTCCTCCCTCCACTTGGGCAGCCTCAAGTCTCTGTTAACAAAAAAGAAAAAAAGAAAAAAAAACCAAAGGTTCAACCTTCTGTCCAACCGATCATAATAGAAGCTCTGAAAGTGAAGAGATATGAGAGTAGATGGAGAGTTTCTTTTTAGAGAGCACGGAATTTGTTTTTTCATTGGCATTCTCCATACGAGGAACAAACATTTATGAACGAAGATTGACACTTCAATTGAAAAATATAAAGATAACCTCTGCTGCTATGAATGGAAGCATGCATATTTGATAGCCATTTAGATTGGAAATTTGAAAGATTTACTTGTTTATTTAACACGAACTGGACTGACATGTCTAGTTAATGACAACACAGCCTGAAACCCAGGAGAGCACTGAAAGAATCAGGACATTACTTCAGCACACAAGATCAACAACTTCAAACCCGTACAGGTAGAGCTTGCAGGGGCTGAGCCTTCTGTAAGGAAAGTCCAAAACTTTCTTCCATGTTCATGTTTTCCGGTGTCACCCCATCTTCAAGTTTCCAATCATAGGAGTGAATGAGCGAGGCCAGCATCAAGTGAACCATCCGGATTGCCAATGGCAGCCCAGGACAGATTCTCCTGCCAGCACCAAACGGAATCAGCTCAAAATTCTGGCCCTTCACGTCCATGTCCAACCCCAAGAACCTCTCTGGCACAAATGAGTTGGGGTTCTCCCATGTGTTCGGGTCTCGACCTATAGCCCATGCGTTCACCAGCACCTGTGCGTTCTTTGGGACTGTGAACCCTTGTATATCTGTGTCCTCTTCAACTCTGCGTGGGAGTAAAAATGGAACTGCTGGGTGCAATCGGAAGGTTTCTTTCACCACCGCTTGCACGTAAGGGAGTCGAGTGATGTCTGATTCTTTAACCTGTTTGTCTTGGCCGATGGTTTGCAGGAGTTCCATTCGGGCTTTCAAAAGTTTTTCAGGGTTGTATAGCAGCTCTGCTGTTGATACCTCGCGCTCCTGGTGTTCCACGTAGTTGTCAAATGGATGGATGCGCGACCTCAACCAAAATAGGTTCTTGATTCAGTCGTTGTACCTGCAAAAAGGGCATCCGGATGCACCCTCCGATGGTTTTGTTAGCCATGGTTTGGGAGAGAGATAAATCAGTTGGCCTTTTATTAGGTATACTCAGTTTACCTTCCTCTTTGTGTGAAGGTTGATATATATAGTTTCAGGAGCACTGTTCTTCTCATTAATGGTGGGGAGATATTTTATGTTGTCATGATGACATTAGATGGCAGCATGACCATCATCACCCTACGGGCGGCTGACAGGGATCGTGGCAGGTGATGCGGCTGTCAGAGATCGTGGGAAGTGATCATGTGGAATGATCGTAGGAAGTGACTTGTTGTCACTTCATCCTGTCCTCTCACCCTGCAGGTGGCGGAACGTGAGCCATGACAGGCTGTTGTGGTAACGTGTGAGACTTGCTTACTTCAGTCAATAATTCGGACCATTGTATCCGGATTGCATATGTTGATCATCCGGATGTATTGTGTAAGCCGTCCGGATGATACGTTTATAAATGTCGTTTAATCTTCCTTGAGGTAGTTCGGAAAAGCGTGTCATGTGTGCTTTATAGGAAGATCCGGATAAGGGTGATTCGGATGACAATTAGTGTCATGTATCACTGTAAGATGCGTGTCACGTGTCACTGCAAAATGCGTGCCACATGTTCTCGGAGGGAGGGGTCCCCACATCTGCCATTGCCCATTCCAATGTGCTCGAAGTTGTGTCAGTCCCCGCAACAAATAAGTCCTGTAACATAGTCTCTGAGTGCCTTAATAGGCCTGAATATAGTGTTTATTTGGCCAACTGCTATTTGAATCATTAAAAACCAAACCAAATTCATAGCGGAATATGGAGCAAGGAAGAAGAAAGAAAATTTTGATAGATATAGAAGATACTAACCAATAACAAATGTTCCATATGACTTCTTTCAATCTCATTGCTGTTATCTTCACTGATGTTGAGAAGAATGTCTAACACATCACTGCTAGCTATTGAACCTTGCATTTTTCTTAACCGTAACCGTCGCTTGATCATTCTATCAAAGATCTCAATCATCCTTCCAAAATAAATTGTCAAACCACGCCTTATACCTTGTGGATCAATCTGTCTGAGCACTGGAAAATAATCTACCAAGTTGGGTTTCCCAGCTTCCTCCATCACACCACGCACCAACTCTTTAAACTCTTGTGCAGTCTCAGAAATTGGATCAACAAGATCCACAGAAAATATGGCGTTGGATAACAAGTTGAGACTAGTTCTAAAAGCTTCTCGGCCTATATCTACAGGACCACCAGCTTGGCATCTCTGTTCAACATTCGCAAGAAGCTCTTGCACTTTCTGTTCAACATAGTCTCTGTTCAACAAGTTGATAAGACCATTTGAATATAATAGATCTTTTCCTTCTACTTTAGATTTATAGTTGAATTTGCAGTTATTACTTTAGAGTCGTCATTATTGACATTTTCTTTGTTATCGCTTTTTTATCATGATTTTATTGTATTTTGCATATTCTGACAACTTTAATCATTGAGATTTTCCAAAAGCCTATGTTATGGTTGAAATAAGAAGATGGTCTAGTAATGTTTTGGTCAACTTGGTTATAAAGTTTTCTTCTTCAAAAGTTATAATAAGCTTTGGAAGTATTATAAATTCTAAAGGTTGATTTTTCCAAATGAACATGATTTTTGTTTTACTAATAAGATAAAATAATTTATTTTTGATTGGTCTAAGTTCATATATTTGAAAGGGTTTATATCTATTATAAAATTCAAAAAAATCATTAGGATGAGTCATTTCCCATTTTGGTCTTTGTTATAGAATTAATGGTTCTTTTTCATGTTTTACATATACATGATGGTAGGTGGGTACCACTAATTTTTTAATTTGAAATAAAGGTGATATCAAAAGACGTTACATTATATTAGAATTTTTATTTTCATTGAAATATTTATGACACAATTTTTAGTATAAATAACATCACATTCTATTCATATAATCCACAAGGACATGAAAGTATTGTTTATGGTTTGCTTTCTTTATCTAATTTAATTTACCAAAATCCACTTTTACAATCTAACTAAAAAAAATATTTACAACCTTGAATAAAATTAATTGAAGAGTCTTTATTTGGTATTTTATAAGCATCATCATTATTTAATATTTTATAATTAATTATTACCTTAGTTTTTACTTGTTTTTCTTCATTATAATTTTTAACTAAAAAGACTAATGATTTATGAGAATTAAAACATTGTCTAATGAGATTATTTTGTAATAATTCTTCTATTTGGGTTTTAAACTCTTTTGTGTCAATGAGATTAGATGTTATGTCTATTGTTTTTATTCTCGAATATGGGTTTTTGATTGGTATTTTAAAAATTGTTTTAATTCCAGTCTAATATTCTTTAGGGTTTTCACCAATGATTTTCATATTTTCTATATGAGATAAAAGTGTTTTTTTTTTCTTTTTAATTTAGTTGTTGTAAATAACTTTTTATTATACTATCTTCTTGTTTTTCCATTTTATTGATTTGATGAGAGATTAAATTATAAGATTTGGTCAATGTATTTTCTATATTTGTATAAACAATTATTGTGGTTTAGGATTAAAATTAACTTGGTTATTTTGTATCATTATGTTTTCAAATAAAGAATGAATAAAATTCAATCCTAAAATAAAATGATATAAACTTACTATAGTTACAAGATAGGTTTTATGGCAATACTAAGATTATATTATCAATTATAATTAGTATATTCAATATATACTTAGTTATCGTTAGTTTTTCTTGGTTATAGAATTAATTCTTCTGGTTAAGTTAATGTTTATTGGTCTTTTTGAGGTATTAAGGTTTTAAATTAAATATTTTTACTAACTCCAATATATAACATAACATCTATTTTTAATTCTAAGGTTTTTAGTTTAATCGTTGTTAGAAATATAATAGACTTAACTTATTTTTCATATAATCTGTTCTTTTATTTGTATGGTTGTATCTACAAGATTTATTAGTTCTTCTATTTTTTTGAGTTTGAATCATTTTTGTTAATTCCTTCATAGGGGCGTTCTTCTTTGTTATTATCTCTAAATCTTTCCAAAAAGTATAAGGGTTTATTTCACTTTGTTAAAGTTGTATAAGGTTTTTTAAAATTAAAGGAGTTTTCTTAGGTTAATTTTTTTTTTCTATAACCAGATAAATTTCATCATCTTCAGTTTCACTATCATAATCATCTAAATTTTACGTAGTTAAATTTCCATTTTCAAAATCTAATTCACTAATAAGTTCTTCCTCACTATTTATTTGGTATTCTTTTATTATGTTATTTTTTACTTAAAATTTTCTACTTTGTTCTGTTGGTAGTTTTTTAATTTCAATATATTTTGGTCTTATCTAATCTTCTTGGTCACACGAATAACATTTATATTTTCTTTTTCTCTCTTTGTTTATTTTTCTTTTTAGTTTAAAACTTTCTATGTTTTTTTATATCTTATTGGAAATATTGTTTTTTTTGTAATAAGTTTTTAACTTTCTTCTAAAAAATTTATTGTTTTTCTTGGTTTTTTGTAAAGTTATATTCTCTACATCTTATATCTAAATTTTTTCTTATATGCAATTCTCTACAAAGTTATTGATTTATATCTTATTTCTTATATGCATTCTTTTTCAAATCATTTTTTTTTTTTTACAAATGCTATTTTAGATCATATAGAATGAGAGTTTTTATATTCAACGGTTAAAAATTCATTCCATAATCTATGTCTTAGAGGTACTCCTTGTATTTTTAATATATATTTGTTTAAATATTCATGTATTTTATCTACTCTATCAAGAATAGTATATTTCCTAAATTTTTATTCATATTATTTTATATAAGACATATTACATAATTTCAAATGTTCTAATTTATGGAAATATATCACGGGTTCATTTACATCATCTTGAGTTGTTCATAAAAAGTATAATTTTATTAAATTTATAAGCATGAGTACACTAAAATTAGTTCTAACTTCCATATTAATTGTTCTAGAATCGTTTCCATTTTTTCTTCAATTTTTGGTTGAATAATAAATTAATAAATTAATTTATTGTCTCTATATCTATGAGGGTTTTTTTTTTTTTTTTTTTTATCATATTGGTTTTATAAAGTAGTTTAACTATATGTGTAATTTTTACACATTATGCCAACAAAATTTTCATGGTCTATTTGTTTTATTAATAATGTTGGATCACTACATTCTTCTTGCATGTATTATGTTAATTAGTTCTAAATTTTTATATAAGTTTTCTATTGTTCCTATATTTAACAAAAAAAAAAAAAATGTCTTCAATTGTGGTTATATTTGGTTCTTGAAAGTACTAAGAAAAAAATATATTAAAGAAAATGATTTTCTTATATTTGATTTTACTATGAAAAATATGAAAGAAAATCAAATATAATAAAAATTAATAAGAAATTTAAATATTTTTAAATTATTTAATCTTTACATAAAAAAAGTTAAATAAGTGAAATGAGTTTAAGATAGAATATAAAAATAACTTATTGATATTAAATTTATTTTTTATTTCTTATTTACTTTTTTTTTCTTTCTATTTTTCTTCGTATTTTCTTTCAAACTTTCTACCAACCAAACATAGCCTTATGGATTCTATCTCACTATCCGACTCTTTCTCAATATTTATAATTTTGTAATTTTCAAAAATGATGTTAGCCCTCTCATCTTTGTTTTTATATAATTTATGTTTATAAAGGTTGCTACTAAATTATCAAATTCCATGTACATTTTAAGACTAAATTGTAGTAGATTTTATGATATTAAAATGTTTTTTACAATCAAAGATTTTAGTCTTAAACCTTGTGCTATAACCTATTTTTCTTTGGAAGTGACATATTTAGGAAGACTTTGTCTAGTCAAAAAGGGACTCTTTACCCACCGGTGTTTTAAAATTTTGATTTTAATATTTCATTTTCTACAAAAAGTTTGGTCTCTTTACAAAAAGTTGTCTTTACCTTTTTATGTCATCTCCTCAACTTTGAGGTCCAGAGTTCTCCTCTAATAAGTACAGTATGCAAGACAAAATAAAAAATAAATTAATTAATTAACACACCACCATCTATGAAAACAAATACAACATGTATACTGTTTAACTTAATATTAATTCAAAATATATTTTTTTTTTCAAAAGGCAATCAAATTAGTTGTAGATTTTTTATTTTTTTATTTTTTGAAGAAAGCAAAATTCATTGAATCAACCTATTTAACGGTATAAACAATTAAAATGATTTAGGGCCCTCTTTGAGAAGAGTAAGAAATTATAGGGTAAATTATGTAAAGGTGCATTACTTATAAAATATAGAATATTTAAGAACTTTTAAAAAATGATCTAATAAACAAGCATCTATTAGAAGTTCACAATTGTCATTTATTCCTTTATCCTTCTTACATAGATTAACCCATTTGTTTTTTTTTTTTTTTTTTTTTTAAACCTTGAAATGACAAGCCAAAAGATGTCATTTGCTTTTAAGGTTGACATGTTTTTTTTTTTTCTTCATTTTACCTATAAAATAATCAATATTTTTTAAAGTTTCATTTTTGTTCACTCTTGCACTTTTTCATGGTTATTAATTTTAATTATTTAGAAGCACTTTAAACATATAATAATAATAATATATGACAAATACTTAATGAGATAAAATTAATGTACAAAGAGTTTTAGAATATAATATTTTATATATTATATTAAATAAAATATTTATTTATTTGATATATCTTATTATAGATTAAATAAAAATACATTTATCATATTATTTTATTGTTTCTTTCTTTTTTTAATTTTAAATTTTCATGTGAAATTGAAAATCAATTATCATGAATTCTTTTTTTTTTACTTTTTGCTTACAATTCTTACTTGAATGTAGTTTTCACTTTTTTTTTTTCTTTTTAGTTAAAATGTTTAATATTTTTATTTTAAAAAGATAAAAACTTATTATGGTTCTAACATTTTACTTTATTAAAATTCTAAAATTTTTATTTATATAAAATAAAATAAAATATATTTTTCATAAAAAATTGTATTTAATCATTTATGTTAAATTTCTTTTAAATTTATTAAAAATAAAAAAAATTATAATGAAGTTGCGCATTAATAAACATAGCTTTCGAAAAAGAAAATGCTACTCTGTAGACCCCCATTTGGGGCTCTCTTTTGTATCTCTGCAGGTTACTCTCTTTGACAGGTGTTGGGCTCTTAAGATGACAAGTGGAGGGCTCTCTAGGAGCCAAATGTTGCCTCCTGGTTGGTTGTTGTGGAATCAGTGGAGTTGATGGACAATCAGAATGTGACACCTGGAGATGAATATTCGGGAGAGGTACGTTTCTGTTATGGAGGAGCGTAGCTGCAGAGAGGAGCGTATAAGAGAGTAGGGGTTTGGAGCTAGGGGCAGAAAACTAGAGGAGCGTATGAGAGAGGGGAAGGTGCTTTTGAGGGCGGCAGGGATATTTTGAGGGGAGAGGAAGAAACAGACGAGGGTGAGAGAGAGGTATTCCGGTGGCTGGCTAGCTTGTGAGGCAAGTGAGGAGAAAGAGAGGGGGAAAGGAGTAAGCTGCGTGAGGCAAGTTTTGCTGAGGGTTATTTTTGTGAGAGGAAAGAGTTTGAGGGTAAGGAAGGAACCATAGTATGGAGCAGAGATCTTCGAGAGGGATTATGAGCTGAGCGCTTACCGGAGACAGAGCAGGGAGTTGCAACCCAAGACACCTGGTTGAAGAAGAGGCTTTCAGGTATGGTTGTTATGGCTTTCCTGTGCACTTTCATTTTTCATTCTCTTATGTCTCATGCTCTGTGATTGCTACTCTGTTTGTTGGGTTGCTGTGCTTTGATGTTTATTAGTTTAATATTTGAAGAGTTTGCTGCGTTTTTAATGTCTTACCCCCAGCAAAATTCTTCCATCTTAACCCACTGATTGTTAAACTCATGGATAAATAATGAAATGGGTTTAACATATTCGTTAAAAATGCTCCCTGCTCTGTTCCTATTTCTATTCCCTTGTTCCTCTGTTTTCCCTTGAAAGAGACTATCAGGCTTTAAGACTGTGAATCTGGGAAGGTTGGTTGATGGAGAATGATGATGGTACGAAGAGGAGATTGACAGCTATGAAATCAGTTTTTTGGGAAGCACCCAAAGTTTCGCCAGGGGCTATTGATTTTTGTTTTGATGGGAACCTGTATGGCAATTGGTGATGGAATTCTCACTCCTGCAATATCAGTTCTTTCAGCAGTTTCGGGTGTTCAACTGAAAATCACAGAGCTCCATGAGAATCATATTGTTCTAATCTCGGGTGTCGTGTTAGTGGTGCTTTTCTCTCTTCAGCACTATGGAACACAGAGTTGCCTTCATGTTTGCTCCAATTGTCACAGCATGGCTTCTGTGCATTAGTGACATTGGGATATATAGCATATTGAGGTGGAATCCGCATATATTTTGTGCCCTTTCTCCAACTTACATGTTAAAGTTCCTTAAAAGCACAGGCATTGAAGGATGGATATCATTAGGAGGAGTGGTTCTCTCAATCACAGGTGTGGAGATGATGTTTGCTGATTTGGGACCAATAACTGAAGAATCATCCAGAGAGTTTTGGAAACTTAGATATTGAAGCCCTTGATGTTTCAGAGCAGACTTTCAATGATCCTAGTCATGAAGAAAACTCAGTGCAGTCTTCACATGATATCCAAGTTATGAAATCTGGCGATGAGCAGTTGGAAAACTCTCTTCCCAAAGAAGAGTCTCTGCCGATACTGAAAGCTAGGGAATCTGGGCTTGCATACATTCTTGGGCATTCTCATGCAAAGGCGAAGAAATTCTCTTCCATTGTTAAGCAAGTTGCTATCGATATTGTGTATGCTTTTCTAAGCAGGAACTGCAGAGGCCCTGATGTTGTTCTGAACGTGCCTCATACTTCTTTGCTAGAAGTCGGTATGATTTATTATGTCTAACTTGAACAAACTGCACGAGCAGAATCGCTTGCTAGGCTAACTGTAACAAGGACGCACCAAAGAAGATGACACAGGGAAACTGGGAAGGAAGCTCCTAGCAGTTCCATCAAGACCAAAGGATTGCGATCCACATGTCATTGCTTAGAGTATCAGTTCTGCGTTGGTTAAGTTGTGTTACAGTAGTCCAGTTTCCATCTATCCTTATATCGATATAAGTCGCATCCCGGTTTTTGTGCAGCAGACGCTCTCTGGCATTAGTATCACTCTCAATAATGCCCCCGCTGGTGTGAAAGATGCAAGTGAGAAGAGGATATTGGTTGACATACTGATCTGGGTGACGGATGATCCGGCTTTGGCTGATCATTTGCTGATTTTTGATGATAGAATTTTTTTTATACTCTCCATCAGTCGCGAATGAGGGAATGGAGAAATATATTGAAAGAGAAGTTAGTTGATGCTAACATCTTCGAGGAAGGTCAGAATAATTTGCTGAAACGCTTGAGGAAGAGGAAGATGAATATGATAAGAGTGTTTGTTGGCAAGGTTGGCTGGGTAAAGGAAGATGGGATGTCACATGCACATACGTCAGAGCTGATGCTTTATGCCTACAATGAGAGGGCAAGCTGGTCCTATTGAAGAGTTTGAAAGGGTATTAAGGTACTTGAAGATGGCACTCCAAAAATCTTCAGTCATGTATCCCATACCTGTCTGACAGTCCCATCAAATCTTACCATGTCATGAGCGTATAAATGCCTATTCTCGTCCACTGGTTCCATGTGGGGTTTGGGTTTTGGCGTTTCAAATGGATTTGTGATGCATGAATTTGAAGAGTTACTAGCAAGACTGTTGGGAGGTGCATCGTCCGTGTTGACGTTCCGGGATGTAAGTGCATGGGGAGCTGCCGGAGGGTGGCACAGGGCCTCTTTGGAGGGACTGAATTTTGATTACAGATGAAGCATATTCCTCTATTAATGGCCTTATTGCCACAAGCTGTTGGATATTGTCTGAGATGGTAAAAAGAAGAACATCTATTTCAGATGAACTATATATATTGTTTCTCAAGGAGTTCCAAGCTTTCGGACTTCTTGACCACCTTCTACTTCTCAGGAGATGATCTCAAGTGGTGACAATGTCCAAGATTTGAAACCTATAGTGAGTGGTATATCACAGACCATTATGTCCTGTGGTTCCTGCTGCAGCAAATGTAAGCATTCTGAACAACCTCTCTCAAGCACGGCAAGTGACGTATTCTATAGCCCTAAGTGGGGGAACTTCTATAGGACTTCTGTCAATGGGTGGGACTTCCATGGCTATGCATATGCCAAATATGATATCCAACGAAATGGCATCATCTGTGCCTACCACTCAAGCTGTGTTCTCATTTGGGCAGTCAGCTGTCTCATCAATAACTGGACCTGGAACACTAGCAGGCACTGCACAGGTTGCACAAAACTCAGCTTTTGGTTCGTTCACTTCAGCAACTTCTAATATGTCGGTAAACTCAAACCTTGGCATTTCTCAAGCATTGAGTAATCTTCAAGGAGGTGTTGGTATGGGCCCAACAGTACCTGGGATGAGCCAAGGAATCTTCCTGGAGGATAAATGGTATTTCGTGAACATGTTAAGAACGCTGTTCCATCATCATGGGATCCTGCTGCCTTGGCAAGGTTTATTGAAACATTTGGCACCAATATTATAGTTGGTGTGAAGATGAGCGGGAAGGATGTAATATATGTTAGACAGCAGCATGCTTCGCCTCTTCAACCTGCTGATGTACAGAAAAGTTGTGAAAGAGTTTTGATCATTGACAAAGAGGACACTGCCATCCAGGGCACCCATAATAGCATTCAGCATTCTCGCAGAGAAGCAATAGATGAGCTGGTCGAGAAGGAAACTGGTGCAGCATATGATTATTATGAATATAGTATCAATCTTTCAAGGAATCCTAGCTTGGGAATTGTTAGACCTAGTGAACAAAGACATGACAATGGAGATGAAACAAATGGGCAGAGAAGGAGCAATCGACTGAAGGTGTCAAACAGAGAGAGTCCTAACCATGCATGAGTATACCAAGTTCATCAACTGAAAGTCATCCTCCATATTATCCACGCCAATCCTTCATGCTACCCTCTTGCTTATTAAGTTGCCTTCCAGATGAGAATACCTCAAAAGACCCTATTTTCCTCACGTTGTAACTGAGTCCTTCACTTTCTCTCTCTAAAACCCTCGTGCTATCTCTAAGACTTTCTCTCGCTAAAACTCTCCATTCCATGAAATTCTAGTTTTTTAAACTCCCTAGCCATATACTGTCTCGTCACCAGTCTCGCTCCTAAGGTTCAGATCACTTGGCACAACATCCGTCAGATCGGTAGTAGGCTGAACTGGGGCAGCAACCATACTGCTAAAGACATCAGATTCGGGGTTGAGGTTCGAGCCTTAATGCTACAGTCAAGAATATTTGTGCAAGCCTTGTGAAACTGGTTGCAAATACCATTAATAATGTAGCAAGAGATGGTACCGTTTGTGCTACAGTCCTTACCCGAGCAATGTTTACTGAATGGTGCAAATCGGTAGCTGCTGGAATGAATGCTAAGGGATCTCGAACAAGGATATCATGGAACGCTTCTGACCTCATCTACCAGCTTTGACAGCCACTTCCACCAGTACCTGTGAAATATTCTGAAGCTCTGGGCTTTGGCTATACTGTTCTAAACAGTAGTCATCTGTATCTATTTGGGGGAGAGGATCCATTGAAGGAATCTCTGAGATGGATCAGTTTCTATAGTGCTCGAATGAATAAAGGGTTTAAAGGCGAATGCACAAGAAGGCAGAGGACCCTCCATTCAGCTGAAATCTATGATCCTAACAGGAATGGATGGAACAAGAATTGAGAGATCCTTTAACCTGTCGGAATGCTGATATAGAAGGACCCTAGTTTCATGGAGCATTTTCCTGAAGAAAACTCTAGAGTTGACGTCAGCTTCAATCAAATATCAAAATTCTGGAAGAAGCAAAGATTGGGATCAGTCTTCTCCTGTGTTGACATGTGCATCACATAATTTGTTTGACGATTTTGATAGAAGCTTTAAACCTGTAGGGCCCATGCAGTTCTAGATAGTATTGCGTAAAGAAGATATTTTCTCCTTGGCCAACCATACTTAATAGAGAATGATTTGATTGAAGATGAGATTGCTACCTTTTTATGGTGCTATGGGTTCAGCTGAGTACAGTATGATTGATTTTCTTGAAGGCAATTGGCAATGGGCTGATTCCACTTCCAAAGTTGATGATTGAGGCAGTGATCCTGCAAAAGTAGATTCATATGACAAGGATGATGCAGATTGAGATGGTCAATATTCAAGTGGGAGGAAATTGAGGTTTGAAAATAAGGAAATGCATGTTGAAGCAAGAGAAAGGAAATCATTAGGGAGTAGCATGAAACCTTTTGGGCATGGATCTGGGCACTATGGTTGGATACCTTCAGATGTCGCTTTAGTCAGTTCTGTCACTTCTGTGTTTAGCAAAGTGGCTTCAACAAGCTCATGGAATGCTGCCAACATCTTCTCTGTCCCCATCTCCGTGGTTATTATTGTTCATCTCCTTCCACTTATGCATGGAGTGGATGGTCACCTCTAGCATGGCCACTTTTTGAGTCATGTCCCCCCTTCAAATTCTTTCCCTTTGACTTCAAAATAAGAATTTCTTAACCCCGTTTTCAAAGGATTTTCCAACTTCTATTTTTTTTTAGATACCAACATCCCATTTTTAATAAAATTTGTTCACCATTTTCCTTCTAGCGAGCCACTTTCGAATTTTCTTTGATTTTCAAAATATTTTAAAATAAGTGTGAATTTATTTTTCGTAATTCTTGATGATAGAATTTACGAAATTGATTCACTCAAAAATAGATTGGGCTATGGTGGGGGCCCGACATTAAATAAATTTCCTTTAAAATAAAAATGGAATTGAATGAAATCTCATGCATGATATTGATACTTCTTTATATGATTTGGTGACATGAGTGACATATTTTGTATTCATTACTTTGCACTAACCCTCTCTCTTGATAGCGCATGATGGCTTGTTGCCTAGGTACGCACCCACTCTCACTCTGGTCATTATTTATGCATGTTCTGATTCTCATATGTGCATGATTAGTTCCGGATATTAATTGACTTTCTCATTAATTATCATGTCAATTTTATTTTATTAGTAGAGACCCGACTTTAGGGACTTAGAGGGATGCTACGGTCTTTATCGTACCTTCCCGATAAATAACTTGATCTCCAAACCCGATTTAGTTTTTCATAGACCACATTTTTCAAAATAAAGAGTCACACTTAGGGTTTTTTTTTCTTATTTTGTTTACCTTTTAAAAATAAAACAAAAATAAGTGGCGACTCCAAGTCATTTTCTAATAAATAAAATCATTTTTGAAATAAAATTGAACTCGTTATTGAGTGGAAAACGCATGAACTAAAATGCGGAGTCCATATACTCTTTTGTAAAAAAAAGTAATATTGCAATATATTAAAAGTACCATGAAAGTGTGTTAAAAGTAACACACTTTATTGTTACTTTTTTTCATTAAAAAAATGGTACTTTTTTCATAAAAGAGTAATACATTTTTCATAAAGGAACGATACTTTTTTTTTTTTAATGATACACAATGTCAATATACAAAAAATTTAATTTTTAATAAAATTAATATAACCAATTCAATATAATTTTTTTTTATAAAAAATATAAATAAAAAATTTAAAATTTTAATAAAGCAAAATGTTAGAATTACAACCAAATTTTCATCTTCTTTAATTAAAAATATTAAACGTTGGAAAATTTTATGTTCTAAATCTTAAAATTTGTTTATCATGTATTTACTTTTATATTAAATTTATTATTATTAATTATTTATTATATATTATTATTTTATGTTTTAAAATGTCCATAAATAATTAAAATTAATAAATATAAAAATATGAAATATTAAAAAAAATTGAAATTGAAAAGATTTCATCAAGCTAACATATTTTAAAAAACAAAAGCAAAAAGAAGATGGATATACTAAAGAGGAGGGGAAAAATAAAAATGAAAAAACATTAAGGTGATTGTCATGTGTCAAAGTTATATTTTTTTAAAATAATAATAGTAATGATATCTCATTTGTCTTATCAAAATAATAATAAAATGAAAGGTAAAAAAAAATTTGGTAGTTGGCGGGAGGTAAGAGAAGAGGACTTAAGGGTAAGTTTGGAATATTGATTAATTCGACTATTTGAGTGTATGTATTGAGAATTGTTTTCGTCAAAATTCTAAAAAATTAAATTTTTTTTTAAATGGTGTATCATTAGATTCATTACAACATGACTCCCAAAATTATATGTGGTGCAGGTCAGGGCCTATCAATTCTTTGTCTAAACTTTCCTGTATACCATCGGCCACGACACGGTAGCTAGGCCTCCACCTCACTTATCTTTTATCTTTTTCATTTTTTTTTTTCTTATAAAGGACAAGTGGATTGCTGTGGAGACGTGGGAGGCTAGCTCTTGGTACACCAGCAAACGAAGCGAGACTTGATATTTCTTGGCCACAATTTTGCCACCATAAGTTTCAGCAATGGGGCTCTGATTGGATGCCACCGCTGCCGGTCGCGTCTGTATCTGGTACTGTATCGTTCTCTATTTTTTTCCTATTTAATTTGGTTTTGGAAAGGGAGGTGCTTGTTGCTTCCTCCTCCATTGTGTTATTCTTTGATCATAGACTGAGTATTGGGTCTTCATCTTGCTGGTTATTGAGCATGTCCTCTGGAGGTGACGGGTGAAAGCTTTAGAATGGCCCCGTGGGACTTGGTCCGTCAGTTGGATACGTTTAATTTCCTTCTACTATTTGAAAGCTCTTCTGTTGATCACTTAGGGCATTTCCTGGTTCTTTTCCCGTGGATTTTGGGTGGATATATATATATATATATATATATATATATATATATATATATTTTGAAAATGAGTTATGCAAAATATACATAACAAAAAATCTTCTTAATTAATTCTTTGAAAACATTGATAAATAATGAGTTGAATGACTCCATCTGAATAAACTGGGTTTCTGATGATTATGTTGGGGGTTTCAGCAGGTGTTCGTCCTTGCCCGTTGGTACTTGAGAAGTTAAGAAATCAAACTGAAAAGTTGAGAGATACTGCTCGTCGGGGAGAGAGAGAGGGAGCGAAATGGAGATGTTGAGCTGTCTGCTGTGTTTTCTCGTCGCTTGGACTTCAATTTACATCATGTTTTCAGTTAGAAGAGGAAGCCAACATACTGCTTACAAACTTCCTCCGGGACCAGTTCCACTTCCCATAATAGGAAACCTCTTAAACCTGGGTAACAGACCCCATGAGTCCCTAGCCGAACTTGCAAAAACTTACGGCCCAATAATGACTCTTAAACTTGGCTATGTAACCACAATAGTCATCTCTTCTGCACCCATGGCCAAAGAGGTCCTCCAAAAGCAGGACCTCTCCTTCTGCAACCGCTTCGTCCCTGATGCCATCCGAGCCACAAACCACAACCAACTGTCAATGGCCTGGATGCCTGTTTCAACAACTTGGAGAGTCCTTCGAAAGATATGCAATTCGCACTTATTCACAACACAAAAACTAGACTCTAACACCCATCTCCGCCACCACAAAGTGCAAGAACTTCTTGCGAAAGTTGAAGAGAGCCGCCAAGCCGGTGATGCTGTGTATATAGGCCGTGAAGCTTTTAGAACTAGTCTCAACTTGTTATCTAACACCATATTTTCTGTGGATCTTGTGGATCCAATTTCTGAGACTGTACTAGAGTTTCAGGAGTTGGTGCGTTGTATAATAGAGGAAATTGAGAGACCCAACTTGGTAGATTATTTTCCGGTGCTCAGAAAGATTGATCCACAAGGTATAAGGCGTCGTTTGACAATTTATTTTGGTAAGATGATTGGGATATTTGATAGAATGATCAAGCAACGGTTACAGTTAAGAAAAATGCAAGGTTCAATAGCTACCAGTGACGTGTTAGATACTCTTCTCAACATCAGCGAGGATAACAGCAATGAGATTGAAAGAAATCATATGGAACATTTGTTATTGGTTAGTATCTTCTATCTCCATCTTAATTTGATATGAATTTGGTCTGGTTTTTAATGATTCAAATAGAAGTTGGGCAAATAAACACTATATTCAAGCCTATTAACGCACCCAGAGACTATGTTACAGGACTTATTTGTTGCGGGGACTGACACAACTTCGAGCACCTTGGAATGGGCAATGGCAGAGCTGCTACACAACCCTGAAAAACTTTTAAAAGCCCGAGTGGAGCTCCTGCAAACCATCGGCAAAGACAAACAGGTAAAAGAATCAGACATCACTCGACTCCCTTTCTTGCAAGCGGTCGTGAAAGAAACTTTCCGATTGCACCCAGTAGTTCCATTTTTAATCCCACACAGAGTTGAAGAGGACACAGATATAGATGGGCTTACAGTCCCAAAGAACGCACAGGTGCTGGTGAACGCATGGGCTATAGGTCGAGACCCGAACATATGGGAGAACCCCAACTCCTTTGTACCCGAGAGATTCTTGGAGTTGGACATGGACGTGAAGGGCCAGAATTTTGAGTTGATTCCGTTTGGTGCTGGCAGGAGAATCTGTCCTGGGTTGCCATTGGCAACCCGGATGGTTCACTTGATGCTGGCTTCACTCATTCACTCCTGTGATTGGAAACTTGAAGATGGGATGACACCGGAAAACATGAACATGGAAGACAGGTTTGGCATTACCTTACAGAAGGCTCAGCCCCTGAAAGCTATACCGATACGTGTGTGAAGTTGTTGCTCTTGTGTGCCGAAGTAATGTGCTGATTCTTGGGGTGCTTTGCTGTGTTTCAAGCTCTGTTGTCATTAACTAGACGTGTCGGTCCAGTTCTGTCATATTGATAGATAAACTCTAAAATCTTTCTAATTTCCAATTTAAATGGCTATCAAGTATCATGCTTTCATGCATAGCAGCATATGTTATCTTTATATTTTTCAATTGAAGTGTCAGTCTTAGTTCTTAACTATTTGTGTCTCATAGGAATTATGGATGAATAACAGCACCTAGAGATGGTGAAAAAGTGTGAGATCATACCTTATGAAATCACTCCCTTAATTTTTTTTCAATGGTTTTGATCTTCTTTATCAATCCCACCACCAAGCAAGTAAAGTACAAGTAATATGGGATGCCCTAACACTCTTTCAAAAGATGGTTAATACAATTCACACATAAATGAGCGAACACTCCTCAACTAAGATTTGTAAGACATTTCATCTACTAAAAAAAACCTACTTTTCGGTTATCCATTAACATCAATAACAAATAAGAGATTGTTTTATAATTTTCCAAAGCTTAAAAGATCTTATTCCAGCTCAATTCCTCAATCAATTGACATAATAAATCGATGAATAAGTTAAGATAAACTAATGAAAAGATAAAATAGAGGTAAAGAGACAATAACACCAAAATTTAATGTGGAAAACCTCTTAAGAGTACTATACTTGAGTTCATATCATGTTTGGTCCTGGCCTTTTCTTGAATTCACATAAGAAAAAAATTTAGGTTTTACCCTAAAGATGAATATGAAAATAGGGATGAAACCTTCACTAGATCAACCCATTTTAAAAGAAATTTTCTCACTTAAAAGATGATATCAACTCAAAACCCATAAAATTTTCTTTCAAATCAAACACCCCTAAAATATATAAGTAAAGTTTAAGGGAAGTCGCTTAACTCTCATAGCCGTTAAACCCTCTTCTCTCTTCTAGAAATTGGATTTGAAGAGCACGAAAACAAGCTACTAACAAATGAAAATCACTTCAAATTAAAGACATATATAGTTGCTTTATTGAATTGTGTTTGATGCCTAAATAAAGTCAAATAATAGTCTATTTTCAAATCCTAGCAAAGAATGTATATGTGGGAATTTTAAACTAGTCAAAAGATAATCCATGATAAATTTTTGATTCAGTACTAAGGTTTTAAACTCCTTTATATAGTTCAATTTTGCTTAGAAAAAATGAAGGATTTATTTAATAAGTGTATTCAAAAACAATTTTTCGTTCTTCAAACTAAAATAATAGAAAAAACATGTTTTACAATTAGAAAACAAAAAACAACATATTATTCTTAAAAATAAAAAATATGATGTTTTTAGAAAATAGCTTTTAATTTTTTCCAATTATATTCACTTGTTTTCTAATAATTGTTTTAAAAAATGGTTATATAAATATAAAAAATAATTAAAATTAAAACACTACATAGAAAAATTATATTTAAAATTTTAAAAAAATTAAAAACATTTTAGATTTTCAAAGGGATTTGTTTTATCAAACATTAAAGAATAGTTTTTAAAAATAGTTACCTGATAAGATGGAGGCATTGTCATTGGGAAGGAGTATCATTGAGTAGTAAGGTTCTTATCAATTAGTATGGTGTAAACTTAGGTGGTGTTTGTTTTTTGACCGAATAGAAAAAATTAAAATATTTAGTTTTTTCTATTAAGTTAAAAATACTTTGTTATATTAACTCGCATAATTAAAGTGAACTTGTTATCAATAAGTTTAATTTAGTTATGTTGGTTGATGATAATAAGTTACTTTTAATTGAATGAAAAAAATCAAATATTTTAACATTTTCTATTTAACCAAAAAATGAACACCACCTCACCTACAAACCATCGACATTATTTGAAGAGCCACGACATCGTAGCAAGGCATCCACCTTACCTTTCTTATCTTTTAGTCGATCACTTTCTCTTTATGTAAAGGACAAGTGGATTGCTGTTGGACATATCCGAGGCTAGTTCCAAGTATATAGACTACCAAAACAAGTAAGACTTGATCTCCTTGGGCACAATTTTGCCACGCTAAGTTTCAGCAACGGGACAAGGATTGGAAGCGACCACTGCTGGACGTCGCAGTTGTATCTTTCTCTATTTTGTTCCTCTTTAATTTGGTTTTGGAATAGGAGTTGTTGCTTGCTCCTTCGATCAGACTTTTGAGGATTGGATCTTCATCTTTCTGATTATTGTGCATGTCCTCTGGAGGTGACAGGTGGAAGCTTTAGAATGACCTCGTTGTGGGGGCTTTCCTCCACGTGTCTGATAAGCCAAGAATAGAGGAGAACAGAGGAGTTGGTTCTGATGTCACGAGATGAAGCCCACTTGTTGTTAGATTTATTGTTATTGAGTTGTTATTTTTTACCAGCTGTCATAATAGCCTGTCTCCATCTATTTTGAACACTATATATATATTAAATCTCTCTCTCTTGTTACTTTAACAATAGAGAGCAGAGTTTTCAGCTTCAGCTTTTCTATCTTGGTATCAGAGCTAACATTCAAGGTTTCTCACTTTCTCTCTGTTTCTCTCGATCCAAACATGGCCTCTACTCCGACACAGTCTTCTTCTTCCTCTGGTTCGATTGGATCTGGACAAAGCTCAACAATGGCGTCCATTCCTTCCTATCAGATGCTTAATCACACTCTGCCTATGAAACTTGATCGGACGAATTACATCCTATGGAGATCTCAGATTGATAATGTCATTTTTGCTAATGGCTTTGAGGATTTCATTGATGGAACCTCTATCTGTCCGGAGAAAGATCTGAGTCCAGGAGTGATGAATCCAGCTTTTGTTGCTTGGAGGAGACAAGATCGAACAATCCTTAGTTGGATCTACTCGTCGCTCACACCAGGTATCATGGCACAGATCATAGGCCATAATACTTCTCACTCTGCTTGGAATGCCTTGGAAAGTATTTTTTCATCTTCTTCAAGAGCTAGGATAATGCAACTCAGACTCGAATTACAATCCACAAAGAAAGGATCAATGTCGATGATAGACTACATAATGAAGATCAAAGGAGCTGCTGATAATCTAGCTGCTATTGGAGAATCTGTCTCAGAACAAGATCAGGTTATGAATCTTCTTGGAGGTCTTGGATCCGATTATAATGCTGTTGTTACTGCTATCAACATTAGAGATGATAAGATCTCTCTTGAAGCTATACATAGTATGCTATTAGCCTTTGAGCATCGTCTTGAGCAACAAAGCTCGATTGAACAAATGTCTGCCAATTATGCCTCTTCCTCTAATAACAGAGGTGGTGGAAGGAAGTTTAATGGAGGTCGTGGACAAGGCTACTCTCCAAATAACAATAATTACACCTATAGAGGTCGTGGACGTGGAGGTAGAAATGGACAAGGTGGAAGGCAAAATTCCAGTCCAAGTGAGAAACCTCAGTGTCAGTTATGTGGTAAGTTTGGCCACACTGCTCAGATCTGTTATCACAGGTTTGATATCTCTTTTCAATGAGGTCAGACTACTATTTCTCATTCTTTGAATAATGGGAATCAAAACAATATACCTGCTATGGTTGCTTCTGCTTCTAATAATCCTGCAGATGAGAGTTGGTATTTGGATTCTGGAGCAAGTCACCATCTGACTCAGAATTTGGGGAATCTCACCAGTACTTCACCATACACGGGAACAGATAGAGTCACTATTGGTAATGGTAAGCATCTCTCCATCTCCAATATTGGCTCTAAACAACTTCATTCTCATACACATTCTTTTCGACTCAAGAAAGTGTTTCATGTTCCCTTTATCTCAGCTAATTTGATTAGTGTGGCTAAGTTCTGCTCAGAAAATAATGCCTTGATTGAGTTTCATTCTAATGCTTTCTTTGTGAAGGATCTACACACGAAGATGGTTCTTGCTCAAGGCAAGCTTGAAAATGGCCTTTACAAGTTTCCTGTGTTCAGCAATCTGAAACCTTATAGTAGTATTAATAATGCTTCTGTTTTCCATTCCCAATTCTCTAGTACTGTTGAAAATAAAGCAGAGTTATGGCACAATAGACTAGGCCATGCTAGTTTTGACATTGTTTCAAAAGTCATGAATACTTGTAATGTTGCTTCTGGGAAATATAAATCCTTTGTTTGTTCTGATTGTCAGTTAGCTAAAAGTCATAGACTACCCACTCAGCTCTCAAATTTTCATGCATCTAAACCTTTAGAACTTGTTTATACTGATATTTGGGGACCTGCCTCAATTAAATCTACATCTGGAGCGAGATATTTCATTCTTTTTGTAGATGATTATTCCAGGTATACTTGGTTTTATTCATTACAAACAAAGGATCAGGCCCTTCCCATCTTTAAGCGATTCAAGCTTCAAATGGAGAATCAGTTTGACACCAAAATTAAGTGCTTACAGTCTGATAATGGTGGAGAATTTCGATCTTTTACGTCTTTTCTTCAAGCAGTTGGTATTGCCCATCGATTTTCCTGTCCATACAACTCAACTCAAAATGGTAGAGTTGAGCGGAAGCACCGACACGTAGTTGAAACTGGGTTGGCTTTGTTATCTCATGCTTCCTTGCCAATGAAGTACTGGCACTATGCTTTTCAGACAACAACTTTTCTTATCAATCGAATGCCAAGCAAAGTTCTCGAGTATGACTCTCCTTACTTCACTCTTTTTAGAAGGCATCCTGACTATAAATCTTTTCGTGTATTTGGCTGCCTTTGTTATCCTTTCATTCGGCCATACAACACTCATAAATTGCAGTACAGATCTGTCCAATGTCTTTTTCTTGGCTATAGTTTGAATCACAAGGGGTTTTTATGTCTTGATTATGCAACTGGAAGAGTCTATATTACTCCCCACGTGGTCTTTGATGAATCAACTTTCCCACTTGCTCAGTCCAAGTCTTCCAGTTCGTCTAATGACACTTCAGCAGAAGGCTCTACCCCTGCCCTTATAACTCCTCCTTCTTTTCCATGTCTTCTCCTAGATTCAAAAATCAGTCATGCTTCCATAGATTCTCATTCTCTATCCACAAGTGAAAGTCCTATTCCTACAACCTCTTCTTCACCTCTGGACACATCTAGTTCTTCTCCTGCTATAGATTTATCACCTAAATCTGTTCCAGAACCTTAAATCACTACTCTTGCTCCACGAATGACAACAAGGTCCATGCGTGGTATAACCAAGAAAAAGACCATTCTTGATCTCTCTGCCATAAAGGTTTCAGAACCATCTACTCTCAAACAAGCCTTCAAAGATCCAAATTGGACTAAAGCTATGGAAATGGAGATTGCTGCTCTTCATAGAAACCATACTTGGGATCTTGTTGAACAACCACCCAATGTCAATGTGATTGGCTGTAAGTGGGTGTATAAACTGAAACATAAGCCAGATGGGAGTATAGAGAGGTATAAAGCTAGGCTTGTGGCAAAAGGATATAATCAGACTCATGGTTTGGACTATTTTGAGACGTTTAGTCCAGTAGTTAAGGCTGCCACTATTCGCATCATACTTACTGTTGCTCTCAGTTTTAAGTGGGAAATTCGACAGCTTGATGTTCACAATGCCTTCCTCAATGGTGAGCTAGAAGAACAAGTCTATATGTCTCAACCTCCTGGATACTTTGACACTCAATTCCCGAATAGAGTGTGCAGATTGAAGAAGGCTTTATATGGCTTAAAACAAGCCCCACGTGCTTGGTTTCAAAGACTCAGCTCTGCTCTTCTTCAGTGGGGATTCAGCATGTCTCGGACTGATAGTTCTATGTTTCTGCACTTTGGAAAGGCCACTACTTTGATAGTTCTTGTCTATGTTGATGATATCCTTGTAACGGGCAGCTCCTCCACACAGATTTCGTCTCTCATAGCTAAACTTGATTCAGTTTTTGCCTTACGAGATTTGGGTCAACTCTCATTCTTTCTCGGTATAGAGGTTTCTTACAATGAAGGTTCTATGACTTTGAGCCAAACCAAATACATTTCAGATCTTCTTCATAGAACTGAACTGTTTGATACCAAACCGGCAAACACACCTGGTGCTGTTGGGAAGAACTTGTCTAAATTTGATGGAGATCCTATGGCAGATGTTACCCATTATCGAAGTGTAGTAGGGGCACTTCAGTATGTTACCTTGACAAGACCTGATATAGCCTTTGCTGTCAATAAGGCATGCCAATTTATGCAACAACCAACCACAACTCACTGGCTCTCAGTCAAACGAATACTTCGGTATCTAAGAGGAACAATGCAAGATGGGCTCCTGTTCAGTCCTTCAAGTAACTTGACAATAGAGGGATTCACAGATGCAGATTGGGGTGCTCACCTTGATGATAGGCACAGCTCAAGTGGATATCTAGTTTATCTAAGAGGTAACTTAGTCTCTTGGTCCTCTACCAAACAAAAAGTGGTGTCTCGCAGTAGTGCCGAGTCTGAGTATCGTGGTCTTGTTTTCGCTACTGCTGAGATTGTTTGGATGCAAGCCTTACTGCAAGAGCTATGTGTGCCAATACCTGCTATACCTCTACTTTGGTATGATAATATCAGTGCTTACCATATGGCAAAGAACCCTGTGTTTCATGCTAGAACTAAACACATAGAAATAGACCTTCATTTTATACGAGATCAAGTCATGAGAGGAAAGATACAACTACAATTTGTTCCCACTGAAGAGCAGCCAGCAGATTTATTGACTAAGCATCTCACAAGTTCAAGGTTCTTGTCCCTCAAATCTCAGCTTTGTATAGCTCCAAGACCCTTTCACTTGAGGGGGGATGATAAGCCAAGAACAGAGGAGAACAGAGGAGTTGGTTCTGATGTCACGAGATGAAGCCCACTTGTTGTTAGATTTATTGTTATTGAGTTGTTATTTTTTACCAGCTGTCATAACAGCCTGTCTCCATCTATTTTGAACACTATATATATATTAAATCTTTCTCTCTTGTTACTTTAACAATAGAGAGCAGAGTTTTCAGCTTCAGCTTTTCTATCTGTGTCCTTCCCATCGGCTGGACACCAACGCTCGTGGGGGGTTGATCAACCATTTGGATACTCTGTTTGGAAGCTCTTCTGCTGGTCATTGAGGGCATTTTCTGGTTCTTTCCCTCATCCATTTTTGGGTAGTTCATATTTTTGCTCAAATAAAACATGAAATAAACTTTATTTAATTATCCTTATTATTGAATAAAAAAAATTAAAATACATTTCTTAAGTAAAAACTTTAATCGCATCATTGTAATAATTTTTTCTTCTACCAACATCAAACACAAAAGTAAACTTATTTCATTGAATACAAATAAAACCTTACCTCTTCCATCATTCAATTTTTCTACCAACAACCATTTTCCTAAAGTCATCTTTCCCACACACATTTTTTTTAAATAACATTTTTTAACTAATAATATATTTTTATAATAATAAATTTATTTAAAATATACCTATTATAAAATTTATTTATTTTATGTAATAAATTCAATATGTAAAAATAATTGTTAATCATGGTGAATTTATTATTTTTAAATTATAATATTATAATATTATTTTTAAATTATAATATTATAATATTATTTTTAAATAATAATATTTATAAAAATATAAATTATATTGATAACGCATTTATGTGAAGTCATATTAAAATAATAACTTTTTGATATAAAGATTAAATAATTTGAAAATATATAAATTTTTAATTAATCTTAATTATATATTATTTTCTGAAAGACAATCAAATGTAAGAAAATCATTTTTCTTAATATTTTTTCTCTTTCCTTAGTACTTTTCCGAAAATCAAACATAACCTAAGTAACTAAAATCCGTTTAACCTATAGTTTGCTACTAAAATATTATATCTAATGTGTTATTAGATTTGTCCAAACACAAAATCTCTATGATCAAATTGATGGAGTAATGCTCACCAAATTTTGATACTAACTTGTATCATATTTTAATGTTAATTAGTTGATTCCATTGATTGTCATGTGTATTGTTGCTATAATCCATCATGTATTTTTTAACCTAGTCATTGCTCTTACCACCCTTTACAACCCTTCACAAGAAATAGGTACAAATCCCCTTTCTATAAGTACATTTCGACAACATGCTTAAGGCTCCTACAATCTTCAATTGTATGATTGCGCATCCTATGATAAACATTGTACTTGGTTTCCCTCTTCGTTTGATCTTCGATCAATTGAGATTGTCATTGAAAGTCCCACAACTTACATAGTTTTCAAAAAACTTGGGCATATGATACGAGCGCCAGCTTGGTTGAATGTGAGAGCCATCAATTGTAGGACTCTTCTCAATAGTACGATAATTTAAAAAAATTATTTTTAAATTATTATAGTAGAAGAAGATATTACAAATATATGGTAGTTTTTACCACCTATGAGAGAGGGTGAACGGATAATTTTTTTTTAAAACCAAAATCGATTTTTCAAAAGACAATTTTATTTCCATAAAAATTCAAAAGGGAAATCATCTCTTGAAGAGACGATTTCCCATTAAAAAAAATTAATATTTTTTTTAATATTTATTACAAATTATAAATAAATAAATAAAAACCTCAAGGGAAATCGTCTCTTGAAGAGACGAGTTTCCATAAAAAAAAAATATTTTTTTAAAAAAATCCCAAATTAAAATAAAAAAAAAATCCTCAAGGGAATTCCTATGAAAAAAAATTAATATTTTTTTTTAAAAAAAATCCCAAATTTAAAAAAAAAATCCTCAAGGGAACTCGTCTCTTCAAGAAACGAGTTCCCATGAAAATATATATATATATATATAAATCCCAAATTTAAAAAAATAATAAAATAAAAAATAAAAAAAATAAAGAGACGAGTTCCCATGAAAAAAAATATTTTTTTAAAAAAAATCTCAAATTAAAAAAAAAATTCCTTAAGGGACATCTCTCTTGAAGAGACGAGTTCCCATGAAAAAAATATTTTTTTAAAAAAATGAATCCCAAATTTTTTTTAAAAAAAATCCTCAAGAGAGATGAGTTCCATGAAAAAAAAAGTTTTTTTTTTTAAATCCCAAATTAAAAAAAAAAAAAAGAAAGGAAATCGTCTCTTCAAAGATGAAGAGACGATTTCCCATTAAAAAAAATCCTAAATTATAAATAAAATAAAATTTGGAAAATCGTCTCTTGAAGACGATTTTCCTTGAGGATTTTTTTTTTATATTTATAATTTGGGATTTTTTTTAAAAAAAAATATTAATTTTTTTTAATGGGAAATCGGCTTCAAGAGACGATTTCCTTGGAGGATTTTTTTTTTTTTTTTTATAATTTTTCATGAGAAATCGTCTCTTTAAGAGACGATTTCCCTTGAGGAATTCTTTTTTTTCTTTAATTTGGGATTTTAAAAAAAATATTAATTTTTTTTCATGGGAACTCGAGGATTTATTTTATTTTATTTTTATTTTTTAATTTGAGATTTTTTTTCATAGGAACTCATCTCTTCAAGAGACGATTTCCCTTGGGATTTTTATTTTTATTTTTATGATTTGTAATAAATATTAAAAAAATATTAATTTTTTTTAATGGGAAATCATCAATCGTCTTTTGAAAAGATGATTTTGGTTAAAAAAAAAAAATTTAAACTATCATATATTTATAATAACTTCTTCTACTATAATAATTTAAAAATAATTTTTTAAATCATCGTACTATTGATAAAAGTCCATCAATTGCATGCATCACGGTCATTAAATGATCTACGGTCCCGCACATTGTGGTAAGTTTTAAATTTTGGAAAAACAATTCCACGGGGATTTCAGGGTGGAGGAAATATGGTGTGAACGAGACAAGCTCAACCCTTGAATGATCTTATTCACCGTCTCTTTGGGGAGTCTTCCTTTTCATGGAATCCACCGTAAACCTTTTGAAACCCAGCCTTCCAACCGAACCGAATAGCAATCCGTCGACTGGACCAACGAAGTCGTTGGAATTGACTTTACACAAGTCTGTTCTTTCAACCTCTGAGGTGGCTGGGCCTAATTGGTTGTGTCTACGTCAAGTGTTAAATTAATTTATTAATTTATGAAACAGTTATCACTAAATAATTTATTATGTGTGCAGGCACGGCTCAGAGAGAGGACGACGTCGTTCTAAATCAAATCGCCGAGCCCAAAAGCACCCTGCACTCGAAATGGCCCTTCTGCGTCACCCTTCCAGGTGTTGGCTCAGAGATTGGAGAAAGTACGCACTTTCCTCTTCCCCAATTCTACTTCAAAATCATCGACGAACTTTCTGCCCGAAGATGTCGTCGGACTCGTCTTCTCTCACTTACTCCATCACGTTGCCCAATCAACTCGCCGATCCCGTTACTGTTGATGCAGCCCCTGGAATTTCTGCTTCCGAGTTCAGGCGAGTCTCACTTTTCTGTTAGGTTTCTGAGAAATCGAAGGAAAAAATTATAGATTTATTTATTTTCTATAGTTTCTGAGGAAACAAACACCACTCTACATTTTAAAGGATTTTATTGTGGAAGAAGGCTATATCATTGGGACCGTTCTTGGCCTGTTTTCATGTCTTTCAAGTGAAAATGTATTGTATTGCAGCTCAATAAATAGATCTAGTTTAGTTTGTTGATGCTAAGGGGAAAATTTTCAGTTTTTCCATAAGTGGTGGAAATGGTAAATTCCGTTTTGGTTTCTGAAACAGCTTGAGGGGAAAAATGGTGTTTGATGCTTGAAAGGGTTCTTAAAAGCAGTTTTTTGATCGTAGAAAACACTTCGGCAAACCTATGATAGAAACAGGTTTTTTGGAACAAATTTCAGTTGTTTTCAATTATTATTGTAGAGCGTTCTCAGCCATAATTGAAAATATGGAGAATATTTGGGAACTTTTGCATTGGACATAAGTAGACGGTGCTTTCATTGAGAATAAGCTGAGAAAACTATTTTAGAATTGTTTTTCAAGAACTCTTCTCAAAGACTGCTTTTTGACAATTGTTTGCAAACATGCCCTAAGTTTTATTTCTCCATGGTATCTTAGGAAAAACACTATTTTAGAGATTAAGAAATTTGTCCTAGAAGAAGGCGATATTGTTGGCATGTTATGATTAAAGCTCTTACATCAACACTGGTTTTAATTTCTTGGAACGAGAATCTAGTCCATTGTAGATTGGTAAATAGATCTAGGTTAGTTGATTGCTGCAAATAAGAAACTTTGCTATTGTGCAAAGGCAGATATTGTTTTGTTTTTATCAAGTTAGTGGCTGTTAGGAGGGAATTTTTGGAATTGCTCTACAATTTGGGTTGTTTGAGATTGTGCTTGGTGTGGCAGGAAAGCTATTGATTCCTCGTTGTTCAAGCAATGGCTGAAGAATATGCAGAGTGAAGCTGGGGTATTGTCTAATGGAGCTATGTCTTTGGAACGTGTGCTTATTCAGGTAACTTTTCCCTGAAATTGTTTGCACAGCTTTCTAATTTGTGACTTGGAATCATTCCAGTTATCTAATGCAATTCCTGAACAGTTAATGTACTTTATGATCAGTTGAGATCCTTTTTTCTTCTTTTGAGTATCAGGTATTTACCGCTTGTGGTTATTGTTTCTAGGTAGCATAGAGAAAACAGAACTATATCCAAACATCAACCATTTGCAGAGAGCAAGTGTATAACATGTATACCTGAGGGGGGAACACCTATCCTAGATGCTAAATATATATTTTTTTGATTAGTAAGAAAGTCCTAGATGCTAAATATTCTCCTGTGTCCTTCCCTCTAAGGTTTGGGTAGCTTCTTTGTAGCAACTCTTGGAGTCTCTTTTTCAATCCCCCACAATTTCCTGTATCCTTATGCAAAACAGTATTTTAATCATGACTCTTGGGTCATGGATTTCTGGCTTGGTTGTTTCCCCACTATCCCCAGGTTTTGAGCTTTAATCATGACTCAGATACAACCTGCCATTCTAGGGCATCATTGGGGTGCCTTTTTTACTGAACTTACCTCCAATAGTATTTGAATTTGCTTGGTTTCTTTTTTGATGACCAGAAGGCTCACATTAGGATAGTTAAATTTATCTTTGCCTTGGTGTCATAATTTTTTTCAGTCTCTGGTAATATTGTGCTGTCCATAACCTGAAATTTGGAGGGAGGTGTTTATGTAATGTTCAAATAATGCATACTCTTTTAGCTATAGGTAACTTGGTGGGGTTAAACTGGTGTAATTTTTTCTAGAATCAACATTATCTATAAATTTGTAATTAAGGTCAACAACTTGATGGATAATAGAGACAAGCAGTCACCCTCTGATTAAAAGTTCAACCAAAACCTTTCTTTTTTTCTTTTCTTTCCTTATAGATATATGTTTGTTTTTAGAGGTTAAGAAACGGATTGGCTAAACTTAATATTGTCTAATAAATTTGGTAAATAAGATCTGCATATTTCATAAGCTCCTTTAGTTAAACGAGTGTTTTTCCCCCTTGATTTATACAATTTCAAGTTGACATCTGGTTGGTAACAGGGAGTGGATATGTTTGGAAACCGCATTGGATTTCTCAAGTTCAAAGCAGATATTCTTGATAAGGAGACGGGGAAAAAGGTATTGATTAACATCTCCAGTGTTTTGCTTCTGGGTTTAGATTTATCTCAATCTGCACCATTCAGTTAGAGCACAGGCTTTCTACTTCTGGATAGTTGTGTTTTTCCTTCTTTTTTTTACTTTCTCTAATATTTAATAGTCTTCTTGATTTTGTAATGTCCATTTCTGAATTTGATTTCAATGAAATTACATATACGTGTTTTATTTTCTCTACCTTGAAAAGTATATACCCCATTATCATATCATTCTTCATGTAGTAGACATGGATTAAAACCTTCTTAGGTTCCTGGCATTGTGTTTGCAAGAGGACCAGCTGTAGCTGTGCTGATCCTTTTGGACTCAGAGGGCGAAATTTACACTGTTCTTACAGAACAGGTAGGTTTTTCATGTTCATCAGTGTTCTTTATGATGCACTACTTCAATTTCCTGAACAATTAATCAATTGTTATCTTAGAAATTAAAAAAAAAAAGGAGAGAGAAATAACTATTTAAATGCTTTTATTTTCTTCCAAACTCTGACAAACACTCATGCATGTGTAAGGTTAGGGTCCCTGTTGGGAAGCGTATCTTGGAATTGCCAGCTGGAATGTTGGAAAATGACAGAGGTGATTTTATTGGCACAGCAGCTCGTGAGGTATCTCTCTCTACAAGCATAAATGTAGAAATTTTTATCTTCACTGCCACATATAAATCTGCCTGCAGCTTTGCATCATTATTGTACAGAATTTGAAACCATGGTTTATTTTTATTGTGTTTGTTCTTTTTGGGGGAGTTAGGTTAGGACCCCAAGTTCAGAACGTTTTCAAACTTTATCTTTTGAGTATGACAGGTAGAAGAGGAGACTGGTATACACTTAAATCTACAAGACATGGTTGACCTCACGGCCTTCTTGGACCCATCAACTGGATGCAGACTTTTTCCTTCACCGGTTTGTATATCCTTATCCCTTGTTCTGTTTGTTTAATTGAGATTTAGAATGTAGGTGATCTCCCATGCATGGTGTTAAAATTGGGATTTAGCAATTATTTGGTTCCAGGATTGACTAGAAATTGAAATTCTTCTAAATATTTAGTGGAAGACAGGATTATCAGAGTAACATGATACTTGATACATTCTCTTTTTTAAGGTCACTGTAATTGCAAGAGTTGTGAAGGTTTAAGAATCATCATCATCCAGTACAAGATTTAGTGAATGAGAAGGCACAACCTGCAGAGTTGTGAAACTTTGTACAGTTTCAGTCATGCAAAATTGCACAAATTAGAGTCTTTTGTGCTCTGTTGCTCTGACAGGTGATGGGTGGACCAAAAAACACACACACACAAACTGTTGCATGTCAAGGAAAACATAAGGAACAAATGCTTGCTTTATGATAATTTGAATAAACCAACTACCATTTATAACACCTTGATGGACCATATTTTCTGTTTTTCATTGTTCAGTTTTATTAGTGAAATATCAATTTTGTTGTTTTATCATGGTTAGGGTGGGTGCGATGAGGAAATTAGCCTGTTTCTATACAAAGGAAGTGTAAGCAAAGAGACTATCACACAGCTGCAAGGAAAAAAAACAGGTCTTCGAGAACGTGGTGAGCTGATTAAGGTGCATGTAGTTCCCTATGAGAAATTGTGGCGTGTCACAGCTGATGCCAAGACTCTGTCAGCAATTGCCCTGTATGAGATGGCCAAGAAAGAAGGGTTATTGCCTCCAGCAGGCTAATGTTCTGCCTTATCTAATCAATGAATTCTTACGCTCAAGTGGGGTCCATCATCAAATGGGTGGCCCATTTATGCTGTGAGCGAATTTTTCTGCTGTATAAAGTTGGTTTGATCAGTTGCTTACCCTTACGTTGGAGCGTATAAAGAGTCTGAGCTTTACTTGCCATTGTGGTCTTTGTTTCTAGGTGTAACTCATTTGGTAAGCAACCTAAATCAGGGCTTTACATCAGGCTAAATCAGGACATTATCTATCCCTACTTGTATCAGTTGTTTGTAATGTTTTCAGAACTAGATTGATTGATCATTGAATTAGAAAAATTATTGGTTCATAGTTCGTCGATTGGACCAGCCAACGAACCAGTATTATAAATATATCTTATTAAAATTTTAAAAATTAAACAAAAAATTAAAAAATAATTATAAATTATAATCAACAAAGAAAGAAAAACATAAAAAATAAAATTTTAAAAATAAAAATCAAACCTCTTTGTCGGTGGAGTTGAGGCGCCCACACGGTTGGGTGGGCTTTGCTGGGTTGGTGTAGCTAGGGGCTTTGCACTGGGAAGGTGGGGCTGCAACAGCAGCACTTTCGGGGGTAGGGAGCAACGTCTGAGCAGTGGATGCTCCGTGCCAGTGACAGTGGGGGACTCTAGCTAGGGCAGGCAGCCGTACGAGGGTTGCTCTAAGGGAGGGAGGGAAAATGAGATTTTATAGTCATCAAAACCACGTTGTTTTGATGCTGGGAATAAAATAAAATAACCAGCTGATTCGTCCGATTCTGATTCAACCTCTTTCTGGTCCAATTGACCGGATTGGACCAAACCGTGATGAGCCGGTCCGCTCCGGTTTTTAAAACCATGGTTGTCTGCCCGTTGCCTAAAGAGTTATTTATCTTCAACGACCTGAAGTCAGTCATATTGTCTTGACAACTGTACAAATACATGGCGACTTTCTTAAACCCACTCCAGTTAGGAACTGTGGGGAGCTGCTAGCAATCTGTCATCACCTTTGAAAATAAACTTAATCAAATTGTACTTTAGCTTTATTTCCAAACTAAGATTGGAAAGATACCCAAGTTCCTAAAATTTCCAAAAATGCCACAAGAGCTGTATCTGTTTTATTATCCTTTTGTGTTTCTTATTTTGAACTTGTGATATTGTAATAGTTACATGATCATAATACTCACAATCCTTATACAGGGTGGACAAGCAGCCAACAACCTGTAGGGTTAAGTGAACCATCAAACCTTGCTGGCGACAAAATCTGAGTTAGTTGATTCCCATATGGTGGTTCCATCACACAGGCAAATCTTTTTGTAGTTCTCACCAACCCCAGCACTTCTAGCAATCACTGCAGCTGCAACACCTGGATTTGATTTATCTTCAGTTCCATATACCACTACAGCCCGTCCAATTAGAACACCAACCCGCAGGTTCTGCTTGACACCCAAGAAGAAGGCTTCACCATTCTCATCCACATCCAGTGTTCCCAGGTCACCAAGAGGCTAAAAAAAATAAAAAAAGTTAAAATTTGACTACTTAGGAATGACTATATTATCACCAAAAAATGCTTACACATATTTGTAAAAATTGCAAAATTGATGAAAGAAATGAAGTTCAATAAAAAGTGAAAAGACCGATTTGTAATCTTTTGTAAGATAACTTGCACAAAATAAGTAAAATGCTTCGTGTAGTTTGGTAATGATAATTCCACAGGAGTACGAGGAAAGATGTATTTATGTAACCAAACTTCAGCCATTTTTCTTTGGATTTTTGGAATAAAAATGGTTATTGCAGGAGAAAACTTTCATTCACTTATTCTATAAGATCATGCTCAAATCCAGAAGGAGGGGATAGGAATCTACCAATCTTCATTGCTTATTCATACTACATTGGGAGGGGAAGTGGACAGAAAAACTGGGCAATCTGTGGTGTGATTAAGTGCTTTCAAATTTCAGGTATTAAGAGCAGTCCAGACATGAGTGCTTAAGCCAACATGATACAAGCCAGTCTAAATATATCAAAAGGAAATTATATAAGCATGTTTTCCAGTAGGCACTATTCCGTGAGCATTACTCATTGCTCTACTTCCAAGATATGTTTTTCACATCCATACAAAAAATGGAAATGAGATGATAGTGATAAACACTAATGTTTCTAGGGTCAAGTAATCTATGGAGCAACCAATCATTCATATCTACTAGCAACTCTGTGTTCTCAACAACTTGAGGCAATATTATAGCCCTGGACACTTCAATATACTCTCCCAATAGGTATTGTTGAATGTGAAATTACCTGCCAAAGGATGTAGCTATCCTATGAATCACCAAAACACACCCAAAAGGATCACCTTAAATAATTAATTTCCATATGAAGATGGATAAGGGGAGCAGGGGATCAGGAGATGGCAATAGGTGTTGGGTCATGGTCTTTGACCATGACTAAGGACAAGGCTGTCTTTGTGATTTCAACTATCATTGATTACTTGCAGGCTGAAAGCACAGAGAGGGAAGGAAAATGAAGGAGTTGGGGGAGAGTCAAGACCAAAGGCAAGGTTGTCTGTGTTCCTCCATTTCAACTATCATTCATTACTTGCAGGTTGAAAACTGTGCTTTCCATGCATAATGGCCATCAACTAATGATTAGAAAAAGGAGATACTGGTTGTAAGTTGCAACTATCAACAAATTTGAGATAAAACTGTAGAAACATAAAAAATTTGGATAAAAGGCATAAGTCAGAGCAAACCTCCTCATCCGTTCCTTTGTTTGTTGGATTGAACACTTTACCAGTGCTTGCTGCACCTCTTGTGAGATCACCAAATTCATTTATAGACCACCCATGTTTCCCTGAAGACAACCCACTAAAGCTGGCTTCAATCCTAGCCAATTCCATATTCACTTGAGCCAAGCGAACCACACCGAAAATATCTGGACCTTTGAATTCAGCAACAGCAGCAGAAACCAAAAAATCTACAGAACGATAGCAAGGGGTCAATGAATTGCGAACTCTGATTATTTTTGTAAGAGAACTGAAAGCCATCAAACACAGAAGTGAATGAACTATATTGATTGACCAAGTGCAAGTTCATGCTGGATGCATGATCTGAGATTTTTTTCTTTTTTGATAAATAAGAGAATGCCTTAAAAAGCACAACTAGTGCACGAGAGTACACAAGACATATACAATGAAAGCCAAGAGGTAAAACAAAAAAACAAGAGGGGAAATAAAAACTACTCCCTCTTTCAACAAAAACCCAACCAATCTACAAAACCAATTGGAGGCATAGTGCCTCCATCTATATACACCATAATCCACGAAGATAGATTATTAAGGAAAGTGCTTTTGAGTCTTTGATTTGACATCTCCTCATTGTCAAAGAATTTTCAGTTTCTTTCCTTCTAAATAGTCCAGAAAATACATAAGAAAGCAGCTCTCCAAACCTCCTTTCACCTTCTACCTATGAAAAAGCCATGCTATCTTAGGAGAGTCTCCCTAACTGAGGAAATAACCCAAGGAATACCAAATGAAGAAAACACCAACTGCCATAAAATCCTAGCCTTATCACAATGAAGAAGAATGCGATCAATGGATTCTACCTCCTCTATACACAAAGCACACCTATTGACTAAAAACAAACCTCTTCTTTAAGGCTGGTCCAAAGTCAACATGTTACCCCAATAAGTCTCTCAAGTGAAAAAGCTCACCTTCAAAGGGATTCGGGAGTTCCAAATTATCCCTAATGGGATAGGGATAACACAATCTGTCTCCAAAAGAGAATAACGTGCCTTATAGAGAACTTCCCTTTGTTGTCACCCTTCCAAACTACTTTATCCTCTTCATCCCTATTCATTGACTATCCCAGGAGTTTAAATAGGAAACGCTCCATGACATCCAACTCTTAATCATTCAAATTCCTTGCAAAATAGAAGTTCCAATCTTCTCCTTCCCTCCTCTGCGCCCATAAATCTGTTGCCTACACTTCTTTTGATCCGATTAAGGCAAACAAGGATCAAAATATATCCGTCAAGGTAGCCCAGTTGGTTAGGGCGAACATTGGGAAGTGTGGTCCCACTAAGTAGCACATGGTCCTGGGTTCGATTTCTACCACTGATGATACCCTAAATTTACCCGATGATGATTGTTGTGGGACGGTCAGCACCCCAAGGTTTGGGTCCCCATGGAAAGTCTTAAGAGTTTGGTCATTGAAGGTTCCTCGGTTATCAAAAATAAATAAATAAAATAAAAAAAAAAAAAAATCAGAATATCACACTTAAAGGCTCCTCACTACATTTATATTTCCAAAACTTCACTCTGCTCCCATTACCCATTGCAAAGGAGACTTTTGAGTTAAAGAGATCCCACTATTTTCTTATAGTTTTCCATAACCAAACCTCATTACAGTCTCTCATCTCATATGAATGCCACCCCACTTCTTCCTCCCCATATTTCCTCCTTATGACCTTCTTCCAAAGAGTTTCCCTTTTGCATGATCTAAGATTTTCTAACATCACATAAAGGACCCTCACTCTTTTTAGGACTTATAAAAGCAGGTAGACATATTCATGCTGAAATAAAAGAGAAGCCCTTATTGACAAAAGCAAACAAGTTGTAGCTGCTCTAGTGCATGCTCATGGCAAGTGTAAAAACACCAAAATACATAAATGTAGTAACAACCAGTTATCAGGATTTTTAAGCAAAAAAGAACTTACCGAAATGTAGAACTAAATGATGATTGAAGGAAAAATGAATGTCCTTAACATGAATTCTAGGTTTAATTTGAATGCACAAAATCAGCAAAAGATGGTTGAAAAGCACAGTTTTTTGAAGGATGGCAAAGCACTGAAATTCAAATTTGATTATGGCTTCAGAGACACTTGCCATCTTAGAATGAGTTTGAATTTTCTTTTGCTGTCTTTAGTCATTATACATTCAGTCTACCGCAAAGCACTGAAATTGAGTTTTAGCATCCTAAACACAGTAGGTGAACCAATAATATCATGCTATGGTTACTATTGTCATGGAAGTTGAGGTGGGAATATATTTCCTTCTTCACCATCCTAAGATGTAAACTTCCTTCAGGATAACCTTTCTCAAACCCTGGCTACATGTAAAAGGCCGGAAATTTTTAGTTTGGAAAAACTAAAGGAATTGGAGTTAAAAAAAAGAAGAAAAAATTAATAACTCACAACCCTTTTTAACTCAATGTTAAGATGTCAAAATTCTACTCAAGCTTGAACTAAAAGGTTACTCTGTCTATATCTTTTTTTTTTTTTTTTTTTTGATAGGTAGAGAAAAGTCGTATATTAAGTATAGAGGAGACACCAAAAACAGTGCCCTCAGAGGTTGCTCTGTCTCTATCTAATCATAGCTTTAAAAATTTAGTGTGTCATAGCAATAGAGCAAGTAACATTCTCCCAAAATGAGGTTGAATATCCACATGTCATGCCTTTGCTCAAGAAAAATTAACAAAGAAATTATAAATCAATAAGACTACAGAAGCTAATTTGCATAACAATAGCCCAAGTGATAGTTCAAGAACCTTCAGGGATCCCTTGGCCAATTAATCGGGCATTTCGTCCAGTCTGTTCCAAAGCATCAGCCATGGTCTTCACAGGTGAAGAACCGAGAACCCTGACTACTTGATTGCTCAAGTCAACCTCAACATTCTTAACTCCTGAGGGGGAAAAAAGGAAAGAAACAATAAGGAAAATGACTACAGTATGATAAATGAACCATTTAGAAATATTTGATATTTGGACAATCACTCACTAGAACTATCACCTACCACTGATGGTTTGCAACTTATTCTTTACGGCATTAACACAGCCTTCACACTTCATATCCACCATAAACTCTGTCTGTTATCATACCAATACCAAAAGTTCAGAATATCATCCTCATCAGAGGTACCTAATTTACATCATTAAAACTCAAGAAGAATTTGATAGTTAGGCAATAAATAATTCTAGTAAATGATTTAAAATCAGCTGAGCTCAGCAAGATTAAATCCACATAAGCATCAATCATTAAGGAATTGCAAAATAAATGAATAATCAGATACAAAAACATCAAAATTTACAAGTCAAGATGTTACTAGTGATGAAGATACATGCCTGCACCCAAACCCATGTAACATGGGATTTTGGAAATCTTAAAAGATGGGGAAAAAAAAAACCCAAAGAAGAGAGAGACTTAAGTATGCAATCATCCTCAGTGCTCCAAATAAAACTATGGTGCAGGTCTTCTAATACTTTCAAATGTTGAGTCAATGTTGATTTTCGCAACTCCCAAAGCACTAGCCAAGAAAGTAAGCAGGTCACTGCTGAAACATAGATTGCTTTCATGAACTGTTCACTATGGAGACTACATCCTCAGAACCTGGTCTCTATTTCCTGAAAACGTCATTATGGGATCTCCAAGTGACCAATCAATCGTCACTATACTACTTTATCTTGTCCTTATTTATCTGAGCTTTGTACTCCTAAAACCATTTCCTCTCTTAGAGTGGAAAGCTATCTTTCTGCAGCTAAGACTTCACAACTTCCATTTGATTGCTCTATGTTAGGAAAAATTTGTTGAACTCACTTCAACTCAAATCCCATCCACATTGGGCGCTGAAAGATCAGCTGAAATATCAAATCCTGAGTCCACCTTCATTATACAGTGAACACTATGGCCAATATAGCCTTTCACGAATTCCCTTCCAAACCCATACACCACTTGACAGGTTTGAGAGGAGGGAGTAGTCCATACAATAGTAATGAACACCAAAATAACTTCCCAAACACCAAACCTGAGGTCAACAGACTGGTTCACAATCCTCCACCCAAGTTTTGGGATAACAAAGAAATGCATATCAACTGCTTCCTAATCTCAACTACCCTTAAGTTATCCTTTCCAAATGTTCTCACATGCTGTAAGATATAAAACCTCAGTGCAGAATTTTTACCCACCAAATAATTCTTTTGAGCTTAATCAATCTAGAGCATGGCCATTTTGGAACAACAAAATAATGTTCATTATTATTTTTTTCCTTTTTGTCCCTATTGGGACTTGAACCTAGAACCTCCCATAAACCCACTAACCATTTACCACGTGAGCCAGGCCTCAAGGGCACAAAAATAATGTTCATTATTGACTCACTAAAATATGATCTTCCAACTTGTTTTAAGAAAATAGATGTTGGTGCACATTCCTGGTATCTAAATAGAGTTATCTACCAATAAACTTCAGAAATACAATAGATAGACAAAGCACCATTACCAGATATATTTGGTTACTAGTTCAATAAGCTGAACTAAAATGGATGAGAAAGCAAACGATATAACTCTAGCAAATGTCATTCCTTAGATATATAATTCAGAAATCTAAAAACAGGAAATCACTGAAAATCAAGGTAATTCAGAAATCAAGGTCCTCCTCTGATTCTATTTTTGCAATAGTTTTCATTTTCCAATAAAAACATGCTAAATGACAACACCGCACAGGAAAAGGCAAACTGCTACAATTTGCAATGGGCTCAACAATTACCAACTACAATGACTCGAAAAATACAGCAGCTTCCACAAAATAATTTCAAAATAAGCCATATGAATCAACTACCAATTCAAGACTCAGCAGAGTACCAAACTCACCAGGAGCTCCGGCAAAACGACATCGTTCTGCAAGTCAAACGAAGGAATTTCAACAGAGGAAAATAAAAATGAGACATGAAAAAAGAAAAAAGGGAAAACCCCATGAAATGAAACTGTACCTGGGAGGAGGAAGTGTGGTTGGTCGAAGAAGCGTCCATCCGGAGGGCGGAGGGAGGGTGAGTAGCAGTTCCGACAAGGCGTGGGCGATGCGGTTGAGAGAGGAACGACAGATTTAGGGTCTTGGAGACCTGAGACGAAGACGATGAAGAAGAGGAAGATGGAGAGAATGATGCGTAGGCATACGCAACTGGCAGAGCAGTGACTGCTACCGCGGTTGTGACCGTCGCGACTGCCCTTACGAGCATCTTTTTTCTACTCTTTCCTTTTTTTCATTCCATTTTTTTTTTCTCGTTTTTCAGGTGACCTCACACTAGTCTCTGGAAGAATCCATCCCTCTCTGGGCCTAAACTAGGCTCCTGATTTGGGCTTGGTCTTGGGCTTGGGCTTCTGTTTGCTTAAAAATATTACAAATTGATTTTATTTTAAAAAATAAATTGTTTCAGGAACAAACCCTTAAAAAAAAAATTGTTTTCGATTAATAATATACTAAAAATGTTTTTTTAAAACTATTTTATTACTAAAAATAAAAAACTATTTTAAAATCATTTCCTTCCCAATATTGACTATTTTTTTCCTTAATTAAAATCCATTCTTTATGACAATAACGTGTATTTATATATGATCTAAAAGTTTTCAAAATATTTTCTATGTTTTTATTGGTGTATTAAAATACTAAAAAAATATTTTAAATTTGTTATAAAAATAACTTATTTTAAAAACCAATTTTGGAAAAATTGTTTTTAGAATTTAAAAATTATTTTCTTTTTAAACAATAAAAAAAACGTTTTCCTTCTTAAAACAGAAGATTATTTCCAACAACATTTTCTCACAAAACCCAAATTTCTTTATTTCAATAAAATTTTTCATTCAATATATATTTAGACATTCTTCATATAATCAATAGAGGGCATGGGGATAAATTTGTCAAATTTAATTTGGTTTGACTTTTTCCTTTTTCTTGAGTCCAACCCAAATTAAAAATTAATTACAAATTAACACATCGGTTATTTTTATTAGCTAATTAATTGAACTCATTAATAAAAAAATAAAATGGCAAAACCCATGCTATTAGTGAAACTTGCGTTATTAATTGAACAGTTACTTTATTTTCCACCGAATATGTGTGGATTAGAAAGGTAATTAAAAGCTTAATAAGATTCAGTTGCTAATTCATATCTCTGTAACCATTTGTTCTTTTCTAATTATATTAAAAAATAATCCATTTCAGATGTTTGAAGAACTATTCTGTGAATGGGCTTCCTTTACAAATTGGCATAGGCCAATGTAGCGACAAAAAGCGTTAGCCCTTTGATTATTCTATGTGCATGGAGAAGTGGGGGTGGGGAGTTTTGCAAATCATGGGAGTTCTCTTCCTTTTCGCTCTCTTTTTCATGTCTAAATCCTCCCCTGCAATTGCTTGTGATCAGGGAGGAGAAAGTAGGCTAAAAACCTATATTGTCCATTTGAAGGAGCCGGAGGGTGGAGTTTTTGCAGAATCGGAGAATCTGGAGGGCTGGTACAAGTCATTTTTGCCGGCGCGTATCGCAAGCTCAAAACAGCAAGAACGCATGGTTTATTCGTATCGGAATGTGCTCACCGGTTTTGCAGCCAGGTTGACGGAGGAAGAAGCTAAAGAAATGGAAGCCAAGGAAGGGTTTGTTTCGGCCAGGCCGGAAAAGATATACCATTTGCATACAACGCATAGTCCTAGTTTCTTGGGTTTGCACAAGAGATCTGGGCTATGGAAAGGATCTAACTTGGGGAAGGGGGTTATAATTGGAGTGATGGACTCGGGAATACTTCCGAGCCATCCTTCATTTGGGGACGAAGGAATGCCACCCCCACCTGCTAAATGGACTGGGTTGTGTGAATTCAACAAGTCCGGCGGCTGCAGTAACAAGGTCATTGGTGCAAGAAATTTTGAAAGCGGGAGTAAAGGAATGCCACCATTTGATGAAGGGGGCCACGGCAGCCACACGGCAAGCATTGCTGCTGGAAATTTTGTGAAACACGCCAATGTTCTTGGGAATGCCAAGGGCACCGCCGCTGGCGTTGCGCCTGGTGCTCACTTAGCGATTTATAAAATATGCACCGACGAGGGCTGTGCCGGAGCTGATATATTAGCTGCATTTGATGCTGCCATTGCCGATGGTGTTGATGTGCTTTCCGTTTCCGTAGGTCAAAAATCTACTCCTTTCTATGACGACGCAATTGCCGTCGGTGCTTTTGCGGCAATTCGAAAGGGGATTTTGGTGAGCTGTTCTGCTGGGAATTATGGTCCAACCAGTGCTTCGGTTGGCAATGCCGCACCATGGATTCTTACTGTGGGTGCGAGCACCATTGACAGAAGCATAAGGGCTTCTGTGAAGCTTGGGAACGGGGAGAAATTTGATGGGGAATCACTTTTCCAGCCTAGCGATTATCCTCCAGAATTTTTCCCTCTTGTATACTCACCTTATTTTTGCAGTGCAGGAACAGTGAACGTGGCTGACGTTGAAGGAAAGGTAGTTCTTTGTGACTCAGATGGGAAAACAAGCATAACAGACAAAGGGCGAGTCGTGAAACAAGCTGGTGGTGTTGCCATGATTGTAGCCAATAGCGATCTTGCTGGCTCAACTACGATTGCATTGGAGCACGTTCTTCCGGCATCCCACGTGAGCTATTCTGCAGGTTTGAGTATCAAAGCCTATATAAGTTCAACATCACACCCTACAGCTTCAATCGCATTTGAGGGGACTATCATTGGAGAGCCATCAGCTCCGGAGGTTATTTTCTTCTCTGCAAGAGGACCAAGCTTGGCAACCCCCGGGATTTTGAAACCGGACATTATTGGTCCTGGAATGAACATTCTAGCAGCATGGCCTACTCCTTTACACAACAACAGCCCCTCAAAATTGACATTCAACCTGTTATCCGGTACATCGATGTCCTGCCCCCATCTCAGCGGTGTCGCAGCTTTGATCAAAAGCTCTCATCCTGACTGGTCACCCGCTGCAATCAAGTCTGCAATCATGACTACTGCAGATATACTGAACCTTAAAGATTCGCCCATTTTAGATCAAACCGAACATCCTGCTAGTATCTTTGCTATTGGTGCTGGCCATGTCAACCCATTAAGGGCAAATGACCCGGGACTCATTTATGACATTCAACCCGATGACTACATACCCTACTTATGCGGTTTAGGTTACAATGACACGCAAGTAGGACTTATTACGCTGCGCACTGTGAGATGCTCCGAGGAGTCAAGCATACCTGAAGCACAACTCAACTATCCTTCATTTTCTATTGCACTGAGATCTAAGGCCCGAAGGTTTCAGAGGACAGTCACAAATGTAGGCAAGCCAACGTCATCTTACACCGTTCACATTGCCGCACCACCAGGAGTTGATGTCACTGTGAAGCCACATAAGCTCCATTTCACCAAAAGGAACCAGAAGAAGACATATACGGTGACCTTTAAGAGGAGTAGCTCCGGGGTTATCACAGGCGAGCAATATGCTCAAGGGTTCCTAAAATGGGTTTCTGCTACACACTCTGCTAGAAGCCCCATAGCTGTTAAGTTTGAATGAGGAATAGGTCGACCCATATACTGTAGCAAGTTAGCAACCAATCAAGGAGGGAATTTAATTCGTTCTTGCAACTAACAAGTCCTTAATGTACGGAGGTGATGAATGTGCAACATAGACTGTCTGATTCATGGATACATTGTTAAGAATACTAAATGTTCCAGCTGATTGTATAACTTTTTATTTCCCAAATTTTAACTTTCATAGTAGAACTATAAGAACCTATCAATGCATTCTATATTTTGTTAAGAATACTCCATGCTTTAATTTGTGATCATATGTCATATACCCTCTATCTTCATTTACGTAGATAATTATTTAATAGCATAAGGTACCTCCGTTAGAGTGATGAGATAACTATATATATTCCCTTGAGTAATCCTGAAGTTAATGATTAAGTTTAACTTATAATCATGGTAATTTAATTAATTTAGAATTGGATATTTATCTTAAGGAATATCGTAGAAAAAAATAACTCAAAAAATTTAAGATAGAATTCTATTGATGAATAACAAAAGTTCACTTGAACTATGGATATCGATTTATAAGGAACATTGTGCAATGTTACTATATGCTATGGATAAGGCAATTGATGTTTAATTAATTTAATTTAATTTTCATGAAATGTCGAAATGTAATTAATCCTTTTTAGTGGAGTAAAAATTAATTCTACGAGAGTTGGTAATTCTATTATCCTAGTAGTCCGTACTCAACCTACATATTTTGCATTAATTTATTTTATCGAGCAGTTGGGGTGCACCATATGGTTTTGGGTGTATCAAAAAAGTTAAGCCTAAGGTTAGGTTCACCAAGGGTAAGGTCATCAATTTACCCTAGTCCATATAAAGCAATTTTCAATTTTGTGTTTTCTTAAAGTTATGTTTGGTTCCCAAAAAATACTAAGGAAAGAAAAAAAATGTAAAGAAAAATGATTTTTTTATGTTTGGTTATCCTATAAAAAATATCAAAGAAAATCAAATATGATTAAAACTAATTAAAAACTTATGTATTTTTAAATTATTTAATCTTTATATTGATAAGTTAAAATAAATAAAATGAGTTTGAAGTAACAAAAAAAATAATTTATCAACTTTTAATCTATTTTTTTATTTTCTTTCACTTTTTCTTTTCCTCTGTTTTTCCTTTGTATTTTCTTTCTCTTGCATTTTCCTTTAAATTTTTTGAGAACCAAACATAGCCTAAAGAAAACTCGATTTTTAAGTGCATCCCATCAGTGAGAAAAAGTAGTGCTTTAGAAACCAATGATTTATGGGTTGCATGATATACTTGCATTTTGTTGCACATGTATACTATTTTTTTATCTAGCACACCTCATGAATGACAAACAAGATATCGGAATGAGAGCTTCTACTAAAAGTCTTTCATTGGTTTTTAGGGAAATGCCAACATAAAAAACATGTACTCCATTAATCAAAACATGATAATTTTAAGAGATCAAAATATTGCCTTGTTGATGACATGTTGAAATGGTAATTTTATAAGCCTTCAGCTAATAGTTCCCCTGATTTATTATTTTAATATGACCTCCATTTATCAATATTATTGATATCATAAAAGGTTCAATATGGTTAGTAACACTTTTTCCTCCTTATTCATATTACATTGGATGCCGGAGATTGATTGAAATAAGGGACAAGTATGGTATAAATAGATAATACTAGAAGATACCACCCAATTGTATTATATTTTTAATGATATTAAGAGCTTATTTGGTCATATGATTCTAAGAAACGTTTATGACATTTTTCACTTGAAAATTTTTATTATTCAAGTGTTAAAAAAAAATTAAAATATTTTTTAAAATTATTATCAAACATACTCTAAATCGTCATCATACTTCCTAATAACTAGCTTATTGATTTGAAGAAAATATATAGAAACAAACAACTTAATATTTCTCCAATAATGACATATGAATAACCTATTGTACACATCAAAATTTGTCCAAATTTTATTTTTACGTTGATTTTGAGTTCAATTTTATTCTTAGATTTTAAATCTCAATTATATGTGATATTTTTGACCCACTCATCATTTATTTTTATTTTCTTCATTTTCTTTTTTCTTTCTTTTATCTCATCTCTCATCTCTCTTCCTACCCTCCCCAACCACCCCACCCACATTTTCTCTCTCTCCTCTCACACCCCCGTTCCTATGGCCATACCCTTATCTTCTCTTTTTTTTTTTCCCATTTTTTTCTTCATCTTCTTCCCCAATTTCCAAGGTGGTCAACTCTCCCATCTTCTATCTTCATTTTTGTTTCCCTTCCCTCCAACTCCCACACACGGCGACCCATTTTCTCTTCCAATTTTTTTTTCTCCTCCCCACCATGGAAGAAAATATCGGTAATCACGGATATATCGGTACTTCGATTTTATAAATATATCGGATATATCGGAGATATATCGGCGGATATTTTGGAAAAAAATATCGGTAGACTTAAAATTGTTAAAAACTCATGGAAATGTAAGAAAAACCTCATAATAATATAATTAGAAGTATAATTGACATTTTAAAGTTGTTTTATTGAAAAATTTGATATATATATATATATATATATATATATATATATATGATATAATTTGCGATATTAGATGTAATTACATCATGTCGATCTATAAGAAATGTTAATTTTGTAATTGTTCTCATTATAAAGTCACATAAAATATTTCATTTTATTAAATATCAATAATTTGTACACATTAAATTCATTAAATAAACATATTTCATATTCAAAATATATTATTTCATGTTAATTAAATTAATTAAATAATTTATCTAAGTTAACTAGTTTAATTTAATTCTAAATGTGAAAATAAATCACAAATAATCATCTAAAATAAACGTATCAATTTATAATTAAATAATCAAATTAACCTAAGTTAATTCAATAAAAATATAAAAATTAATTACAATTGAATGTAAAAATAGCATTAAATCATCCATATTGCAAACATACTAATTAATTGAAAATACATGAATTAATTACAATTGCAAACAAAATTAATTATAATTTAAAACAAATATACCTTAAAATAATTAAATAATTGAGCAACCTTAATAAAAATTGGAGTAATGAGAGAGCAAATGAAGAATGAAAGCAAAAATGGATGAAATAGATGAAATTTGGGTTATTTATAGAAGAAATTTGGGCCAAAATAGCCGTTGGAACATTAATTTACTGTTGAAAATCAATTTTAGCCGTTGGATAAAAAACTAGGAGCAATCGAGCCGTTGGATCGCCATATTACCATTGGAATCACATCTAGGCCGTCGGATCAACACGGGCGTGATCTGGGCCGTCAAATCACGTTGCATGAAGGAGGGGAAATATCACCAAAAAATCAGCGATATATCTCCGATATATCACCGATTTTTTGCCACAGAGGCAATTTTTTGAAAAAATCTCCGATATATCTCCCCGAACCGATATATCGCCGATATTTTGGTGATATTTACAGAAATATCTCCTCTCCGATTTTTCTCCATGAAATATCGTGTCGACCCCTCCTGATACACGATATATCGGCGATATATCCCGATATTTTCCTCCATGCTCCCCACAACCCTTCTCTCTACACCATCATTTTCCAGAGACTCCCACTCTCGTTCCCCATCTTCATGCATTCTTTTTTTGCTCTTCATTTTTCTTTCCTTTTCCCCTCCCTACACTCCATGGCCACTATCGGCTAGCCACCATCCTCAGCTGTCTGCCAATCCCTGCCTACTAGCAATCTAACCATCCATAGTTCTTAAAAAAAAAAAAGGTAAATTTCATTTTTACTTTATTTTATTTTCATTTTTTTATCTTTATTTTTTTTATTTTAGTTTGCATAGTAATTGATTTGGATTTTGGCCTATTGCTTATTGATTATTTATTTGGACTTATTGGATTGGACTTGAGACATTATTTTCTTTGATCATGTGTATTATTAATGTGTACTTGTTAATTGATATGAATTTTAGGCCCACAATGTGGGTGAAATTTGATGGATGACTTGAATATTTGATATGAGTTTGGCCAATTTGAACTATTTAATTTGGACATGGGACAATTATGGTATATATTAAATTAGACTTAAATTATGAGATATTAAATTTTGGCCTAATGAAATTTATTTTAATTTATCATGTTTTGGGTTTGATTAATTGAGTTTATATTTTGGTTATTAATTTGAAAATTTTGGATTAGTGTTTATAGCATGTGAGATATTTTTGTTGGGTTATATTTGCTAATTTGTGCCAATTTTGATTGATAAAATTTATCGGACTAATTTGAAATTTGAATTTAAGTTTGAATATTTGTTTGAGATTTTGTACATATTTGGATATTTACATTTGAGCTATTTTGTTTTTACATGAGTCTATTCTGCAATTTCATTGGTTGAATACGAATTTATGACATATAGAGCACGAAATTTCATGGAAGAAAGTAAGACAGAAAAAGCTATAGGAAGACATTGAGCTTATCGTAAGCTTGTTTAATACAAGTTTTATTTCCCACTACTATTTAATTTTATTTTTATTGATTTTTATAAATATTTGTTTGTATATATTTAATTGTTGTGTACAAAATTGAACATCGAACAAACTATAAATTTTGTTTAAATAAGAGGAACAATTCAATAAATATGTTTTAATAAAATAATAGTTTTAAAATATTCTTCTTAATAAAAGAAAGTTTTTTTTATTAATAGAAAAATTCAAAAAAAAAAATTTAATAGAATTTGAAATTTTTTTAAATAATAATTGTCTAAAAATTTCTTTGTTTAATAAAAATTGTGCAAAATTTGTTTTGTAAATAAAGTTGTCCCAAAAATTAATTTTTAACTTAATTAAAATGGGTTTAAAAGTATTTTTTTAAAAATAGTGGATTTAAATCTTTTTTTCTTTTTAATTAAAATTCCTTTGGCAAAAAAATTTATAGTTTTTTTAATAATTTGTATAAGTCACTTTTTATAAATGAAAATAAATTGAAATACTTTTGTAAATAAAATTGTAAAAATTCTTTCTTTTATAGTAAAAGCAAGTAAAAATAATTTTTGTACCCAAATTGAAATTTTGTAATAAATTCTTTTGATACAATAAGAGTAAATAACTTTATTTTGAAAATTGAATACAAATGAAATTGAGAAAATAAATTGACTTTTTTTTTGTAAATAAATAAATTGAAATTATTAATGCAAAATCATTTTTAATAAAATCCTTTGAAATTTCTTGAAAACTATTTTTTTTTAATATCATTTTTTATAATTAGTTCAATAAATCAATTTGCATAATTCTATTATCATTTGTTTTGTACATTCTTCTAATTTTATTTTATCATTATTTTTGTGTATATTGTTTCATTCTTTTAATCTTGGTATCCATGATCAATTAATTATCACAATTTTCTCAATTCGTTTAGTAGAAATTGTATATATATGGGCTTAGAGGAGTGTTACGGCTCACCACCGTACATTCCCAATAGGTAACCTGACCTCCGGACCTAGATTCTATTTTTCACTGACCTGTTTTTCCTTCGAGCGTCACACTTAGGGTTTTTATTTCTTATTTTGTTTTTTCCTTTAAAAATAAAGCAAAAATAAGTGACGACTTCAATTCTATTTCTAAAAATTAATTTTTCACAAATAAATAAAAAGTGAGTCTCACCGTCAAGTAAGAACAAATAAATAAAAAGCGAGTCTCACTGTGAGGATGCATGTCAAAAACGCAGTTCCACACTTATATTAGTCTTACTACTAAAAAAATGCATAACATTAACACATCTTACCTTATACTACATTTAATAGCTAATTTATTGATTTAAAGGAAACATATGAAAACAAACAATTGAATATGGAAACAATTGAAATTTCCTCCAATAATTCAACCTTACCTTTTAAAACAATTATAAGAAGTAAGTGCATATAAATGAGATAATAAAGACATTCTAGGGGAAAAAAAAAGGGCACATTATAGGTATAACCTTTTAATTTTTTTTAAAAAAATATAATATAAAATTACCGGCTCTCATAGAACTAATTTGACATAATTTTATAACTAATTCCACTAAAAAAAGTAATTACATTCCATGAAAATTAAATTAAATTAATTAAACGTTAGTTTGCTTTATCCATAGCCTACCATACCATTGTCAATGTTCCTCATGAACTTAAAACCAAACAAAACTTTATGAATTTTATTTTTTGAAAGTAATTTTCATTTTTTTTAATCAAACACATCATAGAAAAAATAGAAAATGGAAAGTGTTTTGAGAAAGGAAAACTTTTAACTTTCACAAAACGATTAACATGTATTTTCCTTTTAATTATGACTATATTGATTTGATTCCAATTACGTAAAAGATTTTTACGTACCATTTATTATACATGCCATTTTTAACAAATAAGCTTACTATATGTCTCATTTTCCATATTCAATATTCCCATGTAGGATGTATATTCCATATTCAATATTCCCATGTATTATGTATATATATCCATTTTGATAGAAATATTCTATGTCTACCATATATATACATATGATTGTGTGACACCATAAACTTAACCCCTTGTGTTCTAACTTCTTAATGAATATAATAAATTTAAAAAGGAAATTAAAAATGATTACATTAAGATTATTAATTAGGTGGGTAGTTACCTATCATCTCTTTCTTATAAAATATTTTGACTTTCCATTATTTTTCTTAAAATTATCATACTCTTTATATTCTATTTTAATCTCTCTTACGTTACCCTTTTGATCACAATTGAGAATAAGTAAACCATGTTCAAGGTCATTATCAAATAAGGCAAAGCTTATCTTTTGGGGTAAGTAACCCTATTTAATAAGGCAGAACCTATATATTGGTTGGCGGTCAGGCTTACACAAAGCAGTCGTGCTCTTTCTTCAAAATTTATGGAGAACAAGGGGTGTAGGGTTTCCCTAATCATGGAAGTTTTCTTCCTTGTCGCTCTCTTTTTCCTGTGTGAGATCTCTGGTAGTGTCGCTTTTCAACAGATAGCCGCAGAAAATAGCTAAATTATCCTTCATTTTTGTCTTTAGCTAAATTCTCGTACCCACTCCGTACCCTTTTTTTTTTAATTTTAATTTTTTTTAAAATTACTTTTAAAATTTTTAATTACATTAAAATAAATATAATTTATAAATAATTAAATTATTATATTTTTTATAACTTATATTAAAATAAATATATTAAAAGAATTAAAAATAATCTTAGTAAAAAATTTGATAAATATTATTATAATTTTAAATATGATTCTTTATTTCAAACTTATATTATTCCTCATATATATTAAATAATTTTTAAACACCTTATAAAATATTAATATTATTTGTTTGCTCTAACTTATAAATTAGGTATCATCAAATATTATATTTTTTCAAATTTATAAAAAATATAATAAATACTTTTTAAATACCTCATAAAATATTGTTATTATCATTTTCTAACTTACAAATTAGACACATGGTGTTTATTATTTCAAAAATAATATAAACACTCACATGCATATATATATATATATATATATATATATATATATATATATATATATATATATATATATAAAATAATAATAAAGACAATATTTTTAATACTAATTTATCAACCTTTCAATAATTTTAAAAGTGTAAATAGGGTAATTGGCCGAATTAAAGTCTTCAAAATATTCAAAATTTCTCCATTCCAAAATTACCTAATTTCTCTCCATACTAATCCTAAATATTTTTTAATAAAGATTTAAATATTTAAAATCATTAAAATAAATATTTTCTTATTAAAGCTATTTTTTCAAAGTAATAAGATAAAAATCATGAAATCTTCAAAACTATAATTACAACAAATATTTTTAATTTTAAAACTAATTTCATAATTTAAATTAATGATTTAAAAAAATAAAAATGTTATAAAAATAATTTTGTTTATTTTTAATTCCATTTGAATATGATTTTTTTTAATATCTATTGATAACAATGAAATTATGTTTATAAAGGCAAAATAATAAAAATATATATTTCATTTAGTATACTTATAATGAACAATTTAAACATGATTGATTTTTATTTACTTCTAAAATGTAAAAGATAAAAATAAATGTAAAAGATAATTTTTATTTATTTAAATTTTTTTTTTGAAATTATTTTCCAAAATAGTCTTTGAATCATTACTATAATTTTTGTCTATTTATAATTTAAAAATAAAAAATAACGTTAATTTTTCAATTATTTATAAAAGAGTTTAAAAAAATAATGAAAAATTCAAAAATGGTTAAATAAGAAAGAATAGTGGCAAGTAGTAGAATAAAGACAAAATGAGTTAAGTGGAAATTTTTGTCAATTACTATCTCATATCCTTATCATCAATTATGGGTGGTTGGAGGACCTTATCTTAATTATATGGGTTGAAAACACAATTGTCCCAAAGAAATATATAGGAACAAACAATTGAATATGGAAACAATTGAATATTCCTCAAATAATGCAATCTTACCTTTTTGTTCCAATAAATGGCAATTTTTATTTTTATTTTCTTATTCTTTTTAAAGAAAATCTTCCATTTCTAAAACTCTCCTAAAACAGTTCAAACTTTCCAAAATCCTTATAAAATATTCCTGACACCTTCCAATTTTCCCTAATCTTAGGAAAAAAAAGTATGTTAATTTGGAGCATAAGGAAATTTTCATATTTTATTAATTTTCATTTTATATAAATATATGAAAACAAACAATTGAATATGGAAACAATGGAATATTCTTCCAATCTTACATTTTGTTCCAATAAATGACAATTTTTTTAGAACTCTCCAAAAACTGTTCAAACTTTCCAAAATCCTTTTAGAATCTTCTTTTTCTCATTTATATATAGGATACTTTCCATTTTTCCCTACTCTTACTTAAAAAAAAGTATGTTAATTTGGAGCATAAGGAAATTTTCATATTTTATTCATTTTCATTTTATATATATAATTCTGACATCCCATGTCATGTGCATCCAAGAGGAGCTAATTAAAGGTAAAATGAATAACATTACTAATTTTTTTAAGAAAGTATAACAGTATAAAGAGATACGTAAAAACATAATGGAATTTAATGGAATGAATACATTTAAGAAGGAAAATTTAATGAGATGGAAAAATTGATTTTTACGTTTGAATTTTATTTATATTTATTGTTTAATTTTTTTTTTCATAATTGAAATAAAAGTTAACAGCATAATGTTTTGAAATTTGTAAAACATGGATGATATTTGAATATAATTTTTAATTAATAAATTGATCAAATAAGAAAGAATAGTAAGAATTAAAATTAAATACAAAGAATAAAATTGTTTTAATTAAATTATGATAATTTTTTTAAAGATAAATTGGGAATAAATATATAAATAAGTGAAGAATTTACTAAATCGATTAGTTATAAAATATTATTATTTTTAATTAAATTATGAATTTTTTTTAAAAGAAAAACATTATTTAAATCAAATTTTTAGGTAAAAAGTAATACTCTATTTTTTAATTGAGAAATTTCGGTAATAATATTTACCTTTCATATTAAATTTATTTTAATTCAATTATAATAAGTTTTTTAAAAGGTAAACATTATCTAAATTGATTTTTAAAGTGTTCATGACAAAAGAGAAATATAATTCAAATTAATTAAATAAAACAATTATATGACGGAAGTGCATATAAATGAGATGATAAATATTCTATGGAAAAAAAAGTCGGCAAACATTATAAATATAATCTTTTAAATTTAAAAAAAATTAACATAAAATTACCGGCTCTCAAAGAACTAATTTTACATAATTTTATAATTAATTCCACTATAAAAAGTAATTACATTCCATAAAAATTAAATTAAATTAATTAAACTTAGTTTGCTTTATCCATAGCGTACTGAACCATTGTCAGTGTTCCTCATGAACTTAAAACCAAACAAGACTTTATGAATTTTATTTTTTGAAACTAATTTTCATTTTTTTAATCAAAAACATCAAAGAAAAAATAGAAAATGGAAAGTGTTTTGAGAAAGGAAAACTTTTAACTTTCACAAAATGGTGCCACGTGTTTCTATATTAACATGTATTTTCCTTTTAATTATCACTATTTTGATTTGATTCCAATTACGCAAAATATTTTTATGTACCATTTATTATACTGCCATTTTTAACAAATAGGCTTACTAAATGTCTCATTTTCCATATTCAATATTTAACTTTCACAAAATGATACAACATGTTTCTATATTAACATGTATTTTCCTTTTAATTATCAATAAATAGAATAAATTTAAAAAGGAAATTAAAAATTATTAATTAGGTAGGTAGTTACCAATCATCTCTTTCTTAGAAAATATTTTGACTTTGCAATTTTTATTTTTTTTCATTATCATACTCTTTATATTCTATTTTAATCTCTCTTATGTTACCCTTTTGATCACGATTGAGAATGTAAACCATGTTTAAATAAGGCAGGGTCTATATAGTGTTCATAATCAAATAAGGCAAAGCTTATATTTTTGGGGTAAGTAACCCTATTTAAAGAAGGCAGAGTCTATATATTGGGGGGCGGTCAGGCTTACACAAAGCAGTCGTGCTCTTTCTTCAAAATTTATGGAGAACAAGGGGTGTAGAGTTTCCCTAATCATGGAATTTTTCTTCCTTTTCGCTCTCTTTTTCATGTGTGAGATCTCCGGTAGCGTCGCTTTTCAACAGATAGCGGCAGAAAAGAGCATGTTAAAGACTTATATTGTCCACGTAAATGACCCCGTGGGTAAATTTTCTGCACAATCGGAGGCTTTGGAGAGCTGGTACCAGTCCTTTTTGCCGGCCAGCACTGAATCCGAAAATCAACAGCAGCGTTTGCTTTATTCATATCGGCATGTGATTAGTGGGTTTGCAGCGAGATTGACGGAGGAGGAGGTTAAAGCAATGGAAAAGAAGGATGGGTTTGTTTCGGCCACGCCAGAAAAAATTTACCATTTGCATACAACTCGCACCCCTGGTTTCTTGGGATTGCACAATAGGTCGGGGTTCTGGAAAGGATCCAACTTCGGTGAAGGGGTCATTATTGGAATATTGGACACAGGAGTATATCCACAACACCCTTCATTTAGTGACGAAGGAATGCCGCTCCCACCTGCTAAATGGACGGGAACCTGTGAATTCAACGGGACGGCCTGCAACAACAAGCTCATCGGTGCCAGGAATTTTGACAGTCTGACCCCGAAACAGCTACCTATTGATGAAGAGGGCCATGGCACCCACACGGCAAGCACTGCCGCGGGAAATTATGTGAAGCACGCCAATATGTATGGGAATGCCAAAGGCACTGCTGCTGGTATTGCACCTCGTGCTCATGTGGCAGTATATAAAGTATGTGGTTTATTGGGCTGCGGCGGAAGTGATATTTTAGCCGCATATGACGCTGCCATTGAAGACGGTGTTGATGTGCTTTCTCTCTCCCTCGGTGGAGAGTCTTCTCCTTTCTACGATGACCCGGTTGCTCTGGGTGCCTTTGCTGCAATTAGGAAGGGAATTTTTGTTAGCTGTTCTGCTGGGAATAGTGGGCCAGCCCATTTTACACTCTCAAATGAGGCACCATGGATTCTCACCGTAGCTGCAAGCACCCTGGATAGAAGCATAACCGCGACAGCAAAGCTTGGAAACACGGAGGAATTTGATGGGGAATCGCTTTACCAGCCAAGAAATTTTTCTTCCAAACTATTGCCTCTTGTATATGCCGGGGCGAATGGTAACCAAACATCTGCTTATTGTGCGCCGGGATCCTTGAAAAACCTTGATGTCAAAGGAAAGGTAGTTGTTTGTGATAGAGGTGGAGATATAGGCAGAACTGAAAAAGGGGTGGAAGTGAAGAATGCTGGTGGTGCTGCCATGATCCTGGCCAATAGCATTAATGATAGCTTCAGTACATTTGCCGACCCTCACGTTCTTCCTGCAACACATGTGAGTTACGCAGCGGGTTTGAAGATCAAAGCTTACACGAAATCAACATCAAACCCTTCAGCTACAATCCTATTCAAGGGTACAAATGTCGGAGTCACATCTGCTCCTCAAATCACGTCCTTTTCCTCAAGAGGACCCAGCATTGCATCCCCGGGCATTTTGAAACCCGACATTACCGGACCTGGTGTGAGCATTCTAGCAGCATGGCCGGCCCCTCTCTTGAACGTCACTGGCTCAAAAAGCACATTCAACATGATTTCTGGCACATCAATGTCGTGCCCTCATCTTAGCGGTGTCGCAGCTTTGCTCAAAAGCGCCCATCCTAACTGGTCACCTGCTGCCATTAAGTCTGCAATCTTGACTACTGCTGATACACTAAATTTGAAAGACGAGCCCATTTTAGATGATAAACATATGCCTGCCGACCTATTTGCAATCGGTGCTGGTCATGTCAATCCATCAAAAGCAAATGATCCCGGACTCATTTACGACATCGAACCTTATGATTACATACCCTACTTGTGCGGTTTGGGTTACACTAATGCTCAGGTAGAAGCTATTGTATTGCGCAAGGTGAACTGCTCTAAGGAATCAAGTATACCTGAGGCAGAGCTAAATTATCCTTCATTTTCAATTGCTTTGGGCTCCAAGGATTTGAAATTTAAGAGGGTTGTCACGAATGTAGGCAAGCCTCACTCGTCTTACGCTGTGAGTATCAATGCACCAGAAGGAGTCGATGTGGTGGTTAAGCCTACTAAGATCCATTTCAACAAAGTGTACCAGAAGAAATCGTACACAGTCATCTTTAGGAGTATAGGCGGGGTTGATTCTAGGAACCGATATGCGCAAGGATTTCTCAAATGGGTCTCTGCCACACACTCTGCCAAAAGTCCAATATCTGTTACGTTTGAATGAAGAATAGGTGCCTGTAGTTGTATATAGGAATTGATTTGTGGAGGGATTTTAATTCATGCAACCAACAAGCATTTAAATAATGAAGGTCATGTCTATGCAATGTGGAATATTGTCGGTTATGAACACATTGTTAAGCATAGTTGAATGGCAAGCCAAATTATTCCAACTGATGGCACTAACATTTTCAACAGCTTCACTGGTTTGGTTCATTTCAGTATTTAGATTAGCAAAAAATATTTATATTAAATTTAATTCGGATTATACAAGCCGGTCGATTCGAGTCATACCCATCTAATTTCAACTTTGATATAAATATATAAAAAAGATTTTAAAAGATATTGTAGAATGGGTTCAATCAAATCCAATTTTACCCAAATCAATTTTGATACATACTATATATGTAAATGCAACCCTTCCCATATTTGTATAGAAAATTAAGATTTTAAAAGCAACCCAATTCCTTGGAAAACTCTCAAATGCACAGTTTCTTTGAACATCCAAAGATCTTAGAACTAATCAATCAAACAGTGATAACCTTAAAAGATATGATACGCTCTATATATTTATATATAAATTTTCTCATGATCATCAATAAAGATGGGAAATACATAAGAATGTTATTCAAGAAACTCAAAATAAAAATAAAGGCATTATGATAAATTTGAAAGTAATTTTAAAAAGACTAGAAACACTTGTTACAATTATTACTAAATGTACTCTTAGTATTATTGATAAATGTGATTTTAGCTGTCATAAAAAAAAATTATGAACAAAATCTTATTAATTATTTATTATGAATAGTATGTTATAGCTAAATGTGACATTTTTTTTTATAAACAAAGTATTTATGGTAAAATTTTATAAAAAATAGTTATTTCTATAAATTATTCGTTACCATTTAATGTAGCCTTTTGTCATCAATAAAAGTTTAATTCATTCCAAAAGGTTATGAAACTTATTTGCCAAATGTAACAATTTGTCATAAGTACAAAAAAATTTCATCTCTAATATATATAATATTTTTTTCCATGAAAATCATATTTGAGCTAAAAATCTTCTTTTTCCCAAATTATATCAATGCCTAAATTTATGGTAGCAAATGTGAAATTTGTTAGAATGTCCATTTAGTCCTCTCTCCCATTTTAGGTTATGTTTGGTTTTCAAAAAAATTAAGGGAAAATATAAGAGAAAGAAAATAAAAAGGAAAAAGTAGAATAAATAAAAAAGTAAAGAAAAATAAAAAAAATTAATTCAAAGTTCATAAAAAAAAAATTTATATTTTTCTTCAAATTTATTTTACTTTTTTTTTATTATATAAAATTAAAATAATTTTAAAATCTATCTTTTTTAAACTAATTTTAATTATTTTTATAATAAAATCAAATATAAGAAAATCATTTTTTTTAACATTTTTTTCTTTTCTTAATATTTTTCAGAACAAACACAACCTTAGGGTTTGGAAATAAGGGTGCTACAGCAGAGAAGGGTTGAGGTTGTTTGGCGGTGGGATAGTTTGTTGAGAAAGTTTGTTAGGTACAGACGTTTAATTCTCATTTTATGATGTAAATCATATCGTGGAGGGTCTTATTTCTATATGGTGTTAATTTGGATATGAATATTTGTTGAGGATGTTTTTGGTCGGTAGTTTTCAGTTGTAGGCGTTGAGGGTGTGCTGTCCTATTCTAGATTTATTCAAAAATAAATTTTCATGAGTTATTTATAGTTGATTTTTGTTTAGATTCCAAGTCAGGACTTTGCATTTCTGAGCCTCCCGCCTCCCCCCCATCCATATATAAATTGAGGTTCGCAGTCTTTAAGGATTTGTAGCTAGGTTGAAAGGACAATAACCAATCATGGGGATCGTCTTTCTACTTGCTTTCATTTGTATGTCCGGATTCTCTCCTGCAATAGCGGATAAAACGCAGTTCAAAACCTATGTTATCCATGTCAAGCACCCAAATAATGAAGAAGTTGCAGAAGCACAAAATCTAGAAAGCTGGTACAAGTCTTTTATGCCGACTAGCATGACCGCAGACTCAGACCAGCAACCTCGCATTGTTCATTCATATCAGCATGTGATGACTGGGTTCGCAGCCAGACTAACCGAAGATGAAGTGAATGCCATGAAAGAGAAGGATGGGTTTGTTTCAGCCCGGCCGGAAAAGATATTTCACTTGCATACAACTCATACTCCTGGTTTTTTGGGTTTGCATAAGGGGTCAGGGTTCTGGAAAGGATCCAACCTTGGAAAGGGTGTCATTATCGGAGTATTGGACACAGGAGTATTACCAGACCATGTTTCATTTAGCGATGCGGGAATGCCACCTCCACCTGCGAAATGGAAAGGGAAGTGTGAATTCAAAGGGACGTCCTGCAATAACAAGCTCATTGGTGCTAGAAATTTTGACAGCGAGAGTACAGGGACGCCACCTTCTGATGAGGAGGGCCATGGAACCCACACGGCAAGCACTGCTGCTGGAAATTTTGTGAAACACGCCAGCGTATTTGGTAACGCCAAGGGCACCGCTGTTGGCATGGCACCTCATGCTCACTTGGCAATTTATAAGGTCTGTTCAGAAAGTGGTTGTGCTGGAAGTGACATATTAGCTGCGCTTGACGCGGCCATTGAGGATGGTGTCGACGTGCTCTCCCTCTCCCTTGGTGGACAATCTTTTCCTTTCCATGAAGACCCCATTGCCCTTGGTGCCTTTGCTGCAACTCGAAAGGGAATTTTTGTTAGCTGTTCTGCTGGGAATGAGGGTCCAACCAATTCTACATTATCAAATGAGGCCCCATGGATTCTTACCGTGGCTGCAAGCACCATGGATAGAAGCATAAAGGCTATGGTTAAGCTTGGAAACGGGAAAAATTTTGATGGGGAATCACTGTTCCAGCCAAGAGATTTTCCTTCAGAACAATTGCCTCTTGTATATGCAGGTGCCGGAAGTAACGCTTCATCTGCGTTTTGCGGGGAAGGATCATTGAAAGACCTTGATGTTAAAGGAAAGGTAGTTGTTTGTGACAGAGGTGGGGGCATTTCCAGAATTGACAAAGGGAAAGAAGTGAAGAATGCCGGTGGAGCAGCCATGATTCTTACAAATGGCAAGCCTGACGGGTTCAGTACATTGGCCGACCCTCACAGTCTTCCTGCAGCACATGTGGGTTACTCGGCGGGTTTAAGTATCAAAGCTTACATAAATTCATCAAACAAACCTACAGCTACTCTCCTATTCAAAGGAACGATAATTGGAAAGTCCGCAGCCCCTGAAATCACTTCCTTCTCGTCCAGAGGACCTAGCTTGGCAAGCCCTGGTATTTTGAAGCCTGACATAACCGGCCCTGGTGTGAGCGTTCTAGCAGCCTGGCCCAGCTCTGTAGACAACAGGACTGACTCAAAAGTGGCATTTAACATGATTTCTGGCACATCAATGTCGTGCCCCCATCTTAGCGGCATTGCAGCTTTGTTGAAAAGCTCTCATCCTGAATGGTCACCTGCTGCCATTAAGTCTGCAATCATGACTACTGCAGATGTATTGAATCTTAAAGGCGACCCCATTTTAGATGAAACACATGAGCCTGCCGATGTCTTTGCCGTAGGTGCCGGGCATGTCAACCCTTCAAGAGCAAATGATCCTGGACTCATTTACGACATCCAGCCAAATGATTACATACCCTACTTATGTGGCTTGGGTTACAATGACACTCAAGTAAGAGCTATTATCCGACACAAAGTGCAGTGCTCCAAGGAGTCAAGCATACCCGAGGCACAGCTAAATTATCCTTCATTTTCTGTTGCAATGGGGTCTAGTGCTTTGAAACTTCAGAGGACGGTTACAAATGTGGGCGAGGCTAAAGCATCTTACATCGTCAAGATTTCTGCACCTCAGGGAGTGGATGTGAGTGTCAAGCCTCGTAAGCTCGACTTCACCCAAACTAACCAGAAGAAGACATATACAGTGACCTTTGAGAGAAAAGATGATGGGAAGACCGGCAGCAAGCCATTTGCTCAAGGGTTTCTGGAATGGGTCTCTGCAAAACACTCAGTCCGAAGCCCAATTTCTGTGAAGTTTGAATGAAGAATAGGGGCTTCAAGTTGTAGCAACATTCTAATTCTTGCAACAGATCATAAGCGTGACATCCCACATTGGGTCGGGGTATTATATAAGTACGGACTTCTCTTAATTTTGTAAATACGTAAGAACCTTTCAAACCTAGAGCGGATAATATTAACACGAATGTAAGTCGTTACAATAAATACTTGAATAAAGGAAGTCACATACTGTGTAGTAGCGTTAATTAATTTATAGACTGTCAAGAATAGTTGAATGGCAAATAAATTATATTATTCTTCCAATTGATCATGGTATCACCTGAAAAGCTTAATTGGTTTGGTTCATGCGAACTTACAATCCTAATTCCTTAATCACGTACAAGAATGAATCAGAAATCTCTGGTCGTTCTACTGAAAGGTAAGGCAGGTTCCTTTCACTATGGGTCCTGTTTACCGTGATGCTATGAAGGGTTATGCATTACACTACATGCCTGTGAAGTACAATGTACACGGAAATTGCACGTTAAGGCTAGTTGAGGAGGGACACGGGCCAGGAATTCTAACTGTCAAGTTTAGTATGTTGTCTATAACTACCAGATGAATTAAATTTTCAAAATTTCATAGCAAAACTCACCAATCCTCATAGAAAAGAAATTCATTTTCCAAAAATGAATTTAAATATTAACTAAATAAGAATTTCATAGTTATCTTTTTACTTTTTCTCAATCTTTGATATGACAAGTTTTATGCATTATTTAATTTTTATAAAATTCTAAACTAGAAAATTGGAAAATAATTAAATATTGTTTAAACAAGGGTGAGTGGAATTAACCCTATAACACAAATCAAAATCAGTTAAATATGCATAAAAAAAACATCATGAAATAATCCAAAATTATTTAAAAAGAACTTTGAAAACAATTATTTTCTAATTTGAAAAAAAAAACTTATAATTTTATTTATATAAAAATTATTTTATAAAAAAATTTATCTTATTTGATGCATTGAACACTCTTGTGCCTAGATTTCATGCATTTTTTGGTTTCCCTATAGTAATTATTTTATTATCAATTTATAATTTTAAAAATCTTTTTACATTTCTTTTCTCTTAAAAGATAAAAGATAAAAAAATTTAACATCTTAATTTTGCTTCATCAAAATTTAAAAAAATAAATAAATTTATATTTTGTTAATTGGGCAAACAATTGATTTATTTATTATTTTAAAAAAAGTCTACTGTTTTTTTTAACCAGCCCCGCTTCCCAACTTTTTTTAATTTTATAATATTTTTAATGATTTTTAAAATTATTTTATAGTATGTGGTTAACTCGACCTAGGTATTTGATGATTTCTTTTGATCTTTTTATTTTTTTATATATTTTTTATGCTTTTCTTAACTTTTTAAAATATTTATGTTAAAAAAAAATTGGTAAAGCCATCCTTAATTTTTTGAAAATATTTATTTTATAAAAAAAATTATAGAATTATTTAATATGATCATTATTAAATTATTATAAATCCAATCTGGGGAAATTGTTACGCTTTTTATTTTTTGTAACCTTAATTAATTATGGAATTTGAGGAGTCAGCAAAGCCGGCCAGCTGATAATTCAATGGAACCGAGGGGATTTATGTCTCTTTTCTTCTGGCGGCAGACAGATGGGAATAAGATGCAATCACTTGTTTTTGTAATTCTATTGCTTCAATGCATGCAACTTAATCCTTCTACTCTAATTTTATTTTTGTCAAACCTGTTCAAGGTTGTTGTATTTTCAAGGCACCAAGCTTATTATTAAGGCTTTCAGGCCTTCGAAGCTTCAGAGAATATCATGATAAATTAAGCTCCTGATGAGCAGGCTGTGGAGGGACAGTGGTGGCTGGATTAGGTGTGCGTATGAGCAGCTGGGATGTGAACACATCTTAATAAACATAAGGGTTTCCGCCATTTTGTTCTTTTGCTGACTGATAAAACTAGGACTGAAGAAGCGGACATTGCCAAGAAACCTGCATGCCATCCAGCTAAACGCATTAAGACATGACAATTAGCCTGGTCGATTACACCAACGCACACAAACTCTCTCTCTCTCTCTCTCTCTATGCATGTGTGCTATATATGTATTGATCAGGTCGGATTATTAACACAAAGAAAGAGGGTTCTCGACTTCTTCTACCATTATGGGGAACAAGGGGTGTCAACTGCTCCCAATCATGGTGGCTGTCTTCCTTCTCAGTCTTAGTTTCATGTGTGGTTTCTCTTCTGCAGTTGCTGATCAGGAAACAGAATTGATGAATGAGCTAAGTGAAGCAATACTGGAGGAAGATGTTGCTATTGAGGAAAGTGATCACTTGCAAACCTACATTGTCCATGTTAAGAGGACACACCGCAGAGTCTTCACTAAATCAGATGGTCTGGAGAGCTGGTATGAGTCATTTTTGCCAGTTGCCACTGCAAGCTCGAACAGGAAGCAACGCATAGTTTATTCCTATAGAAATGTGCTTAATGGCTTTGCAGCGAAATTAACAGCTCAAGAAGTTAAAGCCATGGAAGAGAAGGATGGGTTTGTTTCAGCTCGACCGCAAAGAATATTGCCCTTGCATACAACTCATAGCCCTAGTTTCTTGGGGTTGCACCAAGAGTTAGGTTTCTGGAAAGGATCAAACTACGGCAAGGGGGTTATTATTGGAGTTCTGGACACAGGACTATTCCCTGACCATCCTTCATTTAGCGATGAAGGACTACCACCTCCACCAGCTAAATGGAAAGGAAAGTGTGACTTCAATTGGACGTCCTGCAATAACAAAATCATCGGAGCAAGAAATTTTGATAGCGGAGCAGAGGCTGTTCCACCCATTGATGAAGAAGGCCACGGCACCCACACCGCAAGCACAGCTGCAGGGAATTTTGTGCCAAACGCGGATGCGCTCGGGAATGCCAATGGCACGGCTGTTGGCATGGCACCGTTTGCTCACTTGGCAATTTATAAAGTATGTTCCGAATTTGGTTGCGCGGACACTGACATATTAGCAGCACTTGACACTGCCATAGAGGATGGTGTTGATGTACTTTCCCTCTCCCTGGGTGGAGGCTCTGCTCCCTTTTTCGCAGATTCAATTGCACTAGGTGCTTTTTCTGCTATTCAAAAAGGGATATTTGTAAGCTGTTCCGCTGGTAATTCAGGCCCACTCAATGGATCTTTATCAAACGAGGCACCCTGGATACTTACCGTGGGTGCAAGCACCATAGACAGAAAGATAATGGCTACAGCGACGCTTGGAAATGGGGAAGAATTTGATGGCGAATCGCTTTTCCAGCCAAGTGATTTCCCTTCAACATTACTACCTCTCGTGTACGCGGGCGCAAATGGTAATGCCTCGTCCGCCTTATGCGCTCCAGAATCATTGAAAGATGTAGATGTGGCAGGAAAGGTAGTGGTGTGTGATAGAGGTGGGGGCATAGGACGAATTGCCAAAGGGCAAGAAGTGAAGGATGCTGGTGGTGCTGCCATGATTCTTACCAATGACGAACTCAATGGATTCAGCACCTTAGTCGACGCTCATGTTCTTCCTGCAACACATGTGAGTTATGCAGCGGGTTTGAAGATTAAATCTTACATAAAATCAGATTCGGCACCTACCGCTACAATCGTTTTCAAAGGAACCATCATCGGAGTCCCTACGGCTCCCGAAGTTACTTCATTTTCTTCGAGAGGACCAAGCTTGGAAAGCCCTGGTATCTTGAAACCAGACATTATAGGCCCTGGTGTGAGCATTCTAGCAGCATGGCCCTTCCCGCTGGAGAACGATACAACCTCTAAACCGACATTTAACGTGATCTCAGGCACATCAATGTCGTGCCCCCATCTCAGCGGCATTGCGGCTTTGATCAAAAGTGCCCATCCTGACTGGTCTCCTGCTGCCATTAAGTCTGCAATCATCACTACTGCCGATCTTCACAACCTTGAAAATAAGCCCATCATTGACGAAACATTTCAACCCGCTGACTTGTTCGCCACCGGTGCCGGCCATGTGAACCCATCAGCAGCAAATGATCCAGGCCTCATTTACGACCTGGAACCAGATGATTACATACCCTACTTGTGTGGTTTGGGCTACACTGATGAGGAGGTAGGGTTGATTGTGAACCGAACGCTGAAGTGCTCTGAAGAATCATCCATACCTGAGGCACAATTAAATTATCCTTCATTTTCCATTGCATTGGGGCCTAGTTCTGGGACGTACTCAAGGACGGTCACAAACGTGGGTGCGGCCAATTCATCTTACAGTGTTCAGATTTTGGCACCATCTGGAGTTGAAGTGAGTGTGAACCCTGATAAACTCGAGTTCACGGAGGTGAACCAGAAGATAACATATATGGTGAGCTTTAGCAGGACAAGCGCGGGGGGTGAGGGTGGCAAGCCATTTGCGCAAGGATTTCTGAAATGGGTGTCTGATAGTCATTCTGTCCGAAGCCCAATATCTGTTATGTTTGAATGAGGAGCGGGTGATGAAGGATGCAACAACCGAGGATGTGAGAATTGAATTCTTGCATCCAACAAATACTCACATTCTAGATTTCGAACAATTAAGTGAGAAGCAAAATTATTTTACCTTGTCCAGATTGGAATTCATTTATCACCTCATAATTCACGAATTCGTCTACCATGTCCGATAAATCAGTGAGCTGGATTTGGTTCCCATTGCAAACTGAAGCTCGGCTCCATTTGAATCCCTCCAAGATCAATGAATCATTTGAGAGGGTAGGGGGAGGCCATAGTTTTCTCATGCATGCTGCTAAATGGCGGCGGAAGTCAATATATTCCTTCCCTAAATCAAATAATTCAGTTATATTTGGTTAAAGAAAAAAAGAAGGTTAAAAAAATAAATATCTCATAATTATATTATAAAAAAAACAATAAATAAATAAATATAATTAAAATTAATTAAAATATATTATCTGACATCTATGACTCAATACAGATTTGATGGATTAGGAATCACATAATACAGCAAAGGAGCCAACTATTTCTCGAAGTAGATCCCCACATTACGTCCAAATATAAATATCAAGTGCAATTACAAGATAGGATGACACATCTTATATACAAAATATTTAAGAACAAACCTTCCATGTTCCAATATCAGTTTGTATTATAGTCTATATAATGGAAATTCAAACGGGGAAACACTCTTGGAATTATTGTCTCCTACCTGTTTAACGTTTCTAGCATAATAACTGGAATGAGATTTCTAAAATAACCCTCCCATTTCCCAGCAATGTAGTGAAACTTGATGCAAACGATTGTAACTGGACAAATGTGGCAAGACAAGTTAGACCAAGTCCTCTAAACAAACACTGGCCACAATCCTCAGTTGCCGTCCTTAACAGTTATGGAATCTATTGAAGCTATTGTAAACATTATACTCCAAATAGGAAAGCTAATGTAGGCATTATACTCCAAATAGGAAAGCCAACGTACACTTAACCCACGCTGAGAAACTCTTATGAATATGCCGGCCATTTCTCTCTCCCTCTTCCGTATATATGTACACGAAACAACCCGTTAAAGAAACACAGATCACTGCATCTCTCCACTCCACTTATGAAGAGTGGGTTGCCATTAAAGATGGCCATTTTCCGTTTCCTCACTATAGTTTTTATCCTTTACTTCTCTCCTGAGATTGCTCAGGGAAGTCAATTTTCATCCTCAATTGAAACAACTGAGAAGAGCATGTTGCAAACTTACATTGTCCACGTTAAGCAGCTGGAAAGGAGCACCACTGCCCAACAAGAGAATCTAGAGAGTTGGCATCGGTCATTTTTGCCAGTGGCCACTGCCACTTCAGACAACCAGGAACGCCTGGTTTATTCATACAAAAATGTGATCAGTGGTTTTGCAGCCAGACTGACGGAGGAAGAAGTGAGAGCTATGGAAAATATGGACGGGTTCATCTCAGCAAGTCCAGAAAAGATGTTGCCTCTACTAACAACGCATTCACCCGATTTCCTAGGGTTGCACCAGGAAATGGGATTCTGGAAAGAATCAAATTTCGGAAAGGGGGTGATCATTGGAGTATTGGACTCTGGAGTGTTGCCTAGCCATCCTTCATTTAGCGGTGAAGGAATTCCACCTCCACCAGCTAAATGGAAAGGAAGCTGTGAGTTCATGGCATCAGAATGTAACAACAAACTAATTGGTGCAAGGTCTTTCAATGTCGGGGCCAAGGCCACAAAGGGAGTGACAGCTGAGCCACCACTTGATGATGATGGGCATGGTACCCATACGGCAAGCACAGCTGCTGGCGCATTTGTGAAGAATGCTGATGTGCTTGGAAATGCCAAGGGCACGGCAGTTGGGATGGCACCTTACGCTCACTTGGCAATATACAAGGTGTGCTTTGGACCAGATTGCCCAGAAAGTGATGTAATAGCTGGACTTGATGCTGCTGTTGAAGATGGTGTTGACGTGATCTCAATCTCTTTAGGTGATCCTGCAGTTCCATTTTTCCAGGACAATATAGCGGTGGGCTCATTTGCAGCAATGCAAAAGGGAATTTTTGTGAGCTGTTCAGCTGGGAATTCTGGCCCTTTCAACACCACTCTATCTAACGAAGCCCCATGGATTCTCACTGTTGGAGCCAGTTCCATTGATAGAACCATCAAAGCTGCTGCAAAACTTGGAAATGGGGAACAATTTGATGGTGAAACCCTTTTCCAGCCCAGTGACTTCCCAGCCACACAATTGCCTCTCGTTTATGCTGGAATGAATGGTAAACCAGAGTCTGCAGTATGTGGAGAGGGATCCTTGAAAAATATTGATGTCAAGGGGAAGGTAGTGTTGTGTGACAGAGGTGGGGGAATAGCCAGAATTGACAAAGGGACGGAAGTGAAAAATGCTGGTGGTGCTGCCATGATTCTCGTGAACCAAGAAAGTGATGGCTTCAGCACCTTAGCTGATGCCCATGTACTTCCTGCAACACATGTGAGCTATGCTGCAGGACTGAAGATTAAAGCCTATATAAACTCAACCGCAACACCAACAGCAGCAATCTTGTTTAAAGGAACCGTAATTGGCAACCCATTGTCTCCCGCTATTACTTCCTTCTCTTCCAGAGGCCCCAGCTTTGCAAGTCCAGGAATTCTGAAACCGGATATTATTGGGCCTGGGGTGAGCATCCTAGCTGCATGGCCCTTCCCTCTTGACAATAACATAAATTCAAAATCCACATTCAACATAATCTCTGGCACATCAATGTCCTGCCCTCATCTTAGTGGCATTGCAGCTTTGCTCAAGAGCTCTCATCCGGATTGGTCACCAGCTGCCATTAAATCTGCCATAATGACTACCGCTGATCTACTAAACGTTGGGGGAAAACCCATTGTCGATGAAAGACTTCTTCCTGCAGACATATTTGCTACTGGCGCAGGTCATGTTAACCCATCAAGAGCCAATGATCCAGGCTTGGTTTATGATATCGAACCTGATGACTATATACCTTATTTATGTGGCCTGGGCTACACAGATACTGAAGTTGGGATCCTTGCACATCGATCCATCAAATGCTCAGAAGAATCCAGCATTCCTGAAGGAGAGCTAAACTACCCTTCATTTTCTGTTGCACTGGGACCACCTCAGACTTTCACGCGGACTGTGACAAATGTTGGTGAGGCCTATTCATCTTACACCGTAACGGCGATTGTACCACAAGGAGTTGATGTGAGTGTCAATCCTGATAAGCTTTACTTCTCAAAGGTGAACCAGAAGCTGACGTATTCAGTGACATTCAGCCACAATAGCTCCAGCGGGAAAAGCAGCAAATTTGCTCAAGGATATCTCAAATGGGTTTCTGGAAAACACTCTGTTGGGAGTCCAATCTCCATTATGTTCAAGTGAGGAGTGGATTAATGAGAATGCAGAAGACGAGCAGAAATCCTTGCTTACATGATCAGTTAATCTGCGATGCCTCCTTTATCTCATTATCTTCATTTACAGACCGAATTGTCTGAACCTGATTATCAGGAGAATCTAAACTGTTGCTTTCAAGTAAACAGAATGAAGAATGGAGAGAACTTCTCAATACATTAGTTACCAGAGATGAGTAAATTGATTAATAGAAAGAAAAATTAAGAAATCATTAATAGAGATCTAAAAATAAAAATTACCAGGCAAAAGCATAGAAAGAAATAAGCCAAAGAGACAAAGGGAGATGGAGAAAACGAAGGACTGAACCATGAGGTAAGATGGCTCACTTAAAAACACAAAGATCGTTACATGACATCATCGACCTCCTGCAAAATGATACCCAAGCATCACCTGAACTATTCCCTATCTGCTGAATCTTAAACTTGCATGAACTACAAGATAGTTTTCTACATTATAGGAACAGCAGGGCATGGATCCACCATGTTACAATTTCACTGTCCATCCATCATTGACCATGGTAAATACCACAAGTGCACAGCAGTAATTTAGTAGTCCCAGTGGAAGAAGACAGATAGTTCAGACGACTCCCTTTACAACAAAATGACTCCGTAGTTCTTACGTCTAGATTCACATGTTCAAAAACCACCCATTGAAGACTTGGAAGAGAAGTAGAAAGAAAGTTTCCAAAAAGATCCAACCCATAATTTCGGACACAAATGAGGAAATCATTTCCTCTTGGAATTGTTAATTAAGATCTGAATAGATGTTTATTTCACCAAGAGTAGTTTAATAAACTTATGTAATTTTCAAAATTATTATCAGAATTCATTGAGAGTTTGACAGCCTTTCTCCGAAGTGTGATTACTTAGGAAACCAAAACACAATTCCCTAGGAACCTGGGTGTTATTGCCTAGAATTTCCTTTTTTTCAGCCACCAGTAACACATTTACCTTATCATTCTTTTTTGGATAGGCAACCCATTCAACATATCATCCTAGTAAAGAAGATTCTGAAGTGCATGGAATTCAACAAACTTGCATCGAGAGGATGCCTGCTTGTAACAGAAGGAAGTTGTGCCAGAGTAGCTTCAATGCATCTTTGTATTTAATGATCTAGCATGCTACAAACAGATTTTCTCCTTTATATAAATCAATCATATAGTCCCAAAAGATAAATGACAAAAACAAAATTGAATAGAAACAGCTTTGTTAAATTAAAGATTAGGCTGGAAGTATACAAGTTTAATAGATTGTTATTAAACATTAAGGAATCTTTTCCAGATAAAAAATATTATGGGCATATTGCTCAATAAAGTTGAATAGAAAAAAACATCCTGCAAGTAAGATAAGCGTTATTGGGTCAATATGACCAAAGCTTTACCAATAAATCTCAAATTATGGTAACTCATGTTGAAAAGCTTCCTCATTCAAACCTCCGCATTACTTAGTAGCATAAGTTACAGATGAGACTAGACATTTTAACATTTCTAACTTCATAGATTAAGGGAGAAAAAAGGGTTTCCACATCGTACAACAGCTCCCATGGATTTTATAATCACACAAATAAACCTTGATTAAAAAATTTTGGTAACAACTGTACCACAGCCTAACATGATTCTCATCCTCTCACAACTCAGGTTAAACCATATGAAAAATCAGGTATGAATGGATCTCAGAGCATAAAAAACGAATATCAATAATATTTTCAAGCTTCTAACCTTCAATGATGGGGTATATAGAGACCCTTGCTAGTTGCAAAGATTCAGTATGAACTTCTAGGATGAACAAGGAAATGTGGTGGCAGTAATTATATGGATGAATCCTTCATTCTAGAGCCTTTAACAAATGCACCGGTGCATGATAGCAGTGACAAAACAAACTGCAAGACAACTCAACCAAATCCTGGAGGCACATCAGGGTCCTCATCGCTACCATCACATGGCTGACTGTTCTCCATGGCTGCAGAAAATCCAGGTGGCACACCATGATCAACATCATGTGGCTCCAACACTTCCAGTGGGTGGTTGGACCCTTCCTTGTGTTCTTCAGTGGGTCCCCTTTCAGAAGGCATAGGCTGCTGCTGCTCCCCTTTTTGCTCCCCATGGCTGTTGCTCTGATGAGTGTTACTCATAGAGAAACCTGGTGGTTCATTCAGCTCATTATCAGACATTGGATCATTGATTTCACTGGCTGGGGCTTTCTGGAAACTGTTATTGCCAGTTCCATTTTGAAATTGTGCTAAGATATTGGGAGACGAAGAATTGCCCTCTTCATTCCCTTTCGGATTCACTAATTTATTGTAGACAGATTGTACTGTTTTGGTAATTTCACTTTTTCCATCATCTGATCTGATTATTTCCCACAGTCTATCAGATATGTGGTTCATTGCCTCTGTTCTAGGGATCACAAACACAATAATTAGAAATGAAGCTTACATGCATGACAAGTTCCAGTTGTTGATAAAGGAACAAGTTGAACTGCATAATATGAAAAAAAAAAAAAAAAATTCAGAGTTGCATATATTAGGGGAGAGACAGATTGTTGATCAATCATCATTAAACACATTCACATGATTTCATCACCATAACTCAATAATAACAACCAAATGAACAAACTTTCAAAACTTGGTCAATTTTGATAGAGAAATTTAGAAGGAAAATTACAATGCTAACAAAACTAAATTCAATTAAATAATTAAATTGTCCAAAATTCCGAAAATTACAGTTAAAAATGCACTACTGGACACACCCATTTTCTTTCCGGTTTCACAATTGGCCCAAATAATCTCAAGTTCTATATTTATTCTTTTTAGAATTTGTCTCAGATTCACACTTGCCACAATCTCTGAATAGAGACTTTTCTAAAAAATAAAATAAATAAATAATAGAAAACTTGGGAGGTTTTCTACTATTGTTTAGTTTCTATTTCATTAGAATTCCCTTTTGACCTTTTCCTATAGAATTCTTAACTCGAATGAGTTTACAATACATACATACATGAAGCCAGGTATTGAAGGAAAATACCTAGTGATAGGCCATGCTTGGAACTGTTCTTGAAAAAAAATTTCTCTTCTTTTGAACAAAAACAGTTTACTAACTCAGAAAACATGTTTCACAATCTTATAACAAAAAACAGTTTTTTGTGAATTTCTTTTGAAAATAAGTTGGTTTTTTAGACCAAATTTGAGGTGTTTGCAATCGCTTTTGGAATAATATTATAAGTAACAATTGAAAATATGGAGAATACTTTAGGAGCTTTTATACTGTTTATAAGTGTACAGTACCTTTATGAAGAATAAGTCAAGAAAACTATTTTTCAAATTTGAGCTCTCAAATAAATTTTGTTGCTGAAAACATAATTGCTTTGAAGGACCGTTCTCAAAACCTATTTTTTTAGAACTGTTTTTTCTCAAAACCTATTTTTTTAGAACTGTTTTCAAAAACATTGTTAAACAGGCTCTATCCCTGGTTGGAAACTATTCTTGAAAGCAATATTCTTTCCTTTAGAACATAAGAGAGTTTTCTAACTCCGAAAACACATTTGACAAACTTTTGACATAAAACAGTTTTTGAGATTTTTCATCTGAAAACAAGTTGTTTTCTAGAACAAATTTAAGGTATCTTCAACTTGTACATTAGTGTAGAGTAGCTTCATGGAAAATAAGTTGAGAAAACTGGTTTTCATATATGAGTTCCCAAACAGAATTTTCCTCCTAAAACCACTTAAGATTTGTTTTTAAGTCTCAAGAATTTTTTTTGAGAATTGCTTTCGAAAATGTTGTCAAATAGAACCATAATTATAGGGAGTATCCAGCAAGGTAAGGACACGTAGGTTTGTTTTGCATCTTGGGTTTGATATTGTAAGTGAGGATACTGGTTTAACATCTTACACTAGCCATGGTTTGCCAAATGTTCAATTATTTATTTGCTTATGTTTGATCACTTAATTGGCACCTTGGTCTGGTTACCAGAGGCAAACCACAGGAGCCACAATCACAAGATTCAGGGATGCCAAACATAACTAAGTAACTGGGTCGGTGCAGGGCACATGGAAATATTCCTTAGTAAAAGCATACCCATTTATATAAAAGGCTGGGCATGAAAAATTATAAATACACCAAAAACATCCCCAGCGAAACAAACAAAAATTCTAGGAAAAAAAAACTTACTGGATCTCTTTGTAAATGGCATCACAAAATTGCCTGGGTTTCAGATTTTCATTGCCTGCATGATTAAGTGCTTCTGACTGCTTCACCATTGAAATAATGCTGTTACGCAACTCTTCCTGCTGTAAATCATGGCATTGCATTGCTCAGAATAATTGGCTTGTGTATTTGGAAACCAAAAAAAAAAAAAAGATGCAGGGCCTACTACTCACCCATAAGAAGGAAATTTATGAATGAATCAAATTAGAGTCAGATGCATTTTAAGTTTATTTTATTAGAAAACACTCTTTTGAGAAGCATTGAAGAAGATAAGAGAATGGGAGAGAGAAGATATATATCCAACTACAAAGACAACTCCTAAGTTAGAAACCTATTCTTATTCTACTTTTTTCCTGGCTCAAATTTTTAATAAATAATTTCAAAGAAAAAATCAAGAAAAAGAAAAGCTTTGCTAGGGAGGGGCTGAAATTACAACTCACAAATCAAAGGATGGGAAACATGGACAACTTAAAAACCAACTTTAAGTTGTGTTTTATATAATTAAAACTAATAATAATAAGAGCCCTATAAATTTTATTGTGCACAAAACGTATAAAGTGTTACAATGGTTTGCATACCTCCAGCTAAGTTTTTTTTAATTCAATTTTGAAGAAAGGTCTCTAAAATGAACAGATTGCATTAAAAAATCTTGCTTCAGACTGTCCTTTCAAATCCAAAGATTGAATTTTTATCAGCAATGATGGATTAAAACAAATGGACAAGAATTTAACCATCTACATTGAGAGATAACTCCTTTTATGCTCTATTTTCCCAAATGACAAAAAGTTGCAGGTCTCTATTACACAGCAATGCATACAAGAACAATACTTCTAAAGAGATTTAAAAACCCATAAACTTATCTACTGCGAGGTAACAAGATGGAGCCCAAAGCCCACACCTTTTTCAGTCGATTCCAGGAAGGCACAAAGAATGATGCATGAAAATCTCAAATCGAAGCACAGCACTGCTACACTTAGTGTATTTCAAGTGAATCAGTAAAAATTGCAACAAAAATCTAATTGGGTTGATGCATTGGACCTTGAATCCCCAAATCCATACCCATTCTCCCAAAATCAAAATAGGAGTTATTTGAAATTCATGCAATCAAACCCTAAACGTTTCGATATTGAATCGACGAAACAACAAAAGCAACAACTTAATTAGTAAAGCAAGATTAGAGGAAAAAAGAAAACATATGAAAGAGAGGCCCAGAAAAGAGAATTGAAGAAAGAATAAGATGGGGAAAGGGGGTTTACTTTGTCCTTGAGCTTGCGAATGATCATGAGACGGAGTCTATCAAAGTCGCCATCGTCCTTGAGCTTTTGAACAACGTCTTCCTTTCTGATATTGCCTTGGCTTCCCATCATCCAATCAGAGCATATTAGGGTTAGGGTCTCTTCGTCGACGCTTAGGACTCGTATGGTTTGGGTGTGTCTATGGTGTATGGACGGCTGCTCAGGATTCTTTTATTTTTGTTGAATAACACGGAAAATTTTAAATAAACTATTCTTCAGGGTCCGCTTCGCTATCTTATCCCATAATCCGCCACCAATCAGACCATTTAGTCCTTGTGATTTTATACCTTCATTGAATTTCATTCTTTGTTACACTCAATTTTCAATTGGATTAATATATATTCCTTGGTTTTTATATTTCATGATGGGTCCATATGTCATCTCTTAATTGCTCGGAATGACGATTATTTGTAACAGAAAAATATTCTTCAATACTTTGTTACATTGTTATCAAGAACACGGTATGGTAGCCATATTCTTGTGAATACAACCGCCTGATTCTCTTGAGATTCATATCCATCTCAATTAGCACTTTGTTCAGAAATTAAGAGAAAGAAACTGGATAATTTTTACATCTTCATATTCTATCAACTGTAATTGGTTTCTATGCGCATACAATTTCTAGGCATTCAAATGGCCTAACTCTGGCTCCGTTACTTTATATGAAGTTTTATCTTCTCATCCCTAGAGTCCAAAAGGAAAGAAAAAGATGGGTCGGGTTGGGGCGGTGTTACCCATTCAATTTCTGTACAAGTTGGTTCCCACCCCAAAACAAGTTTTCTTCTTCTGTGAAGAAATCATAAAAATCATAGCATAAAGATTTATACAACACAAAAGTAATAAGAATCCTGATTCTACAGATCACAACAAAGTAACTTCTCCGAAATTTGCCCCAGTATCCTACTAATCCATCTCCAACACAGAAGCAAGCCTGGTCTGCTGAAATGCAGTCATTTGGAGGATGAATGATGAGTCCTTTTCCGTGAGTGGCACCGATCGGCAACAGGACGGGAGTAACTGTATAAACATTTATATGTTCCTCAAGTTAAATAATTGGACCTTTGACACTATGTTTCAAGCATTCAACAACAAACTTGAGACTTACGAATCACTGTGCTCTTTATTTGTTGATTCCTGTATTTTCCGCAATGGTCCAGCTGCCTGTCAAGAATTATTTTTAACATGGCTCAGTTTGGGGCCATACATTTCACATAGAAACTAAATGTGGCAAAAATCTAAAATATGTAAAACCAAGCTTTGGCCTAGACTCACCTGGACAGTCATGAGAAAGCTTGCTTGGGACTTTTACTATTTTGCCAAACGAATTATTTTTGAAGGGGAAAAACTGTTGGAGCATGTTTGGTGCATAGGAACAAGAATGGGAGTAGGAATAGGAATAGAGGTAAATCATAATATAATGTGAAAGAGAGAAATCAAAACCCTTGTCAGAGCAGGTTTTAGTTTCAATGACAATGATTTTTTATTCCTATTCCTATTTCTAATAAGTAATCCAAATGTGATAATGAATGGGAAAGTGGAATGAATTTCCAATTCCCTATTTCAGCGTACTAAACGCACCCTTGTTGTCAAATATAGGCCTACATCCTTTCCAAAGTTGGATCATTAAATATACCACCAGTTTCCAGGACATAAAAGTGATCTTATAGGACCCCAGACATTGCTCATGGTTTTTTTGTAATTTCACCTGAACAGTTCCACACTTGCATTCTGGAACCATTGGTTAATCGATCCTCCATAGTCCTGCAGTTGGTTTGTAGAGGATATGCTCCATGTTCTACCTCCATCTTTTGTATACAGATTCTTAATCTACTATCTAAGGACCCTGCAGTTGGTTTGTAGAGGATATGCTCCATGTTCTATCTAAATCTTTTGTATACAGATTCTTAATCTACTATCTAAGGTCCTGTGGTTGGAACTGTGGTTGGGCCTACGGGATGCGATTCCCATCCCATAATATCTTCTTGAGCTTGTGTAATAAAATGGTCAAAGATTTTTCTCTTTTTCTTTTCACAATCATACCAAGCACCCACCACAATACCACCACCCCACCTCCGCGGTTAGTTGATGAGCAAGCCAACCAAGCACTTCAATATTTTAACAATTGATTTTCTAACCCCCAGTACATTGGCCATATCTGAACATTTCCCTCTCCCCTATCTCTACCATTCATAGATATATTTGCTTGGATGCACAAAAAACCATTTAAAACAAAAGGAAAATCAAAAATAGAAAAAATAAATACATCAATAAAGGAGAGAGAAGAAACACCAGTTTTCTAGTAAAGGATTTGGTTGAACAGTCCACAATGATGAATCATGTAATCCAGATGCAGCAATTAAATATAATATGTTAACAGAGTTTTCAGCTTCACCCAGCATACTGTATCAATGCAACACAGCATCAGCGTATAACATGTGGCTCAACAAGACATCAGCATGTTGACATTGTGGGTCAACATGCAAGTGTTATAAAGAAATTGTTGGATGGGATCAACTCCAATGAAATGAAGGGAGGAGGCAGATGTTGGTTTGCAGTGGATTCAAAATCTTTTGAAATCTCTGTAGAGGTGATTGGGGAGAGATGTAGGGGAATCATTGTGGAAAGGAGTAGAGGCTTTACTTCGTGGGTCAGGTTTGGAAGTCTCAGCTTGTGCTGCTTGCTGGAAGGGGTGGAGGCTTGCTGTAGGGGTGTTTTTGTGCAGGGTCTGGTCAAAAGGTGGGAAGATGGAGGAAGGAGGTTTAAGTTGGAAAGTCGAGCAAATGAGGCAGGTAGGTTCTTATTGTGTTCCGTGGTTGACCTGGAATCAAAGAGATATTGCTTAGTGTTTCCAGAAGGAAAAGGTATTTTGGGAGGATGGGTTTTGTTGGCTGAAAAGCTTCGCTCCCTTGGTGTTATGTCTCGGGATGAGCCTAGGGGAAATGCTGTTTCCTATGGGACAGGGAGTACAGTTGGGGAATCTAAAGGAAAAGCCCAAAAATCCTATGTCGATGTGGTGAAATCAAGAGAGAAAAAGGTAGGGGAAACACTATGGTTACAGTTGGGGGAGAAAGACATCTCAAGTGAGAGGAAGTTAATGGACCGATGTCTGGTTGGCAGATGGGGACATACTCCACTGTTGGATCCAGATATGTATGCTCTTGAAAGTTGGGGGAGAACCTGTTGGAATATTAAAGGAGGAATGAAGTTCACGAGGATAGGGGGCCCTCTCTTGCTGATCGAGTTTGAGAATAAAGATGAGGCAGACAAGGTGCTTTTAAGAGGAAACAGATGGTTCAAGGAATCATCTCTGCATTTGGACAGGTGGGACCCAAAAGTGGGGTGTTCTCAAAATGGCGAGAGAGCCGAGAGTGTTTGGGTGAGAGTCGTAGGATTGCCGATGCATTTTTGGAGTCAGGAAGCTTTCAGAAAGATAGGGGACTGTTGCGGGGGGTTCGTCGAAGTGGATGTAAATACTGCTAATCTTAAGGAACTAAGGTGGGCCAGAATATCAGTGAGATATGCAGGTGTAGAGTGGCCGAGTACCATGCAAGTAGTAGTGGGATCTCTTTGTTACGCTCTCCAGCTATGGTGGGAGGTGAAACCAGGCTTGTCGGAAGTGGTTCCGGCGATAAGAAAAGAAAAGGGCAAGGAGCGGGAGGTTAGGGATGACGGAGAAGGAGATACACACGCTGGATTCAAAAGGGTGAGAGAAAAGACGTATGGGGAACCTGCAAAAGTGGCTGAGAAGTACAAAGTAGGTGAAGGAAGCTACAGCAAGAAAGCTCAGCCCTCTGGTACTGTGCCAGGAGCAGCATCAGAGTCTGACGGGTCAACAGGAGACCGATCTTCAGCTTGGGGGAAGAGTTCTTGCTCTAGGCCTGGAGAAAATCTACCACTGGGCCGGCAAGGTGAATCGGGCTGGGAAAGAGAGCCCGCTGTGAAGGGCCAAGGGATTAAAAAATCAGAGGAAATGGGCCGGCCCAATTTGAAGCTTTCTAAAGGCTAGGTGGGGGAGGGACGACCCATTTTGAAGATTGCAAAAGGGGTTAGGGCTCCCGATGGGCGTCGCAGTGGTGGCGGAGAGCAAGAGGAGGATTTGTTTGGGTCCAAGCTGGGATCGCCTCGTCCGGCCGTCAATCTCTCAGAAATCACTAATGAGGCGTTATTGGAGGAGGTCTCCAGGTATTCCGATCAAACCTCTTCTCCTTTCTTGTCTCTGGGGAAACGAGATATCTCTCTCTTTTCTACTCCTTCTGGGTGGGACGGGGAAGGTGCTGTCATGGCTAGGGCTTCCGACCGGGGAACAATTTTAGATGACGAAGGGGGAGCAGTCATGGACCCGCTACGGATGATTTTGGCGGATGGAAGGGAGGTTGAGGTTTCGAACTTGGTGGGTAGAGAGCCTAGGAATACCGAGGTGGTATCAGTAGGGGTTTTGGAAAGAGTCTCCCATGAGGACAAGGAGAAGAGGGGCAAGGAGGGGGATCTGTGTTGGCAGTCTAGTAGCCTGGCTAAATTTAGCCGCTATCTAGGAATGCCGACGGAGGGATTTGAAGGGGAAATATTGCTCTTGCTCAAAAGAATGAAAGAGAGGAAAATTCAAAAAGGTAATTTGGATGGTAGAAAAAGGAGAAAATTAGAGACGTCAAAATTCGAAAGAGAATTGAGAAAATTGGAATGGACTGTAAACTATATTGGAGGTGGAGGAGGAGGAGAAGGAGGGGGAAGCACGAGTAGGTCTAAATGAAGCTCCGAATGCTCACTTGGAATGTAAGAGGGGCTAATAATTGCGACAAAAGGAAGGTAATCAAAGCCTTGATTAGGAAAAATAGGGTGGACTTGGTTTGCCTACAGGAAACCAAGATTCAGGAAATGTCTACGGGCATTGTTCGTAGCTTAGGAGTGGGCAGGTTCCTTGAATGGGGAGCTGTAGATTCAAGGGGTGCAGCCGGAGGAATAGTGGTGATATGGGACAACAGGATGTTGGAGTTGGTTGACATGCAAAAAGGATTGTTCTCTATTTCGTGCACTTTTAAGAGCTGCGAGGATGGTTTTATATGGACGTTTATAGGGGTTTATGGGCCAACTTTAAGGAGGGAGAGGGAGAGTTTTTGGGAAGAGCTGGGGGCCATTAAGGGGCTTTGGAATGGGTCGTGGTGCGTTGCAGGGGACTTTAATGCCATTCTGAGACCGGAAGAGTGCAACAGAGGAGGGAGATTGAACTCAATTATGAGAAGGTTCGCAGAAGTGATAGAAGAGATGGAGTTAAAGGATCTGCCCATGGTGGGGGGCCCTTTTACTTGGACTGGATGAACGGATAACCAGTCTTTTTCAAGGTTGGATCGCTTTTTGGTTAATGAGGAGTGGGATAGCCATTTTGGAGATGCGAGGCAGTTTCTCCTTCCAAGACCCGTGTCCGATCACTTTCCGATTCTTATGGACGGTGGGGGTCTGAGAAGAGGCCCTATCCCGTTTAGATTCGAGAATATGTGGTAGAAAGCGGAAGGCATAAAGGATCTATTGAAGCAATGGTGGGAGGAAGGCAACTTCAGTGGATCCGCAAGTTTTATCTTGGCTGAAAAATTAAAATTTATGAAGGCTAAGTTGAAGGAGTGGAACAGAAACAGTTTTGGAAGGGTTGAATATAGAAAGAATACGGCTTTGGAGCAGATGGAGTATTGGGATGCAAAGGAGAAAACCAGCAGGCTGTCATTGGAAGAGCTGGAAGCCAGAAACGAAGCGAAGGAAGAATATAAAAAATGGGTCTTACTTGAAGAAATCACGTGGAGGCAAAAATCCAGGGAAGTGTGGCTGAAAGAGGGAGATAGAAATACCGGTTTTTTCCACAAAATGGCCAACGCACATAAGAGGAGGAATAATGTGGACAGAATTAAGATTAACGGAGAGTGGCTTACGGAGGAGAATGATATTAGGGAAGGGATTGCCAATGCTTTTAAGACGTTGTTGTCTAACCCGGGGGAATGGAGGCCTTCTGTATCTGGGCTACAGTTTGAGATGTTAGAGCCTTTGGACACTAGTGCATTGGAGTCTCCTTTTATGGAAGAGGAGGTATTTGACGCCCTAGTGGGCTGTAATGGGGATAAAGCCCCGGGGCCAAATGGATTCTCTATGGCCTTTTGGCTTTTTGCTTGGGATTTCGTGAAGGCTGATGTGATGAGCTTCTTTAAGGAGTTTTACGAAAATGGCAAATTTGTCAAAAGCCTAAATGCAACATTTATGGTCTTAATTCCAAAAAAAGCAGGAGCTGAAGCTCTAGGGGATTATAGGCCTATAAGCTTGGTGGGAAGCTTGTACAAGTGGCTGGCCAAGGTATTAGCCAATAGGCTAAAAAAAGTGGTTGGAAAGGTGGTCTCCAAAGCTCAAGGGGCGTTTGTGGAAGGTAGACAAATACTAGATGCAGTGTTGATAGCCAATGAAGCCATTGATTCGACCCTTAAGAATAATGAGAGCAGCATTTTGTGCAAACTAGATATAGAGAAGGCGTATGATAAAGTGGACTGAAATTTTATTCTCACAATCATGAAGAAAATAGGTTTTGGGGAGAAATGGATTAGGTGGAGTCGGTGGTGCATATCCACTGCAAGTTTCTCAATGATGATCAATGGAACCCCTACGGGCTTCTTTCAAAGCTCCAGGGGTTTGAGGCAGGGCGATCCCCTTTCCCCCTACCTCTTTGTCATTGCTATGGAGGTCTTTAGTGTTTTCATTAAAAGGGCAGTAGAGGGAGATTTTTTATCTGGTTGTAGGGTAAAAGGTCAGAGCGAAGAAGGGGTCCTAATTTCCCACTTGTTGTTTGCTGATGATACACTGGTGTTTTGTAAACCTTCACAAGATCAGTTGACTTACCTCAGTTGGCTTCTCATGTGGTTTGAGGCTGCTTCAGGATTGAGGATAAACTTGGAAAAAAGTGAATTAATTCCAATAGGGAGGGTGGAGAGTATGGATGATCTTGCTGGGGAGTTTGGTTGTAGTTTGGGTAGTCTTCCAACCACCTATTTGGGGATGCCCCTGGGTGCTCCTTTTAAGTCAGTCACAGTTTGGGATGGTGTGGAAGAGCGCTTTCGAAGAAGGTTATCTATGTGGAAGAGACAATACTTGTCCAAGGGAGGAAGGGTGACTCTCATTCGTAGTACATTATCAAATTTACCCATCTATTTAATGTCATTGTTGTGCTTACCAAGCTCAGTTAGACGGAGATTAGAGAAAATCCAAAGGGATTTCCTTTGGGGTGGGGGCAATCTGGAACATAAGCCTCACTTAGTAAGATAGGAGTTGGTGTGTTTAAGCAAGGCGAAAGGAGGCTTGGGGGTCAAAAGCCTTTCCCTCCTTAACAAGACTCTTCTTGCTAAGTGGAATTGGCGTTTCGCAAATGAGAGAGAGGCTTTGTGGAATCAAGTGATTAGAGGGAAGTATGGAGAAGCTAGAAGGGGATGGTGCTTGCGGGAAGTGAGAGAGGCTCATGGTTTGGGTTTGTGGAAAGGAATTAGGGCGGATTGGAAGTTGGTGAGTGATAGGATGGCTTTCATAGTTGGTAATGGGAGAAGGGTGAGCTTCTGGAGGGATAGATGGTGTGGGGAGTCTCCTCTGTGTATGACCTTTCCCTCTCTTTTTGCTTTGACGGTTGAGAAGGAAGCGTGGGTGGCAGATATATGGGATCCCTTGGCTGAGGGGGGATGGGGGGGTTGGAACCCCTGTTTTTAAGAGCGTTCAATGACTGGGAGGTTGAGGAGGCGGAAAGATTTATGGAGAGGATTCAGAGTAAAAGAGTTATTGAGGATGTGGAGGATACAATATCCTTGACTGAAACCAAGAGCGGTAAATTCTCAGTTAAGTCTCTATACATAGCTCTTGAAGCGGGTGGTTCATCTTTGTTTCCTTCAAGCTTTATTTGGAATGCGAATGTGCAGCCCAAGATTAGTTTCTTCGCATGGGAGCCCACGTGGGGCAAAGCCTTAACTTTGGATCTAGTCCAGAAAAGAGAATGGGCCTTGGCGAATAGATGTTTTATGTGTCTTGAGAAAGAGGAGACCATAAACCACCTTCTTCTTCATTGTTCCAGGACGAGGGCGCTATGGGATCTTCTCTTTGCTTTATTTGGGGTGTCTTGGGTTTTGCCTTTTTCAGTTAGAGAGACCCTTCTAAGTTGGAATGGTTTTTTCATGGGCAAAAATCGCAAGAAGGTGTGGAGAGCTGCTCCTCTTCATATTTTTTGGACGGTTTGGAAGGAGAGGAATTGATTGGCTTTCAAGGATGAATCGGTGTCAATTCAAAGATTGAAACACTCTTTTATTCTTACTTTATGGGCTGAGGCTAAGTTGTTCATAGACGATTACCCTCTAACTATAGCTAATTTTATTGATTGGTTGGGTTCTAAGTAGGCTTGTGGCAATCGGTTTTTTGTTTTTTGGCCTATGATGGCGGGTGTATAGGTTTTGTATACTTAGAGTCGCTATTTTAGCGTCTCTCTCCTTTTTTTTAATGAAATTCATTTACTTATCAAAAAAAATAAAAATAAAAAATGCAAGTGTTATGGGTATGGGATCCTTGTCCTATTTTATTTTGCTAGCATTAGTATATTTAGAGATGAAGAGTGAAAGCAAATGGTTTTCTCTATAGAGGATTTTTGACTAATCAAGCTCTTGTATCCTAAAATTTGAAAGTGTGGCCCCCATATATTATATAACATGATACACACAAATAAACAAGTAGGATAAGGTTAAAGATGTATACTAACAGGTTGGGATAACTTTTTGTTGCTTCTGCTATGAGCCTCTAGGTATTCTTCATATGACTGCAACAATAAATCAAAAGGAAAGCCATTTATCAGAAAAGAAAAGAAAAACAGGCAAAAGGTATCACTGTTATTTTCAAATGAAAGGGGAAGAAGGGGGAGTAAAAAAGAGAAAATGAGGCCATTACTTTCTTACAATATTGAGATTCAAGAATGAAACCACAGATCAATGAAAGCTTCCCTTGACAGAACTTTCATGAAACAACAAATATACAAATTAAGAATGCAAGAAATATGATTATAATTTTTTTTTTTTTTTTTTTTACTTTTTTTGATAGGCAAACAAGAATATATATATATATATATATATATATATATATATATATATATATTAATAAAGAAAGCATCTAAAAAAGGTGCATCAAGAAATATGATTATAATTGAAAGGGGAGGAGGGGGGAGGAAAAAAGAAAAAACGAGGCCATTCCTTTCTCACAATATTGAGATTCAAGAATGAAACCACAGATCAATGAGAGCTTCCCTTGACAAAACTTTCATGCAACAACAAATATACATAAGCATGTAAGAAATATGATTATAATATTTTTTGATAGGCAAACAAGAATATATATTAATAAAGAAAGCGTCTAAAAGAAAAGCATCAAGGTACACATTATGTACACAGTTACCACCAAAGAGGCAAGCAAAAAGGAATAAGGAAAACAAAAAATAACCTCCCCCTCCTTACTTCAAACTCAACCAATCTACAAAGCCTATCATTGACATAGAATGATTGCCTATGTACACTCTAACCCAATCCAAGAAGATACACATAATTGCTTGATCCGACTCTTACACCTTCAAAAGACTCCTATTTCTTCCTTCCATAACAGCCAAAATGTGCAAAGGAAGCAACCCTCCAAACTTTCTTCCTCTTCTTCCCCACAAACGGATCATGTCAACTTAAAAAATTGTCTTTCACAAAGGAGAGCATCACTCAGCCTACTCCAAAAAAAGAAAAAAACCAATTGCCATAGGATTTTCGCAATGGAGAAGTGAAGCAAATTATCAACTGACTCTTCACCCCCTTTATATATGTTATATTCGAAATACTCTAGCCCCTCCTTCTAAACTGATCAAGAATTAAAATTCTTCCCCAAATAGATTTCAAGTAAAGAAACTCACCTTTGTTGACATCCAAAGGTTTCATACTATGCTTATGGGAAAAGGCTCACTTCTTTCCTAGGGTCAGGATGCGCAGAAGGATTTGACAAAGGACTTGCAGGTCTTAGTTTTCTTCCAACCAAATTTTTCATCCTCGTCCCTTCTAACTAAGATTGATTGCAGTCTCCAAAAAAAGACATTCACTTCTTTTGATTCCCAATCGTGGAACCGTCTATGACACAAAGGACTCCACCAACCCCCCTCCCTAATCTGTTCCCACATTCTACTATCCAAGAGTCTTTATCAACAACTATAGAAAATAACACCAAAACAAGACTTTTCCAAAGAATTTTCACCGCACCATCTGTCTTTGAAGAATTTATCTTTCTGCCATTACCCACAATGAAGCAAGTTATACTTTTGAAGACTACCCACCTGTTTCCGATAGCCTTCCACAAACCGCACCCCACCCACAATCATTCTTCACTGCCCTCGAGCACCAACACCCATTCTTCAATTCTACTAGATTCTTTTGTTCTCTTTTACCTGGGAAATACTTTGGTTTAATTGATTTACTTTCTTTTGTTGCCACTAACAAGAGGGTAAGCATATGGTGAGAAAACCAAGTAAATTTGAAATCCTTAACATAATTATGTTAATTACCAAGGGACAGTAGAACTGATTCAATACCTAGTCAGTTACATATTAACATGTAATATTTCCTTGCACCTGCCAAACACATAATCGCATCCAACGCCCACATTCAAACCCATGTGATATAGGAAAAAACCAAGTGCATAAGAAGAATTTGAATTAATAAGCAAAATTCTTGGCTAGATGGGAAAAAATGCACTCAATTAATTGAAACAAAAAGGAGGCTGAAAATGTTCTGCCCCCCACAAACACAACCAAATCCAATCCCCAACCACCAAAAACTCAAATAGATAAATTTACCCATATAAGTTTCTCAAGGCTAGATGTCCAATGACCTAACAAGATTTTAGACCAATTCTTTTTCATTTTTGTTTTTTTGATAGGTAAAAGGATATTGTATTAAAATATATATATATATATACACGATGTATATAAAATAACAAAAACCAGATGGGGCGAATACACAAAAATAAGCAACCACACCCCACGGAGAACTAATCCAATCCACCAAATCCACAAGATTTTAGCCCAATTCATCAACTGTAGTTATTCATTCCTGTCACGTACTCCATAACTGGCCAAGTAACTCATCTTGGAAACTTCGTCAACCGTCACATAGTTTGGCAACAACTTTCATCCAAAACCCAAGATGGCATTTACATTTCTCATCTGGCCACGTCACCTGAAGAAAGAAATCACAAGGCTTACGAGGAATTTAACCCTACCTGCAGTGAACATGAGGTAACCAGATAGAAGACAAGAAGATATAATAGAGCTTAAGCTCAAACGTTGATGTCCCATAGAGAAGTAATATTTTGGATTGAAGTTACCATCTAACCCATTAATAAAGTTTCCAGGGGTTGGTACCAACAATGTAGACTTGCATCCCACCTTCTGCTTGTGTGGCTCAGTTTTAGTTTGGAAACCAAACACCACCACCCCGCCAACAGGCAAAACACCACCACCACCACCCAATAAAACATAAATAAATAAGAAAATAATATCAACTTTATGAGTTGTGTAATTTTCATTAAACTGTTTAAAAAACTTATTGACAACATCAATAACCCATGATATCTAAAGAAACAAAACTCCAAGGAACGAAAAGCTTCCACAGCAAAACAGGTCCATGGCTAATTATGATACTAGAAAAATAGATAAATATAGAGTGAGAAGCAGTCCAAATTAATTATCGGATATAAATGACTACAAGATAATATTTTGAGCACAACAACACTTACCTTCAAATACCATATATCTTTTCTAAAGTGCATGGATTTAATGCATAACAACCATCAATAATCCAATTTATCATTGATATAAAATGTCCAATTATTTTTCTACACAGCACAACTTAGATTCACTCCTTTCCTTATTAATGAGAAAGCAGTGGATATATTTTGCATTGGTTAGAACATAGAAGCTAAGATAGGATGTCAATACCATTTCAAGAATATCATCCTCAGTCAGTGTACTTGCAAGAGGGCTTCTCTCAGCTGACATATTCCAAACATCAAAACCAGAAGACATATCATGATCCACTTGTACACTAGTGAAGTTACCACTAATCCGAGGATGTTTCACCCTTGTAACTTTCGATGGCCCAGAAGAGATAGGCAAATTTTCAGGAAGAAATGGTCCGGTTGATCTCTGGTGTGCTAAATGGAATCTATTTGCTTCAGCTTTATGTTGGTAGAGCAAGGAAGGATAAAGCATGGATGTCCATGTCATATGCATCGAAGACAGGTTATACTCTTCACCTGGTAAAGAACATGAAGGCTCCATAAAAGGCCTTCTTGGAGGAAGATCATCACCAGAAAAGTCATTCCTGCATAAACTCAGATCGATTGACATGGCTGTTAAATCTGGATTTGACAGTTTCCATAACCCTACAACTTTAAGAATAAACCATACTTTCTTAGATTGTCACCCACATCAGTCTTTCCATCAAGGAGCTCACAAAGAGCTTCTCCAATTTCTTGAGATAACTCCTGGAATAACCACAATCATATTCAAACCTTATAGTCCTCTACAAGAGCAAATGCAAGAAAGAAAGAACACTAAAATTAAATTAAACCTGGCAGTCCCTACTGATCTTGACAGGTTTGTAGTCATTCAGTGGATTCTTGAGATGCAGCGTTTTTTGGAAAGGCAAATCATGTAATCGCAGCCATTTGACCTTAAAACTGCGTCCCCAAGGATTATTTCCACCACTTCCTTGACTCCATACATTGTCCCGTCTCCATCCAACAGAAGACATCATTTGGGCATACCCTTGGAAGAAACCACTCATGTTGACACTGAATATTAGAATCACTTTACCAGAATTCTGCAAGAAATGCACAAGAAACCACTCATGTTGACACAAAATATTGGAATTACTCACAAGAATTCTGCAAGCACACACATCTTTATAAAGCATGAAGATTGAGAAAACAGTACAGGACTCTATACTAAGAGGTATCTTACATGAAAAGCTTCTTCCAAAATTGGTTCATTCATGACTTGAGTAGCCCAAATTCCTTTCTCCATCGATAATTGGATATTATGATGGTTCAAACTCTTAATGATGAAATATCTTGTACTATACAATTTACCCTTTTTATTTGCACTTGAATTTAGCATTCCAGTGTGAGAATGCCGCTGTTCTTCTGGCCCAGATGGATAGCCATCCTCATTTGCTTTGTAGCTTGAGCTTTCTAACAAGACAATTCCATATTATTCATATTACTACATACTTTATGAGAAAAATTCAATAAGAACATATTATTGCTTTATTTCGAGAAGTTAGAATAAACAAATGAACAAGCATAAAACATTAATCCCTACTGGTTTCAAATATTATATAAAAGTCCAACTTTTGGGTTTCTTTCCTACTTGATAAAATAAAAGAAGCAAGAGATAGATAAATAAGAAAACATAGAGAAATATGCTTATTAGGGTTGCCTCTCTTGTTCTGATAGATTAGACACTTTTTATAGCTAGAAATTCCAGAATCTCCTTAAGCCTATAATGCTCTCAAAAAAATGGGACAGCTTGTACTCTCAATACAGCATATTGTCAACATAAAAACCTACTTAACTACAAAAGAATGATAATCATCTAGAAAACTAAAATAAATTTCACATGGTTTACTACCTGGATCATCAAAATTCCCCATATCATGTTTCCAATCAGTCACTGATGAATCAACTACAGATGCATTTTCCTTTGCAGTATCGGAAGACATATCCTTTTGAACCTCCTATGTCACAATCATAGCAGAGGAAAGCAAGTGTAAAACAAAGATACAAACCATTGCAGCACAAATCTAGTGCAGATAAAGAAACATGGAAAAAAGAAAGAAACTAGTATAATTATAGAACTGAAATGGATCATCTGCAATTTCAAGCACTATTACCAAATGCCAAAGAACAATTGCCAGAACCAAAAGATAAAGAAGCAACACCGAGAATGAAAAATAGGTTAAAGCAAAATAGTAAGAGCAGGATTTCACTTTTTATAACTTAATAGCCAAGTTTCAGTATCATATGTGAACATTGAAAGTTCTTTCTGGACTGCCAACTCACATTTATTATAGCCTATATTAGTAAATTGAGAGCCACTTAACAGTGCTTGTATTAATGCTACCACAAGGGTATCCAACAGAAACATTACATATGTTTGCAAATGTTGTAGAAGCATTGAATTCCTTATAGAAAACATGGAGTCTAGAAGCAGGAGCAAGTCCATACTCTATTGTTGAACCTTATTATGGCAAAAGTTAAGCCTCGAACAAAGAGTGTGGCTACTAGCAAGCCAGCAATTTAAAGGTAACATTTATGATTTTATTCTTCAATTACAGGTCAAAAACACACATCTCTTCTGCATCATGAACTTAGGTGCCAAGCGAAAAAATATTTTTCTGGAATTACATCATGCACCTTACATCTCTCATGCCATATCAAAAAGATACCAAAGCATACACTAAAGTGTTGAATCAGTGTGATACAACTTAGCTGGTTTGATATTTGGATGACAGCAATTACCTATACACAGAATATCTTACTGTCAAAATATCACTGGAGAATGCAAGACAGCCTCAGATTGATACAGTTTCTAGAACCAAGTAGGAATGTATCATAATTTCCATTTTCGGCAACAATTCCTCCATTCTTTCAAGTAACAACATTTTCATTTGTAGATAGAAAGTTCAGAGACTTGAAAAGCAGAATTTACAACATCTATAGCGTATTGATTACACTGTGTCAGTCTAGGTCGTTAGCATTGATTGCAAATCAAAATTGAATACGGTAAAGCACTCAACCCTAACCCAACCAGTCACCAAGTATTTATATTTCCCGTGAAGTGGGATAAGCTTTGTTTATAAGGCTCCCCCACACACCATTTGACCGCTTAAAAAAAAAAAGGTTCTTGTCAGTAAGTAGAGGTGAGATCTTAAAATGAAAAAAAAAAACATAAAACAAAAATTCAGAAGGATATTTTAGAATTTAGAATATTTTTTTAAAAGCATTTTATTTACAGAAAATGCCCCCAAGACCTTCACCAGAAAATACATTATACCAAGAAATGGGCCCAAGGAAAAAAAACCAAAGCGGACAGAAGAACCACTTCCACTGATTTCTAACCAACTCCTCTAACTTTGTTAATCCAGCTTCTCATCCACAAACCTGTACATCTTTCACAAACACACCATTGAACCGACTTTTGTTGTATGGACCATTCAACTCAAACCACAAACCATCACAACCGACTCCAAATCTAGGCCCCCCATTGATCACTCAACGTTCAAAATTAAAAAGCCCACGTTTGGCTGCCAAGAACATATAGGGAAAATACAGAACCGAAAGTTCCGAACCTTTGAATTAAACTCAGCTGGCTAGAGACTTCCACTGTCTCCATTCACAAAACAACAAGCAAATTCCATTTCCTCCTATTTTCCAATGTTTTCTCAGTAACCAAGCATAACATTAAAAAAACAAAACAATGAGAAACCAAGGCGAATTTAACAACTATAATTAGAGAAGAGTAAGATCCCATGAAATTGAAATGAGAATGAAAGCAAATACCTCTAGAGAGAGGAAGACAAAGAAGAAGAGGGTGAGAGTGGTGATGGCGATAATCTTCTGGAAGACTGGAACCACTCCCGAGCCCTAGCTTTTGTTTTCCGCTTCACGAGTCCCAGCTTCCTAAAAGTACTTCTATATTAGATTCTGCACATTTCACAACTGTTTCTGGCCCTTTTTTTTTTTTTTTTTTTTTCCTTCTTTTTTTCATTTTTAAGGTTTTTCGATTAAACGCTTATATGAATTTCTATTATAATTTTCAAGGTTAATTTCATCATTCACCAACATTCCTCGTGCTTTTTAGTTTTTATTGATTTGAAATTTCATCAAGTATTTTTCCCGAGTTTCTGACTAAATATACTTAATTTCTATTAATTAAAAATATTATCAAATACATTTCATCTTTTTTTCATTTGTTATTTTCATTCATCTCCATTCTAATTTAAAATAAAAAAAATATTTAAAGAAATTTCAAATTAATAAAAGATAATTATATTTAGTTAAAACCGTAAATAAAATGAATAAAATTAATCCTTAATTTTACTAATATAATTTTTCTATATTTTCCATGATTTCGATGTAACTTATATTCTCATATATTTTTGTTAAAAATGGGTAAATTATTTGTTAATTGCTCTCATTAATAAAATAAAAATAAATATAATACTTGAAAGGTTAAATATATAAAAATGAAATATTAATTCTCATTAGAAATTAATCTCTTTCTCTTTTCTCCCACTTTCTTATTAAGTTTTTTTAAAAAGTTCAAAAAATATTAAAAATAAAAATATAAAAATAAAATATTAATTCTAGTTACAAATTAATCTTTTTTTTTTCTCTATATCTACCCCTCTATTATATCATACTCGACTCTTTGGTTACATGTTCTTAAATGATCAAAAAGCAAAAAAAAAAAAAAAAACGAAATGGAATATGAATAAACATGAAAAATTTTACAACTCAAATGTTATGTTTGGTTCCTTAAAAAAAAGTGAAAAAATATGAAAAAGTGCATAAAAAATATATAAAGGAAAATTAAAAATAAGTAAATTATTTTTATATACTACTTTAAAGTAAAAATTAAATAATTTAAAAATATATTAATTTTTAACTAATTTTAATTATATTTATTTATCATAAATTTATTATCCTAATTTTATCTCTCTAATAAATTTTAAGGTTTAATCTTTGCCATTTTTTTTTAAATTTTCTTGAATTTATTTTCTTAACTTCATTTCTCCGTATAATTTTGAAGGTTTAATTAATTTACTTTCTATTATTTGTTTTCCAATTTACCTTCTTTAAATTCTTTCATTGTTGTTTTACTAATTTCTTCAAACAAGTTTTGAATTGATTCTTTATATATATCATTTACATCAATAAAAATAATTTTTTTCTATCATCTAAAAAATATTATATATATAATCAATGTCTAGAATTTACTTATTTTTAAATAATAACAAGGGTGCTGTTAATTACTTGAATTTTTTTTTCCCCCTACCTAAACCTCCTAGCTCTTGTTGGATAAGTGGATCAATTTTATTATTTTCACATATAAAAATAAAAATGTTTTGAAAAAACATAAACCAAATATATAAAGTATGTTTGGTAAATGTTTTAAAAAATAATTGTGAAAAATAATTTTTAAAAATTATTCTTTGATTTTTATAAAATAAAATTTTGTTTGGAAACGTAAAATTTTTTAACATGTTTACAATGTTTTTAAAATATATTTAAATATATTTCAAAAATAATTTTTATATGTAATATTTTATTTTTAATCATTTTACATCCTTATATAATTATCTCTTAAAATAATTATAAGAAAACAAATGAAAATAATAAAAAATAATTAAAATATAGTATTTGAAAATATTTTATTTTTAAGACGGGAAAATAGAAAATAGTTTTTAATTTTTAAACATATTTTTTACTTTTTTATTTGAATAACATAAAACTGTTGTAAAAAGGAATCCCCAAACAGTCCCGTATTCATACAATGCTTTCAGTTTGTTCATGGTCATGTGACAACTAAGAAGTGAGAAGTGACACAACCCATCATAAATATATCAGAAGTTAACTTGTCTAATGACTCTAATGTACAGATGATTTGTCTCCGTTATTAAGTGGAAGTGGTAGTACTCCATTGTCTCTTACCATAATCATAACTTGCATGGGCATATTTAATTTTATCCAAAGCCATATTTATATAGTTGAGAGTCAAATTTTTTGCTTTTTTTGGGCTAATTTTTATTTTAAAGTTTATGATTTTTTAAAAGAATAATATACAAATTATGAAAATAATGTTTCTTGTATAAGCTATATAAGAAGATTAGAAAATAAAATAAATAGGGAAATTTTTTTTGCTCCTCAAACTATTATCAAATAGGTGCCGAAATTGAAAATTTAAGCTCTTAAAAATAAATGACTAAGAGTCTATTTAGAAATTATTATAGAAAGTGTTTTTAATTTAAAAAGTGTTTTGGAAAAAATATTAGGTGTTTGATAAAATTCAGAAAACATTTTTAAAACATTGAAAAATTATTTGTAAAGTTAAAAAATCACTTATAATATTTTATAGAGAAACATTTTATAAGTAATTATCCTAAAAACACTGAAAAAAATATTTTTAATAAAAACACTTTGAATATAAATACTTTCAAACGCATTCTAAACTTATCTTATTGAATGATAATAAAAAAATGGAAATAAAATATGAAGAAATACTGATTTTTCAATTTTCTAATAAAAGGATTGTATAATTTTAGAGTGAATTTGATAGTATTTTTACTTGAAATATTTTATCTAAAAGTATTTTTTGGATAAATCATCTATCAAATGTTTTTTTTTTTTTTTTAGAAAACACTATAAATGATTTTTTTAATAATATAAATGATTTTTCAAAATTTTAAAAGTGTTTTTTTAAATTTACTAAATATCTAATTTTTTTAAAGAACACTCGCTAAAAACGCTTTCTAAAATCATTGTAAAGGACTATTAATCTCACCTTATTAAGGTAACATGAAGCAATGGAAATGGATTCAGCCCTAAAGAATAAGAAATCAGAGATATAAATAAGAAAACGAAAATAATCCATAAATTGTCTCTTGAACTAGCTAAATTATTAATAATTAATTCAAAAGTTAAATTTATAAACCATAACAACACTTAAAATATAATACATAAATATAAAGCCTTATATTTTTATAATTAATTCTAAAAATATAAACTTTTAGATAATCAATTAATAATATTTTATTATTTATTAATAGAGTAATAGTTAAACATAAAGCCTTATTAAAAATAACATTTTACTTGTTATAGAGTGAAGTTAAAATTGAGATAATAATTTCAACCGAGATAATTTAGTGCATCATTGGATATATTTTCTATATTTTTTTGTTTTTAAAAATATAAAGTCTTCTATAAAATACGAGAATTCCTGTATAAAAAGTAGCTACATACTTTATACATTTGAAAATACTTCTAAAATTTGTAATGTCAAAGAAGTAAAAAATGTTCACTTTCACATATTTTTAAAATTTTAAGAAGAATTTTTAAGGGTTGTTTGGGAATTGTATTTTAAAATAGTTTTTTGGTTTTTTTTTTTAAATATATATATATATATATATATATATAAAATATATTTAAAAATTTTCTATTTTTTGTTTTTAAGAACAACAAACAAAGCATTTTTAGAGAATATTTTTTAGTTGTTTTGTATTATTTTCACTTATTTTTTTAGGATTATTTTAAGAAATTTCCTAAACTCACGGTCCCTTAATTAGGTTTGCTTGATGTACTATATATTTACATGGATGAATATCAATTAGGGTTAAGCTTCGACCTTTAATCACACTTTACACATTCACTACTTGTATAGATACCGCTCATCTCCCCAGGAAGCGTAATTACAGTCGGCAGCGCAAGTCGTCGGCCTTCGTCGGTGACAGGGATGATTACCGTAGTGATAAGAAGAAGAGGAAGATGATGCATAGATATGTGGAACGACAAAGAAGGCAAGAGATGGCTGTGCTTTATGCATCACTCCGATCACTGGTCCCCAATGAATATCTGAAGGTATCTGTTAGACTTTTTCTCTTTTCTTATCTCCTTGCAGTTTCTTTCGTCATGTCTTTGTTTCCACCTATTTGTGTTGATGGTTTCAGGTAACGCGATCAGTACCCGATCACATATACGAGACAGTGAATTACATTAGGCATTTACAGGATAAGATCCAAGAGCTGAGTGACAAGAGAGACTGCCTAAAAAAATTGTCCAATACTTCAAACAATGTCGCCCCAGATTGCCCGACAAGCTGCCTGGAATGCTCGTGTGTGACAGTGGAGCCATGCTGGGCCGGAGTGGAGGTTCTGGTTAGTACTGGCTTCACTCAAGGGCTCCCGCTTTCGAGGGTGCTCAGTGTTCTAACTAGTGAAGATCTGAGCATTGTTAGCTGCAGCTCCACTAAAGTGAATGGAATGTTGCTTCACAGTACTGAGTCTGAGGTACAGTTTACCAATTCCTGGAGTTCATTATCTTTGTTGTTTCATTCCAACCATAGTCCCATCTCATTTTCTAGTCTACCCTCAGGTGAATGATGGCGCAGGAGCATCGATTTATCTGAGCTACAGCAGAAATTAGCCGACTTAAAAGTCAAGACTTCAAGCAAGATTTTGAAATGGTGATGTGGATTGGGTGGTGGGGCTTGGTTTGCTGCGTAAGGAAAATCCGATGTCTGCGTTCTTGACTAGACTTTTAACCGGCCGATTGATGCCTGAAAATGTTGATAATTTGTCAGAGATAACAGCCATTGATTCTTCTTGTACATAGGAAAAATATGTTTGAATTGCTGGAACAATGGAGGAGGAATCCTCATTTCATGCATGTACATTATTCCATTTTTCTCCTATGTTATGGTCGATTGAGTTAGCTTGGATCCAAGACTGCCTTAGTTTTAATCTCTTCCTCCATACAGGTCAAAAAATGGAAAACATACCCTTTCTGGGATTATATAACCGATTAGGATTGGGTTGCCTTGACAGACGAATACAATTTGAAATGAGGTAAAAAGCAACACTTTCAAATGTTTGAAAGGTTTTTATTATAAAAATGAAGGACCCTCTTTCTAAATGTTTTCTTAAACTTGCTTTTAAAAACTTTCTTTTTTCATTTAATTTAAAATTAATTTTTAAAAACAAGTTTAGAAAACATGGTCAACGGGTTCATGTTTTTATTTTATTTTTATAAACTAGTGAAAACAACTCATATGTATTCTTTAAAAATTGTTTTCCTTTTCACTTTGTTTTTAAAAATTGTTTTTGGATAATAATGGTCAAATAAAATTATAAATTTTTAAAAGAAACTTTTAATTTTTAAAAATAGAAATTTGTTTTTAAATTATACGAGCAAATAGGTTCTAAGGACCTATTTAATCATGTTTTCTTAAACTTGTTTTTAAAAAACAATTTTTAAAAACCATCCATGATACCATCCATGATACAATTTTCAAAAATTTAAAACAATTTTTAAAAACAAGTTTCAAAAAACATGGTCAAACGGATCTATATTTTTCTGTTATTTTTAAAAACTAGTAAAAGCAACCCTTACTTGTTCTTTAAAAATTATTCTCTATTTCACTTTATTTTTAAAATATAACAACCAAACAATGTTAAAAAATTTTAGAAATAGTTTTTTGTTTTTAAAAATAGAAAATTGTTTTTAAATCATATGACCAAATAGACTCTAAATCTTTTACAAATTTTTTTAAATCACTTTTAAAAATGTTGAAAATCATTTGAAGTAATTGTTACACAATCACTTGGAATGTGATTTTTCCAAAAATTATCTTTTAATTATATAATACATTCTCAAAAATGTTATCAAAGCAATTTTTTTAATTTATATTCAAATACTAAATAATTCTATTTATAAGCGAATTTAACAGAAGTACTACCAACCAAAGTGTGAAAGATAAAAACTTTTAACTAGAATCACTTCCAAACATATTCATATACTTTTATAATTTATCATGTATTTTAAAATAGGTATTTCTAGGTAATCAACCTAATATGACACAATCTTAAGATATTTGTAATTTACTTTTTTTTTTTTTACAATTTAGATATAAGAGATAAATTCTTTGAAAGTAAAATTTTATTATAAATATGTTTAATACTTTGAAACTATATTTTAAAAGTACTTAAATTTTATTATATATATATATATAAAAAAAGTTTTGTTTCAAAACACTATTAAATTTAGTAATACATTAATTATAATTAATGATAAAGTAACTATTTGGTAAACCAACTTAATAAATTAAGTCACTTAATAATTTAATTTAAGTTGTTAAGTAAATTAAGTATATTTGATCAAATAATTTAATGGTATGACTTAAAATTAAAAACAACTTTAAATATTAAGTAAAAATAATTAATTTATTTTTAAGTCTGCATCTTCAGTTTACATTTTTATCCTCATTTGCCCTAATTACCTCAATAATCTCCTTTGTTACTTCACAACCTCCACTATTATTCAACCTCATTTCCCTAATTATAATTTATAAAGATAGGAATGTCATGATAATTCAAAATATGTTTTAAGTTAATTTTATCAAACAATCTTAATACTTAGGGGATGTTTAGTAAAACTTAATGCTTATTACATAATAACTTAAGTTAACTTCAAATTTAATTATACTTAAGTTGTTAAGTTAAAACTTATTACTTAATTTCTACTTTAAGTATTAAAGTTATTTAATAAAATTAACTTAAAATTTATTTTAAATCATCAAATTTAACATATTTATCCTTATAAATTATAATTAGTACATATGAAGTTGAGTAATAATGAAAGTTATAGAGTAATAAAAGAGATTGTGGAAGCAATTAGAGCAAATGAGAATAAAATGGTAAAATAAAAATATGGATTTAAGAATAAATTAATTGTTTTAATGTATTATTTGAAGTAAATTTTTACTTTAAGTTATAATATTAAGTTATTTTACTAAACATACTTAATTTATTTAATGATTTAAATTAAATTATTAAGTCACTTTAAATTATTATGTTGATTTATCAAATACCCATTCAAAGTAAAAATAATTAACAAATTTTAAGTTAAAAATTTAAGTATGATTTAATTTGAAGTTAACTTGAAATCATTAAATAATAAATATTAAGTTTTATCAAATACTCCTAATTCTCTAAAAATATTTAATTATGAAGAAGATTTAATATTAAAAAGTAGAATAGAAAAGTCTTTACCCTAAAAGTACTTTAGAATTATTTTTAATATTTCATATATTTTCTTTCTTGTTTCTCTTTTATCAATTTACTACTTTATATTCATTGGGATAAATATATTAAATAAGTAATATTATTCTTTCCACCATGCTTGGCTTATTCAGCAAATATCGATTAAGTGCTAAAATGTTTATAGTTGATTTTTATGTTTTTAAAAATATATTTCATGTGTAATGTGTAATGTTTAATTTTTAATCATTTTTCATATTTATATAATATTTAAAAAAAAATTCTTCATAAGACAATTGAAAATGACTGAACTTAACTAAAAGATTTTCTCTAAAAATACCATTTTTTCTAATTTTAATAATACAAAACTATTTTAAAAACAATTATCAAACAAAGCTTTAGGGTTTTTGCTTTGCAACATCAGAGGAACCAAAGAATTTTTACATGAGGGCATTCCTGGCATTAAATAAAAGGCTATGATATCAAGTAATTAAATCAACCTATTAGGGTGCTCTGTTACTTGACTGATTAGTGTACTTTTTTGGGTATCTTAACAAACCAATAGAGATGTCTATGTAATTTTCCATAAAAAAGGGAAATTGATGGGAGGTTAGTGTACTTGACTAATTAATTTATTTTTTCTTTTTCTAGAAAATTTGAATGCCGCTTGTGATTAAGGTTACATCATTAAAATAGGGTTGACAATTTTGATAATGAAAAAGGTTTTTACAACGCCTCTATGAACTTTGAAAAATATTACAAATATCTTTTATACAAATACAATATCTTTATAATGTCTAATAAGATTATAAGACCAATAGATAAATACTGCATCAAACAAACCCCCATATCAGGATCGAGACCTAATCGTATAAATATTATTCATTTTAAATTTATATAATATCAGTAACTTTATCTCATATTTAATATGAGACATCATAAATCTCATTTATGTAAATACAATTTTCTCATTTGATTTAAGTTTGAAAATAATATGAATTTTATAATCAAATGTAATGAAGGATTATATTTCAATTTGATTGCTTAATTTATCCCACATATTTAACTTATTTGTTTAATTGTGTCAAAATGACATGGTAATATCCAATCCATTATATGCTTAATCTCTATAAATTTATTAATTTAATATATTTTATATAAAAATTATAAAATTTAAAGATTTTTTTTTAAATTAGAAATATCATATTATTAAAAAAATCAAATATTACATCAATTCATGCCCATTCATATATGATGTAATTTAACTTATTTATAAAGTTGGTTAAAAATGGTTATTTGTGTGATAAAACCATTGTCTATTTGTATATAGTCTAATCTAATTTAATTTATTTATTAAGTTGATTAACAGTGGTTATTTCTCTGATTAGTGGATCGCATCAAATAATTCCGACATCATCATTAAGGCATCTTTGGGTGGATCCAATCAATCTTAAGTGACGAAGACATTCGAACTTGTGAAACAGGAATTGAGGGTTAAAAGAGTAAACACGGACTTGCAGGTACTGAAATGACCGCTATGGATGAACTGCCTCTGGTTCTTGTCCATGTCTTGCCGCCATTCGAGATCCCGTTCAAGGGCCGACTTCAGAGTCGATTCCAACTCATCGACTCCTCCGATTCAACTTTCTCCCCACACGCCAGCGTCCTGCTCTGTGTTGGCCCCGCTCCGGTCAGTTCCGACACCCTCCGCCACCTCCCCTCTCTCCAGTGCATCGTCGGCTCAAGCGCCGGCGTAGACCATATTGACCTAGAGGAGTGCCGCCGCCGCGGCATCACTGTCACCAATGCTGGCTCCTCCTTCTGCGAGGACGGCGCTGATTTCGCCATCGGGCTTCTGATCGATGTTCTCCGACGGATATCGGCCGCCGATCGGTACGTTCGAGCCGGTTTGTGGCCGATGAAGGGAGATTACCCACTAGGTTCCAAGGTGAATTTTGTGCCGATTTATTTGCATATATTAGGTTTGTTTGGCTGGTGAGAAAATGAAGAAAAAGACAAGACACCATGTTATTGAATCATAGTTTTCATCGATTTGGGACCAATAAAACACACAAGACGAAAAGAAGTTTACTCAAATATAATCAGGACAACCGTTCGGCTTAACAATATGTGACTTAAAATACGAGTTATTTTTCTCGTCTATTTTTCCTGTAGCCAAATGGATGGCATGGGTAAAAGCCCCAATCGGTAGGTTTTAAAGATGAGTACAATGGTGAAAACACACAAGTCAAGAAAGCCCATAGTTTGGCCCCAGTGTGAGGAGCTCCTAAGCCAGAATGAACTAGGATCCTCTCTGATTTGTCATTCAGTTCAGGATCATGCGGGCCTTGATTATAGAAGGTTACATCTAATTATTATGGTGGTGTTCCTTTGTAGGTTATGATGCCTTCCACACAGTGTGTGTTGCTTAGAGCAAGGCCTATTGGCAGCTTTGTGTCACATGGTGTAGCCCCCAGATTGTGTTGGAAGGAATTGAGACTTACAATTGAGCTTTGGTGATCTAGTTTGAAGACTTAAAATGCACAGAGAATGGTGTCAAATTTATCAGCCCACTATCAACTCCTTTTGTAGTTTTTATTAATTTTGATGTCATTCAGAATATCTGGTAATCCTAAATCCAATTTTACAAATGGCGAACACTGAACTTTTTGCACATTTATGAGGCCAATGGCCCATCAAAAACACACAACAGTTCACCTTATACACCTTTATAGCGTACATATTCACTTGCTTGCAGTAGAGTGTCACAAGGAAAAGCAGTTGAAAAAAGGTTAGCATTCTAGCTCTTTCGCAGTGGTAATGCTCAGGGCTCTAGGCTGAGTAGCAGGGTGGAGTATTAAAAATTTGAATTTTTATTAGCTCAAACAGCAAAGAGAATTAGAAATATGAATTTTGTAGTTTCAATTGCTAAAGTATGGTGAATATAGATTTAGCGTGGAACCATTCAACAGGGTAATCAAATAATGATGGATACTACAAGTTTTTGTAATTTTCTAAACCTTCTGATCTTTGGCCCTGTTTGGGCTTTTACACTGCATGATGTCAAGATTGATAAATTGATGAATTGTACTCATATATCAATGACATGGTTCTTGCTTCAGTTAGGGGGAAAGCGAGTTGGAATTGTTGGACTGGGGAAAATTGGCTCCGAAATTGCCAAAAGGCTCGTGGCATTTGGCTGCAGAATCGCCTACAACTCCAGGAATAAAAAGTCATCAGTTTCATTCCCATACTATGCAAATATTTGCAACCTTGCTGCTAATAGTGACATACTCATTATTTGTTGTGCCTTGACTAAGGAAACTCACCACTTGATTGACAAGGATGTCATGACAGCATTGGGAAAGGAAGGAGTCATCATCAATGTTGGTCGCGGGGGTCTCATCAATGAAAAGGAATTGGTGCAGTGTCTTGTGCAAGGTCAAATTAGAGGTGCTGGTCTTGATGTGTTTGAGAATGAGCCTGATGTGCCAAAAGAGCTATTTGAATTGGAGAATGTTGTGCTATCTCCACATAAAGCTATTGCGACCCTAGAGTCCTTAGCATCATTGCAAGAGCTGATCGTGGGCAACTTGGAGGCATTCTTCTCTAATAAACCTTTGCTTTCCCCAATAAACCTTGACTAAACAGCTTATTTTTTCTTGGACCCTGGAGGATTATCTCTACTTCCATGTTGACGAACAGGTTGGCTCCTTGCTTCCAATAAAGATCTCACGTTTAATTTGGGATCATGTTGAAAATTACCATATTAATTCTTGAATCCTCACAAAAAATGGAGTTGCTAATGTGTTTGTGTAAATTCCGATCATTGCTATTGTTTTAAGGCTCATTGTTTCAGCATAATATCAGGGAGTAAGAAAGAAAAGTTGATTAAAAGGGTGAATATATCATCGTTACAGGTTACCATGATAATGGGAGATATTGAGCAATGGATCATCGATGGAAAGTGGAGAAACCCGATCAGAGTTGTTGAATATAATGTATGTATAGTATACTATCTTTCCTTATTAATATAGGCCATGTTGAAAGAGAGAGAGAAAGGAGAAAAACCTTATTTTCATTCATATATTTTTACTTACAATTGAGAGATATATATATATACAAGGCTAGGAGTCCTAACTACCATACATATGACCTATATTAATAAGGAAAGATAGTATACTATACATACATTATATTCAACACTCCCCCTCAAGCTGGAGCATATACGTCATATGCACCAAGCTTATTACAAATATATTTAATCCTAGGACCTCTGAGAGATTTAGTGAAGATGTCTGCTAGTTGATCATTTGAATTGACAAAACTTGTAGCAACACATCCTGATGCGATCTTCTCTCTAATGAAATGACAGTCAACTTCAATATGCTTGGTCCTTTCATGAAAGACTGGATTGGATGCAATATGTAATGCGGCCTGGTTATCACAGATGAGTTTCATCTGTTCATCCTTTCCAAATCGCAACTCCTGAAGAAGATGTCTCAACCATATGAGTTCACATGTTGCCAAAGCCATAGCTCGATACTCGGCTTCAGCGCTAGATCTGGCCACTACATCTTGTTTCTTACTCTTCCAAGATATTAGATTACCTCCAATAAAAACACAGTACCCTGAAGTGGAACGTCTATCTGTGGGTGAGCCAGCCCAATCTGCATCTGTGTAACCAACAACTTGAGTATGACCTCTGTTCTCGTACAATACACCTTGGCCTGGTGTACTTTTGATATATCGAAGAATACGGATTACGGCATCCCAATGGCTATCACATGGTGACTGTAGGAATTGACTAACAACACTCACAGGAAAAGAAATGTCTGGACGAGTAATGGTGAGATAGTTCAATTTACCTACGAGTCGTCGATATCTCCCGGGGTCTCCTAAAGGCTCCCCCTGTCCTGGTACAAGTTTGACATTCGGATCCATAGGTGTGTCTACCGGTTTACAGTCTAACATACCGGTTTCTTCCAGGATGTCTAAAGCATACTTCCTTTGGGAAAGGACCACACCAGAACTAGATTGAGCTATCTCAATTCCCAAGAAATACTTGAGTTTCCCCAAGTCTTTGGTCTGAAAGTGGGTAAAAAGATGTTGCTTTAGTTTCTGTATACCATCCTGATCACTGCCTGTAATGACGATGTCGTCCACATAAACAACCAGATAAATACACTGCCCCAAGGAGTTATGATGATAAAAAACTGAATGGTCTGCTGTACTGCGAAGCATGCCAAACTCTTGAACAACAGAACTAAAACGGCTAAACCATGCTCGAGGAGATTGTTTCAAGCCATATAGAGAACGGCGTAACCTGCACACTAAACCAGACTCCCCCTGAGCAACAAAACCAGGAGGTTGCTCCATATAAACTTCCTCGGCAAGATCACCATGAAGGAAGGCATTTTTAATATCCAACTGATAAAGAGGCCAAGAACACATAGCAGCCATGGAGAGAAGCAAGCGGACAGAAGCAATCTTGGCAACAGGGGAGAATGTGTCACCATAATCAGAACCATAAACTTGAGTATAGCCTTTAGCAACTAAGCGGGCCTTAAGGCGATCAACCTGACCATCAGGACCAACCTTAACTGCATAGACCCAACGACAACCAACTGTAGATTTACCAGGGGGTAAAACAACAAGATCCCAAGTGCCATTAGAGTGCAGAGCAGCCATTTCATCCACCATTGCCTGTCGCCAGCCTGGATGGGAAAGAGCTTCATGGGTGCTCTTGGGAAGAGAAACAGAGGATATAGCAGAAACAAAAGCAGAATAGGGTGAAGATAATCGATGATAACTCAAAAAATTGTAAATAGGATGAGGATTACGAGTAGAGCGAGTACCTTTCCGAACAGCAATGGGTAAGTCATTAGGAGAAGGCAGAGCCGGGGCAGGTGAAGCCGAAGGGATAGGAAGTGAGTCAGCAGGTGCCTCAGGAAAAGGGAGAGGAGCAACGACACGAGGACGACGATGATAAACCTGAAGTGGTCGAGGGGGCATAGCTTCAGGTGGGGAGACAATGGGAATGGGCAAGACTTCAGAAACAGGAAGAGACTCAGAAGTGGTGGAAAAGAAGGGTGAGTCCTCAAAAAAGGTGACATCAGCGGAGATAAAGTACCGATGAGTCTCAAGGGAATAACAACGATAACCCTTCTGAAGTCTGGAATATCCCAAGAAGAGGCACTTCATGGCTTTGGCGGAAAGCTTGTCCTGTCCAGGAGTGAGAATATGAACAAAGCAAGTACAACCAAAGACACGAGGAGGAAGGAAATAAAGTGGTTGGTCAGGGAAAAGAAGGGAGTGAGGAATCTGATCATGTAAGACAGAGGAGGGCATACGATTAATCAAATAACAAGCGGTAAGAACAGCGTCCCCCCAAAAGCGAAAAGGAACGTGACTATGGAGGAGGAGAGTACGAGCTGTCTCAACAAGATGTCGATTCTTGCGTTCAGCTACCCCATTTTGTTGAGGAGTATGAGCACAAGAAGACTGATGAAGAATCCCATGATGAGACATAAACGAAGTAAATTGGGCTGAAAAATATTCCCTGGCATTGTCACTGCGTAACACACGAATAGAAATATTGAACTGGGTTTGGATTTCAGTATAAAATTTCTGGAAAATTGAGAATAACTCAGCTCGATTTTTCATTAAAAATAACCAAGTACATCGAGAATAGTCATCAATGAAAGTGACAAAATACTGAAATCCTAAAGTAGACGCAGTCCGACAAGGACCCCAAACATCAGTGTGAACAAGCTCAAAAGGAGACTTTGCCCGATTATTCAAACGCTTTGGGAACGAGACACGAGTATGTTTCCCAAGCTGACATGACTCACACGGAAGCGACGACAAAGTGGAAAAACGAGGAACCATCTTCTGGAACTTGGAGAGACTAGGGTGGCCCAGACGATTGTGAATGAGGAGAGGAGCATCAGTGGAAATGCAAACTGCAGGAGATGAATCTGAGGTGAGGTGATAGAGGCCTTGAGACTCACGTCCTATGCCAATCGTCTTCCCCGTACTCCGGTCCTGCAAGGTCACAAATTTATCAGAAAATGTAATAGAGCAATTAAGAGTACGAGTGATTTTGCTGATGGAAATAAGATTAAAAGGACATTCAGGAGTATAAAGGACAGAAGTGAGAGGTAGAGAAGGCAGAGGAAGGGCCAAACCAATACCTTTAGCCACAGTTTGAGAACCATTAGCTAAGGTAACAGTAGGTAAATCAGAGGTAGTAGTAATAGAGGAGAAAAGATCCTTATTACCAGATAGGTGATCAGATGCTCCAGAATCTAGAATCCAGGGTCCAAGAGAAGATGTGTGGGTAAGGCAGGCAGAGGCATTACCAGGCTGGGCAACAGAGGCAATAGAAGCCTGAGATGTCTGAGATGCGGAGGAGCTCGGAGGCTGAGGCAACAGAGAATCAGAGGACTGGGCCATATGGGCAGTGCGAGGAGGTCTTCCATGTAACTGATAGCAACGATCGCGAGTGTGGCCAAGTTTATTGCAATAGGTGCATTGAGGACGTTGGCCTCTACCTCGGGTACCACTGCGTCCTCCTCGAGAGGTAGTTTGAGAAACTAACACAGAAGAATCTGAAGCGCTATCAGATGTCAAAGTCTGAGTGGACGAGATACGCAGGAGGCGAGCAAACACATCATCCAAGGACGGAACTGATGAACTGCCAAGAATCTGATCACGAATAGGCTCAAGATCCGGACGGAGGCCAATAAGAGTAAGAACCATGAAGAACTTGTCAAGTTGTGTTTGTTGAGCCCCAACATCAGGAGTAAGAGGCATCACAGTTAGGAACTGCTCCTTAAGAGAGGCAATCTGACCAATATAAGTAGATAGGTCCAAGTCCTGTTGGCTGAGATGGACAATAGCAGAAGCCACCTTATAAAGACGTTGGATATCATTCGTGTATAATCCTTTGGCCTGAGTCCAAAACTTAAAACAAGTTTTATAGGCCTGAAGATGAAGAAGAATCCGGGGATCAACCGATTGCCATAATACACTACATAACTGTGCATCTATCTTCCGCCACTGTACGCGGTCAACCTCAGGGATATCTGCCTCCTGGGTAACCAAGTGATCCTCATATCCTTGACCCATAAACCAAAGTTCAACAGAAGCAGACCAGGAGAGATAATTCTCACTGCCAACCAATTTCTCTGAGGTAATCATAGGAGATCCAGAGATAACAGAGGTAAAGATCTGATTTTTGGTGGTCATATTCACGTATTTGGATCGAAGAGAGCCCTAAGATGGGTTCAGATTTCGGCGGAGAGAGAAAAAAAAGTGAAACCACGGCTGTGAGAGGTGCAATCAATGGAGAAAAGGTTCGTGACGTGCCTGGAGAGGAAGAGAAGCAGCACCCAAGCCTCGGAGATGGAGGGGGAGCCCTGTCGGAGGTGGCCGGAATGGCAAGAAAGCCAAAAACAGGGAAAAAAATGGAGATGCAGGGCTCGGGGAGGACTGCCGGGGGGCTAGAAGGCCAAGACGGCGCCGGACGAGCCTGGAGAGGTGTCGGAAGTGGCCGGAATATGCCTCACGCGCCCCCACGCGCCGGCGCGTGAGATGCAGCCGCCGACCGAAAATCGCGCGTGGACGGCGCGTGGCTCCTCTTTTGGTGCTGGTGTCTTCACAAAAGGTGGAGATCTCCTCCAGGCGCTCCTTCTGGTATGGTCGGTGTCGGAAAAATAGGTCGCCGGAAAGTTCGCCGGAAAGTTCGCCGGAAAATTTCGCCGGCGGTGAGTGGTTTCTAGCGACGATCCGACTGACCGGAAAGTATTGGGAGATGGGAAAGGTGACCGGAAAGAAACACGGTGACCGGAAAGAAACACGGTCACCGGAAGGTTTCCCGGAGTTGATGACACGGAAAAACAGGAAAGAATTAGGTTTTCTTCCTTGGCTCTGATACCATGTTGAAAGAGAGAGAGAAAGGAGAAAAACCTTATTTTCATTCATATATTTTTACTTACAATTGAGAGATATATATATATATACAAGGCTAGGAGTCCTAACTACCATACATATGACCTATATTAATAAGGAAAGATAGTATACTATACATACATTATATTCAACAAGAGTGAAATGCCTTTTATGCAGTCTACAAACCACTTTTCGTGTTCTTTCAGACATATCAACTAGCTGCATTGGAGGTGTTGGGATATGTCATCAAAAATCCTCAACTCCAGCTAAGCTAATGTTGTGTTTGACTGCCAAACTTGGATGTCTCTTTCAAGACTAAGAGATGTCAGAAAAATGAGACTAAGAATGAAACAGAAGAAAGAGGGATGAGTTTATTGTTTTTGTTACCTAACAGTTGTGAAGGTGGCACTAAGTAGCATAAAGCGAATTTTCAAATTGCCCATCTGAAGAATAATTATTCACATTTTTTTTAGAAAAATTACAATAATCATAATCCCATTGTCTCTATTTGGAGGAGCGGGTAGGAGCATTGTTTCATCTCATTTTGAATCACTCATTCATCTAAACTTAAGTGGCCTCATATATATACCTATGGATATATATTCTGTCTCCCCATTCCAAACCCTTCCTCATTAGGTGGCCTGATGTATGCTTATTGCATAATTGAGTTTGTTATCTACCAGCTTCCTATCCCTTTTTCTGTAAGGGTAATCTCCATCTGGCCCAAAAATGCCCACCTCAAGCCATTCCTAACAGTGACCTGGAAACCAAGAAGACCCTAATTATGTGAATGCCTGAAGGTTCAAGGCGATTGATAGTGAATTCTACATGTGAAAAGTTGGATTAGAATGAGTAAAATAATCCGATGGCCCAATGAATACCAAGTATCATACATGCTAGATAGGTGATAGCAGAGGTTTGTTAGAGAAGAAGGCCCCCAAGTTGGATATGGCCAGCTCTTGCATAGCTTCAAAGGCTTCTGGTGTCACAACAGCATTATGTGGAGACAACACAACATTATCCAACTCAAGTAGTTCTCTAGGCACAATGGGTTCATTCTCAAACACATCAAGCCCCGCACCTCTAATCTGACCTTCCACCAGAAACTGCACCAGTTCCTTCTGATTAATGAGAGATCCACGGCCAACGTTGATGATGACTCCTTCCTTCCCCAGTGCTGTCATCACATCCTTGTTGATTATGTGGTGGGTTTCACTTGTCAATGCACCACAAATAACGAGAATGTCGCTGTTAGCCGCGAGGTCGCACACATCTGCGTAGTATGGGAATGAAACAGATGACCTTTTCTTCCTGGAGTTGTAGGCAATGGCGCAGCCAAAGGCCACGAGCCTTTTGGCAACTTCAGAGCCAATGTTCCCCAGTCCCACAATTCCAACTCGCTTTCCCCCTAGCTGCAAAAATAACCAAGTCACCTGTGAAGCTCAAAAACCAATTTAATGAAATATCACTGTAACAAACATGTATTACGTAGTACAAAAAGCACATAGTACTAGTGGAGGGACAAAAGCCATGGCAGGATTCCAACATTATATGATGACACATATTTGAACTGTGACTCGTGTTTTCAACTGGCAATGATCCTCATTAATTGGGATAAATGTGACATTTACTTCAGCATCTTACCGCACCTAAAGTGGCATTGAGGATCATCATTCACCAATGAGTAACATCTGAAGTACAAACAAAGGACCAATTAGCAGCCAACCGTTTATTTAATTTTAGGGCTTCCCATCCCACCCTTTTGACGGCGGAGAGAAAACAGAGGAAAAGAATAGGCAACTGAAGGGTCTATTTTAGTAACGGTTTTTTAAAATAACTTTTTATCTTTCAAAAAAAAAAAAATTCATTTAATAACCAAAAAACACAAAACCATTCTCTGTTCTTCAAAATATAAAATATGATATTTTTAAATAATATATTTTAACTGTTTTCCCTTGTGTGTTTTTTTAAAGGTGATTTTAAAAAATAATTATACTACGAAGAATGATTAAAAAAAAAAAAAATTATATATAAAAATTATTTTTAAAAATATAAAAAATAAATTAAAAATATTTTAAATTCTCAAATAGACATTTATTTTATAAATCATAAAATTAAAAAGAAAAATATTTTTTAAAATAGTCAGCAAATAGACTGAAATCGCTAAGCAGCATTTGGGCTAGCGGAGGTGGGAGAGAAAGGAAGTGGGCTTTTAAAGCTTTAGCATATGCTAGATTGCATCAACAAAAAGCTTAACATGGGTAAAGAAGCGAGTGATACGTTACAGGTTTTAGCCTAATTAATTACCTAAGGGCTTGTATGAATAGCTAGCGTTTTAATTTCATATTGAAGAGTAGAAGGGAGGGAAATAAAAGTAAATACAGTCATTCACTAACGTCCAAGCATTGTATTAAATAATTTTGACAATTTCAATAATTTTATGAAATTTAAATCTAATTTTTTAATTAGTGAATGTTACCGTCATTTCATATGAGATAGTAAAATTTGATACAATTTATTAATATGAGTTAAACGTGGACACATTTTTCACGAGTTTAGATTAAGTATGATGATGTATGAGTTAAATTTATGTTGATTTTAATAATATATTAGGTCAATTTGCATAATATAAAATTAATTTATTTAATAATTATGTTAATTAACCTAGTTATAATCACAACCAATATATTTAATTCATATTTGACTTAAAACCCGTTAGATAATAATTTTAGAAAACGTTTTTAACATTTTTAATACTTGAAAAGTTTTACCATATAAGAGTTAAAAATATTTAAAACGTTTTCTAAAATCACTCTTAAATACACTCTTATTTAAATTTTGATTTTGAATAAATAGATGAATTGAATCTTAAACATATTAGATTGAAAGATTAATAATATCTGCTCAAAGAAAGCCTAACCCAATCTTATTATTAAATAAAAATTTGTTATTAAATAAGTTAAATAACATGTTATTGATCATATTTACATATATATTTTTAACCTAAATATTATTCATAGGTTATTTGAACTACGTGACTAAGTACGTGACCAACATGACCTACCAAGGAAGTACCAGCCTACCTTCCAACCAAGCGGATAATCTCCCTTCGTGGACCACAAACCGGAGCGCAGATACCTATCGCCCGCCGAAATCTTTCTGAGGACATCCATCAAGAGGGCGACGGCGTAATCAGCCACGTCCTCAGAGAAAGCCTGACTGCCGTTGGCGACCGCAATCCCACGGAGGCGGCAAGTCGTGAGGTCAATGTGGTCAACGCCAGCGCTTGATGCCACGATGCACTCAAGTGAAGGGAGTTTATATAGAGTCTGGGAGGTGACCGGAGTGTGATCCATGCAGAGCATGACCTTGACGTGGGAGGATTCAGGTAACTCAGACATGTGGATGAGTTGGAACCGACTCAGTAACCGGTCCTTGAAAGGGAGGCCAAACGGTGGGCTGCCATGAACAAATACCACCCCTGGTGCTTCTGCTTCTGCCTCACCAGTGATAGCAGCCATGGAGTTTCTCCGGTGTCCATTCTGCGGCAATGGTGTTTCTCCGTTTAACATTTTCCACCTTTTGCTAACTTATTGTAGGGATTGGGAAGGAGAAGCGTTGGGATTATTCAATCTGGCCTTGGTTGACGTATGGATTCTCTTGTTATACACGGGTCTGTAGCAGACACACATAGAGACGTATAAGATACGTGCTTTCCAAAAGATGACATGCAGTCGATTATCACACCCTTATTCTCCCTGTTGATTTTTCAAAACTACATAGTCAGCATGCAACACACCGGGAAGTTTCCAAATGAAATGTCACATACCACTACGTGACACTTATTGGCAGGAATGTAAGAAGTTCGTGGAATGGTGGCTCTTCGGATCACTAATAGCCAGCCATTCAAAACTTTCAAATCAACTTCCAGATTCCATATAGTGTTATTACTTGAAACATGTGATGATAAAACAATTCCTCATCTAGAAAAGTAATCTTCACTTGTTTAAATATGGAAATAAAATTATATTCACCAAAATGCCCTTCATCAATTTTGTGCATTTGGCACAAATATTCCTATTTATAAATGACAAAATATATATTAAATATGAATCAGACTAATTTTGAAACTATATATATATATATATATATATATACACATAGAAAAATTAATATTTAAAAAAAAAAAAAGTAATGAAGGTGTGGTTGATAGTAGCAGAGCCAGAGATTTTTGTTAGACGGGTATGAAAAAAATATTATATTATAGTCATTATTTATAAATTATAAGATAATTATGAAGGACGATCATTCTCCATTATCACTAAAAACACATGGAGGATATATGTATATATTAATTCATTCAAAACATACCTTATATATTGTTCTTTGAAACATACCCGAGTCCATTTTTCCATAATTTTGTTGAAGAGGTACAAATCTTCTAAGGTTGTAAAGGGCACCACCTTACTCCGATTCTCTCTGACGATGAGAAGCGGGAGAGAACATGTTCTATTTTGTATTCAAAACGTTGTCATCCCAAGAACTAACACTATTCTGTGGATTTATACCCTCCTGCCTTAGGGACCATATCCTTTGGTTATTGGGCCTCACAAATCTTAGGCCCATCATTTAAGGCCCATGATGACACTGAGCTCTATACATAAGGTGGTCTATACTCTGAAACGAATAAAAATCATATGTATATATATGGATAGCTAAATCCTAAACAATGATTAATATGATATCGGTCCACATTTATTCTATCAAATTAATGGTATTTTATATTATTATTAAAAAATGTATAATTTTAAACATTAATTATAAAATATTAAAAATGCATCAAATTAAACAATCATGGTACTAAGAACACTTTAAAAAAGTTTTAGATTTTATATATAAAAAAAATCATCAAGAATATTTAAAGGAATTTCTTAATAGAATTAAAAAAATGGAAAGAAAAATCATTAGAATTTTAAAATAATTTTAATCAATTTGTACCAAAAACCTTTAAACTTATTTTAAAGAATTTAACAATTTTATTATAAATTTTGATATTTTTCAAATAGAAGAGGTGCGGGGCTTTTATGTCTCATTGTCTTATCACTTGATTTCATTTATTTATACATTAATCTCATTCTTTATACTTAGATTAAGGAGCCTGAATTTTTTTATATACTTTCAAAAGTGAAAATTAAGATTTTCATATATACCAAATTAATACCTTAATTTTTTTTAATAACTAAATATAAGATATTTGAAAGTAAAGTCTTTTACTTAAAACTTATATTTCATATAATAAATTGTTAAAACACTAGTAATTTAATGGTTAGATATTGATGGATTCACATTATATCCCTACTTACAAGTAAAAATATAAGTAGTTAATAAAAACTAAATAATTTTTTTTTATGATTTAGTTAAACCAACCACAAAAAGTAAATATAAAAAAGGAAAAAGGTCAAATGAACAAGAAAAAACAAGTATGGATAATATTAAATAAGATTTTATTTTATTTTTGAACTTTAGTTCAATCTTAATATATTATTAGTAATTAATGGTAGATATTATTTTTTGGTAATAATATTTAGTCACCATTATTTTTTATTTTTAAAAATTTTAAAATTAAATTTATATTCTTTTAGAGTGGGCAAATTTTCTATTTTTATTTTTATTTTGCTAAAGAATTTTTACATCTAAGAGTTTTTTTTTTTTTTTTTGGAAAATTGAATATTTTTTAAAACTTGACTTAAGAAATAATGATTTTTAAAAAATCGGTTTTTTTTTTTTAAAAAAAAAAGTTTGAAGTATTAACAAATTTTACTATCTCAAATTTCAAAAATTAATTTTTAAAAACATTATATATATTTAAATATCTCTAGCAATCCCTCAAGGTACAAACCTACCCCAAAAGAATTTTAAATGCCATACTGAATTATCATAACAAAGGACAAAACTAGCATTAATATTTCAACTCCAATTCTCTTACAACTCTCGACATTCATTGTACACTTGTTTTTCAAACTTCCCGCAATTTACCGAACAACCTAAGCTCAGGGTTTGTTTGGTTGGGAAGAAAACGTCTAAAAGAGAACTAAGAATTAAGTTGTCAACCAATTATGATGGAAGGATTGTAGCAATATTCCATTTTTCTTTTATACATTTCCTGGCACTGAAAGGGATGGAATTGAAACTTTATGTGTGCAGTCCATGTCTAACGGTTTCTAAACCAAAATCTCAGACCACCGTATCTTTAGTGGGTGGAACTAATGAATCAGCATTCAGCAATAGGCATATCAAGGAGAATGATTTGTTAACTAAAATTAAGATATAGATATATGGACCTTTAAATATCTAATCCTTTAGTGGAGACGACAGGGAAAGGTTTTACTTGTACGCAAAGCAAATGTGGCATAGACTGATTTTTCAACTAGACTCCATGAAATCAATCTGGAAAGGGAATGTCTTAAGAGTTAAGACCAATAGGTTCAATTTGATCTTCAAGAAGAAAGGAATTTAAGGACAGGAAAAGACAAGTTCAAGGGAGCTTCCTTGGAAAGCTGGTGGATGGGAATTTGCTGAACATACACAAGACTCTCAAGAGTTCATAACTCACATTTGAAGTAGAGTTAAAGTATACAGTACATGCCACCATAAGTTCCTTGGGTTTGGTCCAAATAAATCTGTGCACTTGTTTTCCTAGACAAAAATCTGTGCACCATAAGATTTTTCATGCATATGATTCATCTCAGGCTTGATAATTTTTAATCATATTTCTAGATGTCACAAACTGACAAAGATTAAGTCATAGTTGTTTAAAAATTAGGGCCACCTATTTAACACCAGATGGCTTCACGAATCACCCATCTGCCTAATGTTTGTGTTTGGTTCTGGCCGGTCAATTGGGTCCTTCTGGTTCATCAGACTCAGGAGTTTTTTAAGTACATGTGGAGGGTCAGGATTTTGTGTAAAGGTGTGTGGTCCAAGGCTTTGGATTAAAGTAATTCGTACCCCTTCATTTTGATTATTGGATGAATATTACAGGATGGGATTAACTATGACAATTTTTCCCACAAGTTACTGCACAGTCCCAATCTGGATGAAACAAAAAATGGAGCTGCGTGTAGGGTTGAAAATTTTCCAACTGCCCCTCGAAAAAGTCTCAAATCTTTATCAAGAATTTAAGGCTAACATAAGTGCATAGATTTCAGCTTTCTTCCCACCACTCATACCATTACCATATTGGCTTTATTTTTCAATACAAGTAGCTTGAGAATTAATGCATAATGACATTGGTAATTCAAATCCAAAACTTGGTTGTGCACAAAAGAAGAATAGAAATCTCGAATTTTATTAAATAAAAGCAGGCAGAGAAACAAACATATATGATGGCCTATACCTGCCATGATCAAAGATTGGGAAGCTTGAAACACAGACCAAACTGTAACAAAACAGCCAAATAGAGAGCTTAGTATAGCAGATGAAATACAACAAGGCTACAGCTCATTTGGAGAGTAGAGCCTCCTGGGTCTTCCTGAAGAGCTTGTGCTGAATATGTTGGGAAAAGGTGCGAGGTGGGAAGAGTGGTGGCTCAGTCTCAGACACCGTCTCTGGCAGTGGCTTCAGGATGATCTTCTCCTTAGGCGGCTCGCAGAAAACTGCCCATGAAATCCTCACCTTCTCCTTGTTGACCAGTCCCCTGTGAAGAATACTCTTGTACTTACCATTGCTGAGAATCTCTATGGTGTCTCCAATGTGCATGATGATGGAGTTGGGGACACACTTGGCTGTCACCCACTTGCCCTCATAGAAAAGTTGCAGGCCGGGTACCATGTTGTGGAGGATGAAGGTGAGAGCGCTCACGTCAGTGTGAGCTTCCACCCCGAGAGCCAATTCAGGCTGGGGACACTTGGGGTAGTAGTTGATCTTCTTTTGGAGTAGTAGCTCTTCCATCCCACCAACTTCCTTTTCTAGTCTCCCTTCTTCCAATCCCAACCCAAGCGATAGCACCGATAGTATCTTGGTTGCCAGGCTCCTAAGTTTCACCGAGTACTCACAGGTTGCTGGACTGCAATCACAAGTTTGAACAAGTAATTCTTAGAACCCAGAAACAATTTCAAAATTAGTAAAATTTGCAGATTTTTTTTTATAATAGAAAATTCAGTTAGTAACTACTTGGCCAGAGGAAAAACAGATCAGCAAACATCGTATAATTACATAAACAATGAATTGAACTTACACGTAGTCGCTTGGTGTCTTAGGCCAGATGGTCATATCGCGCTTGTCTTCAGGGAAGATGAGGTGGAAGAAGTAGTCCTCCCACTCAAGCTGTCCACTAGCATTGTTGGCAAGCTTGCTGCCATAGCCAGCGATCTTGCCGGAGGCCTGGTCATTAGCATACTTCTCCTTTTCCTCCATGGGGAGATTGAAAAAGGTCTCTCCAGCAACCTTAACACGGTTGATAAGGTCATCAGAGATGCCATGGTTAACAAGGTGCATCACACCCCACTCCATGGCAGCTTTCTTCAACTCCTCCCGGCATCTCTCCCGGACCACCTCGTCCTCAGACTCAATATCCTTCAAGTCAATAGTTGGAACCTGAGGCCCTTCATCCTTCTTCTCCTCCTCAAAGACATTGCCAATGCTGGTGAGCTCTTCTTGGGGGCGGATGTACTCTTTGGGGATTGACTGGATCCCACTGCTGGACAAGCTCTCAACTCTAGGAGCCACTGAAGTCACCATTCTAGTAAATATCACTGATCTACTTGTTTTCCCTTCCCTTTCTCTCTTGCTTGCAGTCTGAATGATCAGCACGCTGCATTGGTCATTTTTGAAGCTTTAATTTATAGAGATCGTCTCTTCAAGATACTGTGTTACTCTAGAACATGAGAATGGGGTAGCGCTACCAAGCTACCAACCCACCAAATCAGAGAGAGAGAGAGAGATTGTGTCAGTTACTCACGTGATGACCTCCGCACCAGATTCAACACTCAACAGCCGAAGAGAACCAAGAAGGAAGGTGCGCTGACTGGAAGGTTTCAGGCACGGGGCCTTCTAACCCTTGTGAGATTTAGACCGGAGAAATCAACGGGCAACACGAACCTCTTGGCCCTTGGCCAATCACCTCATGACCGTAAACTTCTCTAAAGATTCCTTACCATCTACCATCTACCATCTACCATCTAATCCATACACGTTTCAGCTACCCCTCCTCCCAGGATAGCTTTCCCAGACTTTTGACTTTGACCTTTAGCTAGCTGACAAATGCAGATGATTCTGTGGGGATGTTAATATTTAATTAAATTGGGTGAAGTTTTAATGCATAAAAACTTTAATTTGTATGTCAATTTCTGATAAACCCTAACATTGAAATTGGTTGATGTCCTCTCTCTATGCAGTAGATCCTAGGATATAATTCAAACTGGGTACGTAGTGGTATGTATAGAAATGGGACAAATATGCAAGAAAATTTAATAAAACATTAACAACTTTATCCATTGACAAGTGTATCAATCATACAATTTTTTATTAATGTATTAGCCATTCTTTATAATAAAATTAATATCACTCATTCCCTATATTTTATTCAAAATAGTTTAATCAAAGACCACAAATATATAATATTTTTATAATATTCTTCTCTCTTAATGTTTTTGGTATTTATTCATGACACATAAGTTTTGTCGCGTGTATATGTGAATATTAATCAATCAGATACCTTTACTATTATACTAAATTTTTCAATAGTCCACTAAAGCCAAAAATAAGAAACTATTCCTAAATGAAATTGATTACATAAATACATTTGTTTTTATATTAAAAAAAATTTGACAAATTCACCCCTTTAATAAATTCGATTGTATTTATATAGTTTTTATTATAAAATTAAAAACATTTATATATTATACAAGAAACTCTTGTATGTGGTTGTATTCCTATAGATGAACTTAAACTAAGAGATTTATTTTTAAAATACTTTAAAGCGTTTTTTCTTTTCAATTTTCAAAGGATACATAGAGTAGCACCCATTTTGGCCTTTTCATTTTGAAAACACTTTTGAAAATTAATTTGATAAATTAAAATTTGTTTTAAAGGTGTTTTTGTAAAATATTCTAAAAATAATTTGAGAATTATTTTTTTGTTATCATATATGATTAATAAACTTTAAACAAAATAATAAATGAAAAATAATTTTTATATTTGAGTTATTAAACATAATTTTATTTCAAAAAAAAAAACTATAAAAAGTTGTTAATCATTAAAATTCAAATTGAAGTTTTGTAGGCTTATTCACTTTCATACGCAATTCATACATTAGTTAACAAACTGAAATTGACATACTGATGGATAAAGACAACTTCTATTTTTCATGATGAGTCAAAATCATACATATAAGTCTAGAACTTAGAAGAGAAAACCGCCTAAATACGTTATTAGAATTTTGGTTGCATTTAATAAACCACATTGTTAGGTAGGAAGGAAGGAAATGGACGTGGCAAACAAATATTATCGCATAAATATGGGTTTATCCAATAATAAAAAAATAAAAAATATAATCAATTGTCATCCAATTTAAAAATATTCTTAACTACCGTAACAATAATATAAATTGGATGACAATGAACAAATTTTTTTTTTAAATTTGATTGAGATGTGACTTGTGAGGGGAGAGAGAAAGAGAGAGAGAGAGAGAGAGAGAGAGAGAGAGAGAGAGAGAGAGAGAGAGAGAGAGAGAGAGAGAGAGAGAGAGAGTTGGTCAAAATTGAAAAATAAAAAATAAAATAAAATGAACAAAAGTCTAACGACTCCGAGGTGGTTGAGGCTCGTGTCCGCAACCATCAGTCTGTATCTGCCTTTTTCCGTTCCGAACTACCAAAAGGTGAAATTCATAAATAAAGGCAAATCATTACTTCACAACCACAACCACTCCCACTTTAATGTTCTCACTTTTTCTTTTTATAAAAACTACACAAGAAAACCAAATACAAATAAAACTTTAAAAAAAATTATATATATTTAAATGATTTAATTTTTATATAATTGAGATAAATAAGTGAATGAGTTTAAAAAAATATATAAAAATAATTTATTAAGTTTAAACCTATTTTTTATTTTTTTTCACTTTTTTTTTTATTTTTGTATTTTTCCTAAAATTTTCTAGGAACCAAATATAATCTTATAAAAAAAGTGAGGAAAAGTAAATACTAAATAAAAAGAAAAATGAGAAGAAGAAAAAGTAGGAAGAAAAATAAAATTAGATTTAAAGTTTATAAATTATTATTATATGTTATTTTAAATTCATTTCATATTTTTTTTTCTCGTTTATATTAAGATTAAATAATTTAAAATTTTATAAATTTTTACTTAATTTTAGTTATATTTGATTTTTATATATTTTTCATAAATAAAATAAATAGAAAAAAATCATTTTTCTTAATTTTTTTAGTAATTTTTGGGGGTCAAATATTATCTTAAAAAAATTCATAAATTAAAACATATATTAAGAAAAAAAAATAGAATGAAAATAATAATAATAATAAATAAAGCTAAAATCAAAGGGCATAGTTATCGGCTTGGTCAATGATTCCATAAATAAAAAATAATTATGTCATTCTCAAATGAGTGAAATTAACGAAAAGTCACTTCTATTCCATTAAATAAATGCAAAAGGGTGAAATTACGGAAAAGTCACTTCTATTCTATTAAATAAATGCAAAACATAATACGAGTTCATGAAAAGACTAAAAGGGTGCTTGTATTTTTTATTTATTTTTATTGAATGTAATTTATTTTATAACTTTAATAAATGCAAAACATAATGTCAGCCCATGAAAAGATTAAAAGGGTGCTTTTTTTTTTTTTTTTTTTTTTTAGTTTTTGTTGAAAGTAATTTGTTTTATGACTTTAATTTTTTTTTATTTTATGTTTTATTATAAAGTTTTTGTTAAATAGAAAAAGGTAAAACATTTAGCATTTTTTAAATGAAAAAAAGTAACATATTAATCTTTTCTTTAGTTTTTAATGATTAATAGAAATAAAATATTATAAAAACAAACCATCAAATACTTAATATTATTAAATATTATTTAATTTTAAGTTATATTTAGAATTAAGTAAAAAAAAAACACTACTTAACTCTTTATTTGTTTAGAGGTTTTTTTTTTCATTTTCAAGTAAAACAAAAATTGGGCTGAAAATATGTTTCCACGATGTTTTTATTTTCCTTTTTTTTTTTTAAATTAAGCTACAAAAATGAAAAAAGAAAAAAGAAAAAGAAAAAGAAAAAAAAGTAAAAACACTAATTTGGTATTTTCTTAAAAAAAATGAAAATTTCAAAATTTTCTTAAAAATGAAAATTATTTTCTAAACAATTAAAGATGGAAAACATAATGTAATCATATAAAAGACTTTGTTTAGTTATAATATAAGAGAAATTTTAATATGAATAAAATATTATCTCATATATATTTCAAATAAAAAATTATTCTAAAAATATAATATAAATATTTTATTTATTTATTAAATTATGGATAATTATAGGTGGATATCATTTTATATTGGAACAATTTATTTGATTAATTATGGGCATATTAGAATGTTTTATTAAACCATTTATAACGTGAATGAGAACTCAAAACGAAACAAGATTTTTACTTTTTTAAAACAAACTCATTTTCAAAAATAAAATAAAATAAAACCCATATTCATCATATAATTAAATATTTAAAAATAAATAATTATAATTAGATTTAAATAATCCCATATTTTTCGTGTATTTAAATATTTAAAAATGAATAACATAATGAAATTTAAATACAAGATACTTGAAATCATCAAATCATTAAAATTATGTAATACAATATAATTCATTTAAACTAATACTCTTTATACCCAAAAAAAATTATTATCTTAGTTATAGTTATTCTCATTAACCAATAGCTTCTTTGCACGTCCTTTTCTTCCCCTTTTTCAAAATAGAAAGTAATGACAACTTTTATATAAAAAATATGCGTATATCTTATGTATTTTAAAATTTTAAAATTTGATGTGATCAGAATTTTTTAATACATTCCTTTTTTAAATAATTTTTAAAAGACATTATCTTTTTAATATAAGTTATATAGATTCCTCGTTTGTAGGAGGTCAAAGACATAGACACAATGAGGTCTCAAGATTGTAAGAAGAGAGTGTAGGAGAGTGAGAGGTCTAGGAGGCTAGAAACAAATGAAATATTCCTTTTTTATTATTATTATTTTGGCGAAAAATAAGGTATTTTTATAGTATTGCAAAATAATAACTTTTGCACTAATAAATCAATGATGATATGAAAGCTTTTAGAAATGACACGTGGCAAATACACAATGGTCTCCTTTATCAACTCCCATCACTAGATGTTGTATGTTAATCACACCTCAGGGAATATCCAACCTTATCCATCAATCCAACACCCTTAATTCAATCCTAAAGTGCTTGATTGTGGGGAGACTAATTTCACAATTGAGACTCATCGAGTCCATTTTGGAAGTTTGGAACCCTACTCCACACTTGGGCAAGCATTTTATGATTTATGGTATTGCAAAATAGTAACTTTTGCATTAATGAATTAATGACGATGTGAAAGCTTTTGGAAATGACACATCTCGAAATGACACAATGGTCCCCTTTTCAAGTTTCCTTCACAAGATGATGTTTATCCGTCTTAGGGAACATCCAACTTTAGCCATCAATCCAACACCGTCAATTCAACCCTAAAGTACTCAATTATAGGAAGACTGATTTCACAATTGAGATGCATCAAGTCCATTTTGGAAGTTTGGAACCCTATTCCACACTCTAGAGCAAACATTTTATGATTTAGGCATTGTGTCAAGGGTCGGACTTCTAAGGGGTTTAAGAAATCATCTATCCATAAACATTTTAGAAGAAACAACATAATTGTAAGAAGAGTGAAACAATCAAGCTTCTCAAATGCACATATGTTGCCTTCATCGTAAAATGCAATAGGAGAAATCCCTTTTATTAAGAGCACAATACGAATATGAAATCTAAATCTTATAAGCTTAAACTTGAAAAATTGGTAACTCAACATAATACATTTGTTTTGATAGAAACAAAGGAAACATGAAGCCTCCATGCTCATGTGAATAATTTAATAGAATTTGTATTTATTAAATTTATATATTTAAATAAATGTAAGACATTTAACATAATTGTCAAGTTATAAAATAAATCGACTAATAATAACAATATAAATAAAAAAAATTCTATGTACAAGGAAAGTAGGTGGCACTTGCATTCGTTTCTAAAAATAAGTTAAAAAAGAATTACATTTTTAACAACTTTTCAAGACTCAAGAGTAAACTTTGAGATCCAAGAACAATTTTTTCTAACAAATTTTTTAGAATAAGCTCCCGAGGCCCATTAATGGGTTTCTAGAAGATTTGATACTGTGGTCGGCAGGCCTGAAAAGTGGCTGCCTCTACTACCACTTCTTTATACCCAATTCACCACAATATTCTTAAAATTATAATAGCCACAGAGGTAAAATTTTCCTTTAAGCATGACGGGTAGATAGATATATGCGTGGCTATCAGAGTGTTTCGGGGCCAAACCAGGGAGAAATCTCTATGGAATCTGTGGCTAGGACACCGTTTTCTGACTCACAGTTCCAAACAGGGGAGAAATCGCCGTAGAGTATGTGGGCTTTTATTTATATATATATTAAAAAAATTAACATAATGTTGTGGACTCATTTGCTGGACTTGGTCCAACCCTAATCACATCAGGCCAGAGAAATATTTGTGGTCATAGTCTTCAACATTGTCATCATATTAAATAATTAGTCCCTGGAGTGGATCCTTCCAGATTACTTTTACTCTTTTTATAATTATTTACTTCTGTGAGACTATAGACTTGTACATTGCAAGTTTTTTTGAGTAGTAATTAGTGAGGACACCACTAAAACTTCTAATACTAGTTGAAAAATGTTATGGAATAGTTTGAAGTTTCAACTACCATTCACATTGATTATAAACTGAATTTTGATAGTTATTTATAGGAATAATAATTTCGTGGGTTTTTTCGGGTCATCCGCACTTATTAGGATGGGTATGGGAGCATAGAATTCGGAGATGAGACGAGTTCAGGGCGGGGTCGGGTTTAATAATAATATGTCCCGCTCCGCTCCGAATATGAAATTACAAGTTTACCCCCACCTATAAATATTTGTTTCCTTTGACCTTTTCGGTCTTCCTATCTCATTTTACGGTTCTCATTCCTCTCTATTGCTAAGGTTGTTGTTCCTCCCACTCAATGCAGAAATCCTTTAGATAATTCATCCGAAAAAACCATTCAATAATCTCATTTTCTCCACCTCTTCTCTTAATTCATCCTTGTTTATTGCATACTCACAGCTATTGGCAATCTTATCAGTTTACGCTACTATCATTTTCTCCAGAACATAAAATAATGTGTTTTCAAATAATGTCTTTTAGTTATTTTTCATTTGTTTTTATAAAGATTATTTTAAAAAATAATTATATATGTAGAATGATTAAAAATAAAACATTAAATATAGAAATTATTTTTAAAACATATTTAAAAATATTAAAAATGAGTTAAAAATATTTTAAGTTTTCAAATTTACTTTTGCTCTATAAAAACTATTTTTCAAAATTATTTTTTAAAATATTTACCAAACATATTCTTAATTTTTGTAGAAATGACAAAATTAAATATTGAATATGACACAAACTCAACATGTTTTTTTGTGGGTTTGGATTGAGTATAAATAAGCTCAGATCAAATTCATATTTACCATAATAACTCATTTAATAAATAAATAATTTTTGGGTCAATATATTGTAAATCTTAAAATTTATCTTGAATTTACTTTTATATTAGTTTGGTGTTCAATTTTATTCTTAAATTTTAAACTTAATTATATTTGATTTTTCGTCCAAACCTTTTAATTTTTTATTTTTGTATTGTCTTATTTTTAATTTTTATTATTATTGTATTTCTATTTTTAGTTCTTTTCATTTCCTTTTTTATTTTTTTCCTCCTCTCTTTTCCCACCCATTTTTCTCTCCCCCAAAACTCCGACTCTCGCACGACCATAGCCAGCCACCCCATCCCCTCTTCCCCCCAACCCCCCTCCTTTTTCTTCTTCTCCATTTTTTTCTACCTTTCCTTTTTCTTCTTCTCCATTTTTTTCTACCTTTCCATTTCCCCCCTCCTTTCTCTTTCCTCCTCTCTCCTTCCTTTCCTTTTTCTTTTTCTCCATTTTTTTCTACCTTTCCATTTTCCTCCCCACCCTCTCTCCCCAACTCCGATTGCCACACGACCACACCCACTTTCCCTTTCTTTTCTTATTTTTTTCTTTCTTTTCCTCTTTCCCATACCCATTTCTTCCCTCACCCAAAAACCCATCAAACCTCACCACCGCCGGCAAGCCATTGCCGGTCGGCGACCCCCCTCCTCCCCTCTCATTCTCCCCTTCCACCCATCTCTTCTCTCACTACTTTCTCTCTCTTTCCCTCTCATTCTTTGTTTTTTTTTTTTTCATTTCTTTCTCCTCTCAACTCCACTGCCACCCTTCAGCAACCATCCATATTCAAAAAACCAAAAAAAAAAAGTGAAAGTTTATTTATGCTTCATTTTATTTTATTTTATTTATTTTTATTATTATTATTATTTTGCTTTGATTTCAATTGTAATTATTTGTGAATTTTGGGGTTGTTAATCAATATGAAATTTGGTCCATTATTGGTGAAATTTGTTGGAAGATATTTGATTTGAGTTTTGCTCATTTGAATAGTTTAATTTGTACATGAATTAATATTGTAGTATATTTTTGTTACATTTAGTCTCTATATATTAAATTGGGTTTGGTTGTGAATTTGGATTTGTGTATTAAATGGGGCTTGAGATATTAAATTTAAGTATAATTGAATTTATTTTGTTTATGATATTTTGGGTTTAATGATTGTGTTGTATTTTGGTGATTTATTTGGAAATTTTAGACTAGGGCTAGTAACAAGGGATATTTTTGTTGGGTTAGATTTATTAATTTGAGTGCAATTTTATTGGTAAAAATTTATTGAATTAATTTGAAGTTTGAATTTTGACTTGAATAATTATTTTGGACTCTTGATATTTATGCTCATTTTTGTTTGCATGAGCCAATTCTACTATTGGTATTATGATGGGTGACCATAGAGAACCAAATTTAATAAAAGAAAATGAGACTCACGTAAGTTGTAAATGAGGCATTAAGTTTGTTGTAAGCTTATCTGAGTATATTTTATTTTCTTCATTTTATTTAGATGATTACAAAATTTTGTTTTAATAAAAGAAATAGTTTAATAATTTTATTTTAATAAAAAAAATTGTTTAGAAAATATTTTTGTTAAAAAATGAAAGTTTTTTTAATAAAAATTTAGAAAAATGTTTTTAGGAAAATCTAAATTTTTTTTAACTAAATTCAAAAAAATCGTTTTTAGCAACTATTGTTAAGAAATTTATTTGTTTAATAAAAATTGTCAAAAAAAAAATTGTTTTGTAAATAAAATTGTTCAAAAGGTTATTTTTTAATAAAATTGTCCAAAAAAAAGATTTTTTTAAAACAAATTCTATTTCTCTAATTAGAATAGGATTATAAGAATGGAATCTGCAAACTGAAGTTGTAGAAATAATTTTTTTATATAAATAAAATTGGGTTGAAAATATGTTTTAAACAAAATTTGTAAAAAATTTAATTCCTTCGTAAATAAAGTTGTAATTTTTTTTTTGGTTAAAAGTTAGTGAAAACCCTATTGTCAAATTGAGATTTTTGTAATAATTTGTTTTTGATAAAATGAGTATAAATAACTTTTTAAAAAGTGAATGCAAATAAAATTGAATCAAATCATTTATTAGAAATGAATTGAAATCATTTTGTAAATAAATAAATTAAAATCATTAATTTGAAATTGTTTTTAATAAACTCATTTGGAATTTCTTAAGAAAATAATTTTTAATTTTTTTAATTGGCTGAATGAATCAATTTGGAAAATTTTCTTGTTATTTATTTATACATTATGGTAATTTGTTTTTATGATTTTTTTTTTTGTATATTGATTTATGTCATTAATGTTGGTATCGATGATTAATTAATTAATTATTGTGATTCTTCCAATTCATTAAGTAGTGACCATAGGTATTTGGGCTTAGAAGGGTGTTACGGCTTTTCGTCGTATCTTCCCAATAGGTAACTTGATCTTCCAATTTAGATTCGATTTTTACAGACATATCTTTTCTAAATAAGGAGTCATAGTAAGATTTTATTTCTTATTTTGTTTTCCCTTTTAAAAATAAACTAAAATAAGTGGTGATTTCAATTTTTTTCAAAAATTAAATTTTCATCAAATTAAAAACGAGTCTCACCGTTTTGAGTGGAGACACGTGAAAAATAATGCAGGTTCATATCTACATAACATGAATTTAACCCCAATTAATCCATTTAATAATCTCATTATTAACTTAATTATATATTTAAAATATTTAACCTATATTTGATTAAATTGTTTACATCTATTTTTTGAAAAGAAAAAAATTTTAAAAACCAAAAGAAAAAAGGAACATGATCTCTTCATTTTATCATTCTTTTTCCGCCAACCAATATAAAAAAAAATTAAATATGATTTCTTTCTTAATTACGTGGTTTTTTTTATATATAAATTTCTTTAAACTTGGCATTAGTCTCTTTTTCAAATTTTAATGTACACGATAAGAAATAATGTAATATAAAGCACACCCAATAAAAATATATGTTCCATAATTGATTACACCAACTCCTTTTTATTTCAACTTGATCTTAAGGGTTTGTTTAGTAACTGTTTTTGAAAATAGTTTTATGTTCTTTAAAACAAGAAAATAAAAAAACGCGTTTAGGAATTAAAAATTATTTTATATTTTATGTTTTTAAAAACAGAAAATATAGTGTATTCAGATAACATTTTTTAATTATTTTATATTATTTTCACTTATTTTTTTAGGATTGTTTAAAAAAATAATTATACAATATGTAAAATAATTAAAAATAAAATATTAGACATAAAAATTATTTTTAGAACATATTTAAAAATATATTAAAAAAATTTTAAGTTTTTAAACAAAATTTTATTTTACAAAACATTAAAATATATATATATATATATATATATATATTTAAGAAATTATTCTTAAAAATTGTTTTTTAGAACTATTTTTAAAAATAATTGCCAAACAAGTCCTAAGGTTTATAACGGATTTTCAAGGCTTCATTATGTCTTTATAATCACTCAATTGATTTTTTTAAGGTGAAATAACTTCTTATAAACGACGAAATCACTCAAAGTAAGCTTCCAAAAAAAAAATCAATACTTGTGGACTATGGAAATAAAACTATATAAATATTTTCTTTTAGTAATGGAGGAGAAAATCGTAACTATTGCATCATATGGGCAATATTTCCACGAAATAACTAAGAATTGAACCATGGTCTGCCGCGTGATCAATGGACTGCTAGGCATATACATACATATTCCAATCCCAGATTTAGCTTTAATTAAATTAATTTTAAGCCTGGTTAGGCTATTAGGTTGTGTTAGATTGTTGTTGGATGGGCTATTGGGTTGTTGGGTTATATGATTATATCATACTATGTGTTTGGCATTTGGGCTTAGCCTAGGTCGAGTTGAATTTTGGAGACTAAAAAATAAAAATAAAATTGTGGACCCCGCATTTCGGCTCATGCGTTTCCCACTCGAATGACGAGCTCGATTTTTCATTTTGAAAAATTGATTAATTTATTTATTTTTATTAAGAAAACTAACTTGGAGTTGCCACTTATTTTTGTTTTATTTTTTAAAAGGGTAAACAAAATAAAAAAGAAAACCCTAAGTGTGACTCCTTATTTTGAAAAAGGTGATCTGTGAAAAACCGGATCGGGTTCGGGGGTCAGGTTACTTATCGGGAAAGTACGGTACAGACCGTAGCGCCCCTTTAAGTCCCTAAAGTTAGGTCTCTACTAATAAAATGAAGCAATCATGATAATTGATGAGGAAATCAATGAATACTCAAAGTGATCATACACACGTGAGAATCTAAACATGCATACCGAAAATGACCAGAGCGGATGTGGATGCGTACCTGAGCAGTGATCCATGAAGCGCTATCAAGAAGTGAGGTTAGTGCACAATTAAGAAATAATTCTGAGCATGTCATAGAGCAGGATAAATCAATCATGTATCATGATCAAATTGATCTATCTGTCAATCGATCGATAAGTCACATATGTGGGGCCCCCACCAAAACCCGTTTATTTTGCATGAATTTATATCACAGATTCTATTACTCCAGAATTATGAAAATTACATTCATGCTTATGTAAAGTCGAGAAACATGAGATTATTTGAAAACCGAAATGGAATTAAAACTGTTCGAGTGAAGACTGGATTTTTGAAATTTGTTTAAAAAATTGGAGTATTAGGAATTAAATTTAAGAATTGGAATTTTGGAGATTAAATTTGAAAGAAATTGGAATTTTTAAAATGATTTGAGAATTGAAGTCGTGAAAATTAAATTTAAGAATTGGAAAAGAAATTGGAATTTTTAAAAGGATTTGAGAATTGGTGTCTTGAAAATTAAATTTAAGAATTGGAACTTTAGAAATTAAATTTTAAAGAAATTGGAAATCAGAATTTTAAAGAATTATTTAAAAATTGGATTTTTTAAAAATAAATAAATAGAATAATAATAATAATGAAAATAATACTTAAATTAATAAACAGAAATATTGGAATTTTTGAAATTAGAAATTAAATTTGGAAATCGAAATTTTGAAATTTTGAAATTTTGAAGGATTAGACTTAAAATGGGGTTAATAAATAAATAAATAAAATGTTAATGATTAAATAAATTAATGGGAATATGGGAATTTACGGGATTAGGGATCTAATTCGAAAATCAGAAGTTTTAAAGAATTTGATTTAAAATGAAGTTTTAAAATAAATAAATAATTGGAATAATAGTAATACTAAAAAAACAAATTCGGAGACCGGGATGTCGAAGAATTGTTTGAGAACAGTACGTAAAAAAAAACTAAATTTTGAAGGAAATTATTTTTGGTATGAAAATTTTAAATACATGGAAAGAAAATAAGCAAATAAGTAAATACTCTTAAAAGGATGACACGCGCCGTGAGAGAAAGTGGTCATGCATAGCTGAGCCAAACACATGCTTTATGTACACCATTAAATTCAAGTCAAGCCTCTGCCAACATCATCATTTTTTTTTAAAAAGCACTGACACTACCCATTTTCACTCAAAGCATCCAACACCATATAGAAAGCAAATACACCCATGCTAATCTCGAAACCCTTTCCATCTACTTCTGCATAACATTGCATCACCTTCGTCTCTGTGCCCCTCAAAGAACGCTCCTTCATCAGGCTCCCTTCCACAGCCAGTCCTGCGCACAGTACTTCAAACAACACCACTCCGAAATCAGCAAATTTGGCCACCCGTTTCTCATCTAACGAAATATCTGTGGTCTTGATGTCCTGGTGAATGATTTCGCATTCCGAGCCTTGATGTAGATGCTTCAGTCCCCAAACAGCACCGATACCGATCTCGAGCCATTGCTTCCATGTCAATAGAACCTTATTTGTTTTATAAAAACGATCACGGAAGCTTCCTTGGGCAACGTTCGTATATGAGGATCCTTGCTTGGGGATGGTCGCAACAGCTTATAAGAGGGACTAGATGGAGATTGTGGAACCTTGACGGCCAGAACTCATGGTTCTTCCCCGCTGATGATTCCATCGTCAAACGGAGTTGAGGAGGCGGTATAGACAGTGGCATTGCTGGTGGTCCGCGTGAAGGTTGGCATTTCTGGTGTCATTCCGGCGGTGTGGTAACCATGCAAGCTATGGGCAGCGGCTGTGGCGTCATGGAGCTATGGGATGGTGAACAATGGCTAGTCCAAGGCGGTTTCATAGAGATACAAAGGTGGTGGCTCAACTATGAGGGATGCGGCGGCGTTGTAAAGTGGAGATGGCGACTCTGATGGCTATGTAGTAATATAGGCGAGGAAAGACTGCGTGGTCAGTGGCCGGCAATGGCGAAGGCGAGCTGAGAGCAAGGGCGGCCTTCCATGAGAATGGAGGAGGGAAAAAGTGGAGATGAATGAAAAGACAATGAAGAGAATGGTGAGAAAAAGAAAAACAAAGTAGTGGCGGCTGTGTGAGGAGTCATTTCATAAACTGGGACTACAGGGTTGATAGACGGATTCTTCAAACTGAGAGAAGATAAACAACTCTAAAATCCAAGTCCCTATTCGATTCCCGCGGACTAGCAGTGAACTCACCAACTCAAAATGACGTATATGAAGGAAGAAGGAACAGAGATTGAAATGGTGTAAAATGTTCAAAAGGAAACAAACGGGAGAAAACAAATAGCAAATATATTGAGCCTCTTTCCAAGCATTAATCCGTGGGCTATGAACCAGGTAAAATATATATATATATATATATATATAAAGAACATCAACATGATCCATACAAACCCATATACGTAATATTCTCGAATGAAATCCAAGAGAGTGAAAGAATAGCATAGCAAACACGTCTCTTTAATGAACGAAAACTACATAAAAAAAAATGAGTGAAGAAGCAAATGCGATAGGGGAATATGAATCAAAAGTCAATAATACTCGTACCTGAGAGCACTCCTCCCCGATGAAGCTCACTTATCTTACCGCCCTCACTGCCTCCTCTACTAGCCAGATTTTTGAAAGCTCCTCTGCTTTCTCCCCTTGCTCCACTGGTAACTCCCCCTCTCTCGTAATCTGCCGCACCCTCTACAGTTGTGTTTTTCCCCCCAGATATTTTTCCCTTTTCCCGCCTTTTTTTCCACAGCCCTCACTTCCTCTCTGCCTTCTGTCTAATCTGGCCGCCCCCGTCAGCTTAATTCCCGGGGTGGTCAGGAGGGTCATCATGATAGAAAAAATCCGCCCCAAAAACTCCTCCTCGGGAGGGGGTCTACAAAAATATAAAAAAATCACCGACACCTTGTACACCCTATACGACATAGTTTTATACCTAGTATGACCTACTCCGGTAGATAAAAAAGCTTGAAGAAGAATTTTTTATCTTTTAAAAACCAATTCAAACAATTAATGACTTAAAGGTGATTTTAAATTTAAATTATGATTAAATTATTATTAATCTAAATTAAATTATTGATTAAAATTTATTATTTTATTTTTACTTTAAGTATTAAGATAGTTAAATGAAAAGATCTTAATTTTTTTTTTGAATTATTAAGTTAAGATATTCACCATTATCATATTAAATAAGATTATGAGAGATAAAAGGAGGGAGAAAAGAAAAGTGGGCAAGTAAACAAAATTGTTTATTTTAACTTACTATTTTAAATTATTTTTAATATTATATTATTCTGTTAAACATGTTTAATGAGTTTAATGATTTTTAGTAGAATTAATTAAAGCTAAATCATTAAATTAAATTAATGTTCAATTAATTAATTTAAGTTTAGGTTAAATTATATTTTAAGTCATTAAGTCGTTAAATTAATTTATTTTTAAATTTAAATTAATTTATGAAACATAACGCCTTACTCTATTTGTTTGACTTTAAGTTAGGTTATAAGACATTTTTAGGTTATCTATCTTTTTAAGTTATCAATTTTTTCTAAAACAATTTTTGTTAGTGGAAAAAGTCAATTTTTATTTATTTTTTATTTTCTCTTTTCAACCTTTTAATTTTGTTACAATAAATCTAATTTCTCACACACAATAAAACCAAATTTATTTAGAGAATTTTGTGTAATTCTTGACTTAAAAATAAATCAAGCTATCTCTATTTTTTTTTGGGAGGGAAAATTAAATTAGCAAAATTGTAAAAAAAATATGACTTAAATATGTTCTATTTTTCTCAATTTTTCCTTTTGTTTCTTAAGAAAATTTAGATTTATTTTTTTTTCTCATGAGGTATGTGGACCCCGCATTTTCGCTCGATGAGTTCCCACTTGATGACGCAATTCGCTTTTTATTATTTTGATGAAAACATTGATTTTTAGAAAAAGACTCGAAGTCGCCATTTTATGGACCCCACATTTTAGCTCAATGACGCAACTCGCTTTTTAGTATTTCGGTGAAAACATTGATTTTTAGAAAAATACTTGGAGTCGCCACTTATTTTTATTTTATTTTTAAAGGAAAAAACAAAATAAGAAAGAAAAACTCTAAGTGTGACTCCTAAAGGAAAAACAAGTCTATGAAAAACCAAAGTCGAGTTCGGGGTCAGGTTACCTATTGGGAAGGAACGGTGGTGGGCCGTAACGCCCCTCTAAGCCCTATAATAAGATCTCTACTAAATAAGGTGAAGTAAATGTGGCAATTGATAAGAAAATCAATGGATACCAATGAAAATGATCAAATACTAAAACAAATCATACATAAGAATAAGCAAAGTGAAAGTGAGATCGTACCTTGGCAGTAGGCAATAAAGCGCTATCAAGAAACAAGGTTAGTGTGCAATAATGAATATAAAATATATCACATGTATATTAAAGAGCAAGACAAATATCGAACAATATTCATTAAGCATAACCATCAATGATCATAAGAGAAAACTCATATGTAGGGCCCCCACCAAAACCCAAATGATTTTACATGAATTGGTCTCACAAATTCCATTATTTTATAATTATGAGAAAAAAAAACATTCTTACTTATGTAAAATCAAGAGAAACAGCAGATTGTTTGAAAACCAAAGTGGAATTAAAATTGTTCGAAAGAAAACTGGATTTTTGAAATTTATTTGAAAATTGGAGTCTTGAGAATTAAATTTAAAGATTGGAATTTTGGAAAATAAATTTGAAAAAAATTAGGATTTTGAAAATTGTTTGAGAAGTAGAAACTATAAACATTAAAGTATAAAAATTGGAATCTTGAAAATTATTTGAAGGTGGAATTTTTTAAAAAATAAAAAATAAAATGATAATAATAATAATAAATAAATAAATAAATGTGAAAATTGTAATTTTGGAAATTGGAAAATTGGAATTTTAGAAATTAAGAACTAAATTTGAAAATCGGAATTTTGAAGAATTATTTAAAGATGGAATTTTAAAAATAAACAATAAATAAAATAATAATAATCACGAAAATAATAATGATTAAATAAATAAACGTGAAAATTAGAATTTTGGAAATTAAATTTGGTAATCAGAATTAAAAAAAAAATTGTTTAAGGATGGAATTTTAAAAATAAATAAATAAATAGAATAATAATAATAACGAAAATAATAATGATTAAATAAATAAATGTGAAAATTGGAATTGTGGAAATTAGAAATTAAATTTGGAAATCGGAATTTAAAAAAAAAATGTTTAAGGACAGAAATTTAAAAATAAATAAATAAATGGAATAATAATAATAAAAATAATAATAATTAAATAAATGAACGTGAATATTGGAAAATTTTAAATTGGAAATTAAATTCGGAAATCATAATTTTGAAAAAATGTTCAAGAATTGATTTTTTTATTTGATAAAAATAATAATAATAAATAAATAAAATAATAATAATAATGAAAATAATAATTAAATAAATGAACGTGAATATTGGAATTTTTTAAATTGGAAATTAAATTGGGAAATTGGAATTTTGAAAAATTGTTTAAGGATAGAATTTTTTATAAATAAATAGAATAATAATAATAACAAAAATAATAATTAAATAAATGAACGTGAATATTGGAATTTTTAAAATTACAAATTAAATTCGGCGGAATTTTGAAAAATTGTTTAAGGATGGAATTTGTTTTAAAATAAATAAATGAAAGTGAATATTGGAATTTTTTAAATTGGAAATTAAATTCGAAAATCATAATTTTGAGATTTACTTAAAGATTAAATTTTAAAAATAAATAAATAAAATAATAATAATAACAAAAATAATAATGATTAAATAAATAAATATGGAAATCGGAATTCCAAAAATTAGAAATTGAATTTGGAAATTAGGATTTTGAAGAATTACTTAAAGATGAAATTTTAAAAATTAAATTTGAAAATAATTAAAGTTTGGAAAGTCAAGGTTTTGAAAATAATTTTTTTTTTTAAATAGGAGTTTTGAAAATTTAAATTAAAACTGGAGTTTTGGGAAATTATCTTAAGATTAAAAATTTGAAAATTAATTTTTTTTTTGCGTAAAAGTTGAAGAAAACTAAGAAAATAATAAAAAAAACAAAGACATGGTCTAAGTATCATAACGCGTACAGGTACAATAGCACTACAAACCCATTTTTACATTGCAATAATGCTACACTATCCCATTTTCCAATGCACATATCTTTGAAATTCACACCACAAACCCATTCTCTTATGCACGTGACTGCCATACCCACACCAAGCCCTTTTTTCAAAATTATAACACATATATCACTTTTTCACCCTCTTCAACACTACCACCACCACGGACACACAAAAACAGCAAAACCTAGATTACTATATGAAAAAAAGAAAGAGATTCTTCCCTTTCACTCCGCCTTCTACCTATGTATAAACCCTAGAACAAAAAACAATCAGCAATGCTAGAAGATTTGAATCCAGTCCTCTGTAGAGGGAAATAAGGCTAAAATTCTAGGGTGGAGTGATAATATTATCGAGTTGGGCCTCAACGGTAGTGGTGGTAGCAGCATGAATACTCTAAGCCTTTGTATGGAGAACCTTAAAGATCCCAAACTGTTCTGGAAAACATAGACTTGAACTTTGCATGATAGTTGATACCCAAAGCAATGCATTTAAAACCTGTGGTGGAGGAGACAGGAGCGCTTGATGGTAAGTGGAAGGGTGATGAGTTTGATGGGTGTTAGAAAATGAAGATAGAGTGATGATAGACATTGGTGGGTAAAGAGAAGGTTTCGGTGGGCATGAGGTGTGATAAATGGAGTATAGTGATAGGTATAATACTTAAGAACGGAGTGAGATGAGGCTTCCATGCATGGGACTAGGAGAACGGGTTTGAACAGATAAGGTGGTGAAATGATGGATGGAGGCATAGGTATGTGGTGGGTATGGGAAGAGTGAAAATGGGTATGAGAATGAAGCGGGTTGTTGCAATGGGTGTGATGGATAAATGAACGGGTATGGGGATGGGTTTGGAGGTTACGATGGATGAAGATTTAGAGAAAGAAGTGGGTATGAAGAGGGTTCGTGGGGTGTGAAGATGGAGAGATGAGGATGGCTATGGCATGGGAATTCATGCACGTGGAGCATTATTGAATCATTTTTTCATTTGGGCCATCATTTCTTTGAGCTGCTTTGACTCCTTAGCACAAAGTCACAGATGGGGTCCTGAATGGAGTTATCACCATGCTTCCACCCTGGTAATGGGGTCTAGTACGTGGGTCTGAGGTGCAACTGCTAGGGTGGGGTATGAGATAATCAATGGGTGTAAGGGAACCATAGAGACTCTAGCTGCAAACTCACCAATGTGATCCTCTTTTTATACATTCTAGCATCTCGGGACTGAAAATGGGGTTATGGCCATAAACGGGCAACACCACAAGACCCCAAGAGAAAGGTCTCATTCCCAACTTTGCAAAAAAAGGCAGCTTCAGGTGAACCCACTTTGTCACTCTTCTTAACAAACTATACAGGAACAACTGTCTTCATTACATCCTTGTTGCTATTGATGGGAGTGTTAAACATCTGGACAAAGGCAACATGAACAAGATCCAGTCCTATGCTTCCAGGTTGGACAACAACATCTTGACAGCCTCGTCATTCACTCCCTGTATTTTCACTCTTAGATGAAGACGCACCAACCAAAGCACACCACAGACAGACACCAAAAACAGAGAAGTATAGGGCAAGGACCATTAACAAAAAGAAAACAAGAATGAATGAACCAAAAGGACATAAATCGAAGCCTCATTTCACGAGTTATCCACGGGCTTGCAAGTGGGTTGAGGGACCATAGGTTCATACAAAAAAAAACAAGGGTATGAATTCCGGGATATCTCATAATGCAACTAAAGTAGAGTAAAGTTACTTTTCAATAAAACCAAGGAAAAGAGGTGATAAAACAATGACAACAAATCTATAGATATTCCAGAGATTAATGAAAGCTAAACATATAGCCTAATACCCCTACCCAAAACAAACAATAATATCTAGAAATAAGAAGGAGAAGATAATGAACAGAAGCAATGGTAAATACAGGGTCCTTACCTGAGAAACCTCTTCTCGAACAAAAGCTCGCTTGACTCCAAGCTTTGTTTTTTTTTTTTTTTGCTATCTCTAGAAAATCTTCTATTCTCCAGCTATCCACCCTCCAACTGGTTTCTTCCCAAGCTCCCTCAAATTTTCTAGCTTTTTGCCTCTCTCCTGTTTCTGTCTTTTCTCGTAAGCCACTACCCGTTCCACTGCTCCTTGTTCAAGGAGGATGTCATCACTGTCAACCACCACCATGGTGAGCCATGCTCTTTGCCACATGCCCATGCAGCTGGTTCTCGGTAGAAAGGGGGTCCCTCACTCCTTTAAGGTGTGGCCAACTCTTCCCGAGTGTGAGAGAAAAAAAACCTTCAAATGCTATAAAAGCAATAAATAAAACTAATAACATTTGATTTTTAAAAGGGGTCTACAAGTCTAATCTCAATATAAAATAAATAACACAAAATCATTTAATTTGGATAAGAGATTAATTTAAAATAAATCCACAAAATTCCAAAAACTGAGATTGAACCATACACATATATTGTGGATTTATTTTAGATTAATTTCTTATTCAAATTAAATTATTTTATTTTAGTCTTATTTTGTTTGAGAAATTTAGTTTGATGGTCCAATACGGATAAAAATGGAAAGAAAAAAAAAACTTTTTCCATGATAGAAGCAAAAACAAAAATCACTATTTTTATTAAAATAAAATTATATTATAAAAAATAATAACTTAATCAATAACTAGCTCTAAAAATGCTTTAAATTTTTTACAGAATTAAGTTAATAAAAAAAATAAAATTCTTAGGCATCATTAGGTTTGATTTATAAAACTATTTTTTAAGTTTAGTAAGAGTTACTATTAATATTGACTAATATTTATATTTTAATGATTTAAGTTGCCTTAAGTTAAATTATAGTTACATTGTTGATTTAAAATTTATTACTTAATTATAACTTTTAATTGTTAAGATTATTTGATAAAATTAACTTAAAATTTATTTCAAATCATTAAATTGACATATTATTATGATAAATTATAATTAGAGCAAAGAAAATCAAATAACTATGGAGGTTATGAAGTAGCGAACGAGATTATTGAGATAATTAGGGCAAATGAAGGTAAAAAAATAAAATGAATATGTTAACTTAAAAATAAGTTAATAGTTTTTATATATTACTTAAAATTATTATTATTATTATTTTTATCTTAAGTCATATCATTGAGTTAATTTATCAAATATATTTAATTTACTTAATAATTTAAATTAAGTTATTAAGTCATTTTAAGTTATTAAATTGATTTATCAAACACCACCTTAATACTTAAATTAAGTCTTAAAATTATATTAAGATATTAAATTGATTTACCAAATCCCCCCATATCACCACTTATTTATTTATTTTTTATTATAATGAAAGATTTTTATCATGATTTTTTTTTTGTTAATATGGATTTTTTTTGGAGAAATTAAGCTAATATGATATAATAAAATAAAAATCTATAATTCCAATTTTTTTAATCATTTTGGGTAATGCTTACATTAAAAACACCTTAAAATAAGTCAAAAGATCTTATTTTATATTAAGACAATTAGCTATGTTTTTAATAAAGGCAATCATAATAATAACGAGTGTCATTAATAAAAAGCTGATAGTGGACTTGAATCAGACTCTGGCCCAGGCCAAAAAAGGCCCACCAAACCCATCCACAAAGCAATCGACACGTGTATCCAAGGGTAATAAGTATAAGAGACCATCCACGTGTATCCTAGTACAAATAAAAAAGGAAAATTGATGACGTGGCAGATGACACGAAATCAAAAGTGGGAAACTATGAGATCCTCTGCATTTTCCCTCCACACATTTCAGAGTTACCTTATCTCCGAGCTGTCCCTCTCTCTCTCTCCCTCCAAACAACCCAAAAATATCACAATGCAATTCATTTCCCTCACCTCACTCTCACCTGAAACCACCACTTTCCACCACCACCACCACCGGCACCGCCGGAGAAGAAGCTCATGTTTTCAAGCCTAATGGCTACCAAGTTGGGGTTTGCTCTAACCACAGCGCCGCGCCTCTTCGCTTCTTCGTCACGGAAGCCATTGATTTCGCCGGCATCGTTGTCATCTGCATCATCTTGTTCGAGAGTTGAGTCATTTCAATTGGTCGGTCGGCAGTTGCGTCTTTCGCGTAGACTTTTTATTATTTCACCTAAGGCCACTGCAGACCAGCAAGGTTAGGGTTTTTACATCCCTAGCAGAAGTGTTTATTATATTTTGTTGGTTTCAGGAAAATATTGAGAAAAGGAAAAAACGTACAAAAAAAATACGATGTTATTGATTTATCACGAAAAAAATACGAAAGAAAATTAAAAAACATTTATGCACATGAGAAGAAACAAGTAATTTATGCACAGAAGAAGAAACTTCACACAGATTTACTTAGATTTGGAATTCAACCTTGGTTTGCATAAGATACGCTGACTTAAATGTTTACAGGTCAGGTCCAAGGAGATGACGTTGTTGATTCTAAAATCTTGCCCTACTGTAGCATAGACAAGAAAGAAAAGAGGTCAATTGGGGAGATGGAACAAGATTTTCTTCAGGCACTGCAGGTTGATTCTGTTGTATTTTACCCATTTGCTTTTATATTTAATTTTGTTGCTTATCTTGCTGATTTAGCATAGGGCCAGGGCCACGTGTATCCTGAACCTTGAATTAAAACCTCCTAAATGAGGCTGTGAGGATCCAACTTTGGCCAAGCATAACAGAACCTCTATTACTATATGCAACCAAGCCTTAATACACAAAATGATACCACCTACGTTCATTCTATCCTTGAAAAACAAAGGGAGAGAGAATGATGCCAGATATATGATATTCCAGACCCTAGTGGTATTGTGGTACCCATTTCTCATTGTTCTTATTGAAATAAATCTATAGCGTTTCTCACAAAAATAAGAGAGTGCTTAGTAAAACCTTACACCTAACTAATTAAGTTAATTCTAAATTAAATTATTCTTAAGTTGTTGACTTAAAACTTATTAGTTTATTTTTAACTTTGTTTATTAAGGTTGTTTGGTAAGTTAACTTTAATTTTTGTCTAAATTAACAAGTTGAAATATTTACCTTCATTGATATTAACTAATGTTTTCCCTCATTAATCTTAAATGATAAATTTATTTGTTAAACATTCATATTAAAATTATTATAGATCCATAAAATAATTACAAAATATTTACAGTGCAAAATGGGTCATATACGTGGAGCCTCATAGATGTAAAGGAGACTCTCACCAGATGTGGGTAAATAAGGCAAAAAAAATCTGGGATTTAGAAATAATTTAATTATTTTGATTTTAATATTTAAAGTTATTTTTAACTTTTAAGTTATGGTATTGAGCTATTTTTCTAAACATGTTTAATCTATTTAATGACTTAAATTAAGTTATTAAATCATATATTATTAAGTTGATTTGCCAAACACGCTTTAAATTTCTATAAAAAGTTAAACAAAATCTTGATTTTCTAAAATTATTAGATAATTTTGATAATCTTTAATTTGCATGTGAGTATTATTTGATAATACTCATGACCACTCATGAAAACTTGTTGAAAAGAATTGTAAAGTTTTTATATTTATCATCATTTTGAAATTTTTCTTTACTCTTATATCCTTGGGCAAATTTCTGGCTTAGTCATTATTGGCCTCATTTTTAGCCTAACCTAATCAGAGCTTATGTGGCCCCTTTAGAGCAAATTTGCAGCTCCACTATTTTGTGTGGGGTGTGTTTGTGTTTATTCTCATTACATTTTGTTGTAATATTCTTTCCATTTTTCTGTTGTAGTCTTTTTATTATGAGGGAAAGGCTATTATGTCAAATGAGGAATTTGACAACCTCAAGGAAGAACTCATGTGGGAAGGAAGCAGCGTTGTTATGCTAAGTACATATTTAGATTATCTTAATCAATATCTTTATGATATAATAGTTTGTAATACTTTTTAAATCTCTAAAATGTAAAATTGGCTTATGTGTAATGCAGGTTCTGATGAACAGAAGTTTCTTGAAGCCTCCATGGCCTATGTTGCAGGGAACCCGATAATGTCTGATGAAGAGTTTGACGATTTGAAGATAAAGCTTAAGGTTGGTGCCCATTTGTTTCTTGATTGCAAGTATCTCTATACAAATAATTTATACAATGGGTTAGCATTATGTGGCTTTAGTCACCTATCAAAAAATAAAAATAAAAATGTGGCTTTAGTCTACTCAGCCATGAAGTTAGGAGATTCTCAACCACCATGTGGCACGTAGACATCTCAAAGACTTTGCTCTGACCAAATGGGCCTTCATCTATTCATAGCTGCCTTTGTAACTGTTTGTTGAGTGTCCAAAATCTTCCTAAAACTGATACTCAATACACTCTGCTTGAAGTATTCTAGATACTCCTATACTACTCCGAAGGCTTCCACCTAACTCTAGAGAACTCCACACTAATTTGGAGGCCTCTACAGTGTCCAACCATATAGAAGCTTCAGCCAAAGATACATGAAGAAAACTTCTGTGATGATTTTTGACCAGCTAATGACTATCTCAGAAAACTTTTGTGCTGACTTTTGAGCATCTAATGACTATCTCTTTAGAAAGTTCGACCCACTATAAATACTTGTAAGGCCACACTTGTGTAAGATGCAGTCCACAAGGAGGTAGAGATTGAAGAGATCTTACGTATGATAAAAAGTTACATAAATTAATTGGATAGGCACTTGAGTGTCTTGTGATTGGCATGTTACACCAATTTGATTGAAGGGGGAATTTTAGATGATGGATGTAAGACCAACAATGCATTATATTGAAATACTAGGGGAGCACTTAGAAGTGATAAAATGGATTTTGACTCGCATACTTTGTTCATATGCAACGAGGACCAATAATTGTAGTAGTGACAAGGTGTGAGATGGTTAAGTTGAAGGTCCCCTTAAACAAGGTGAAGACCATAAAGGATGTGGTCTAAGGTGGTCATAGGGATGATCAGATTACTTATAACTAAGAGAATACATGATTTTACATAAGGTTGAATAGTAGAATAGGATTGATGATGCCAACTTTAGATATATGATAAATGGTTTTAAGTTAGTATGCTCCATTTGGCCTTTGGAAGGACATAAAGACTTTACAAACCATACTTCTCTACCACCTCACAAAAATACTATATGAGGTTCTTGCTTCACAATAATGAGGAGTTCAGTTCAAGTGATGCAATTGCATTTGGGTGGAGATACATAGAAAGTTATCCAACTAAAGATTCTTCAAAAGCTTCCGTTGTTAATTTAGCTTTCAAGTTTGTTTTTTCCTGTGTTTGGCCATCCATATAATTGCTGCTATTATTATGCTTTCTTCTTGTCCATAATTTTCTTTTTCTAGATTGAAGTGAAATTGTAGTTGAAGGCCATAAATGATGTGGTCTGAGGTGGTCATAGGGATGACCAGATTACTTATTACTAAGAGAATACATGATTTTACATAAGGTTGAATGGTAGAATAAGATTGATGATGCCAACTTTAGATCTATGATAAATGGTTTTAAGTTAGTATCCTCCATTTGGCCTTTGGAAGGACCTAAAGACTTCACAAACCATACTTCTCTATCACCTCTCAAAAATACTATATGAGGTTCTTCCTTCACAATAATGAATTCAGTTCAAGTGATGCAATTGCATTTGGGTGGAGCTACATAGAAAGTTATCCAACTAAAGATTCTTCAAAAGCTTCCATTGTTAATTTAGCTTTCAAGTTTGTTTTTTCCTGTGTTTGGCCATCCATATAATTGCTGCTATTATTATGCTTTCTTCTTATCCATAATTTTCTTTTTCTAGATTGAAGGAAGTGAAATTGTAGTTGAGGGTCCAAGATGCAGTCTTCGTAGTAAAAAGGTGTGTATCTTTCTGTATCTTCTCCCTTTTCATGGTGTGTGCTTTAATGTAACCCTGTGTGTCATTTAAGCTTTAAAAGTTGCATGGCTAAAACTGCATGATTATTATTTTGAAGTTATTGTGGGTTGGTTGTTCGATTTATTTACTGCTTATATGATTTATTTATGAACTTTTAAAAATGCCAAGTAGGTAGTTAAGCCAATGTTATAAGCTCCACTTCTCTTTTCCTCTCATTCTTTCCACCATATCTTGCTCCACGTGGCTTTAAATACAAGCAGCATCTTTTATAAGCCTGGTACTATTTGGGTTTGGTACGGTAGCCTCCCAACAAATACAATTACATTTTCACGATTTAATTTTGACTCATAACATCATTATCTACCTTGTATTGATTAATTAGATACTTGTCTGCAAATCAGAACATTGATTGCCTGACTTGCCTGTAAAATTTCATTGCATTAGTGTTTTTAAGTTGTCTGCTGAGGAATAGCATAAATACTCCAGTTTTTAAAAATTTAAACCTTTGTAGGAATTGGAGTTTGTTGGTATTTGGATTTAACACTTATACAAAATATATATTTTTGGGCTACCGGAGCTCTAATTTTATTGATGAAGAATGCTGAATTTATACATGAACTTGTAACTTAAATGACATTAGAATAGCAGAAAATCAAGCTACTAGATGATGAACAACTACTTCCTATAAAATAGAAACCAAATCTTGACCAAATAAAAATAAGAAAATATCTAGATGTTGCAGATTTTGTGCAAGACTCCAGCTGCAATATTCAAAATTCAAATTCCAGCAAATACTAAGTCAAAATTCAACACTCCTCCTTGACTTCGTAGATGCAAAGACACTCAAACCAAACTTCGAAAGGGGTCTGCTTCTTTAACACTTTTGTTGGTAATATGTTCAGAAAATATACTGCTCTACTTGCAGTTTTAGCCCAAAATTGTTTGCATTCCATTTCAAGGATGGCATTTTTTGAGATCCACCAAACATTGTTTGCATTCCATTTCAAGGATGGCATTTTTTGAGATCCACCAACATCAGTATGCACCAGTTGCAATTTTTGGGTTGCTCTCCAGGATATTTTCTTTGGAAAGGGAAGTTTAGTTTGCTTCCCATATTGACAAGTAGCACATATAGGAAGATCTTTTTCTAAGTCAGGAAGTCCTTCAACTATTTGATTTTTCTTCATGTAGAGCACATCATCATGATGAAAGTGCTCGACCCTTCTGTCCCAAAACATTGTTGTGCTATCTTGTTGTAAAATAGCAGTATGCTCATCTTCCAGTAAATTCAAGGCAAAACTCTTGCCCTTCATTTTTATGTTGAACACCTCTTTGCCTTCAGCATCCTTGATAATGCAATTCCTATCTTCAAAATAAACTTTAAATTCTTTCTCAACGAGCTGTCCAACACTGAGTAAGTTTTGGTCAATGTCAGGCACAAACAAAACATCATAAATGAGTTTCAAACCTGTTTGGCTTTCGATAGCAACCGTTCCTTTGCCCTTCACTGGAATATACTCACCATTTCCAATTCTGACTTTGGAAATAGTTGTTCTATCAAGTTCTCTAAAGAGATCTTGATTATTTGTCATGTGGTTTGTACAACCACTATCCACAAGCCAGCTTTTAGAGGTGCTTTTATTAGCAAAACACGTTGCTTCAAACAATTGCTCCTCCTGGCAATAGTCAACTGCTGCACTAGTTTCTTCTTGCTGTTGATTTTTGCAAATCCTCTCCACATGTCCTTGTTTACCACACTTGTTGCATTTCACATCTGGTCTCCACCAACATTTTTGTGGAGAATGATTTGTCTTCTTGCAATGAGGACAAGGTGGAAAAACTCCATTTTTCTGGTTGTTGCCACACGACTTGTTGTTGTTCACCTTTCCATTTTTATGGCCTGCATTTTTCTGCATTCTTGCTTGAAATGCTCCTTCTGCAGTATCTCCTTGTCTCATGAGTCTTCTTTGTTCCACAGCCTCCAAGGAATGTAATAATTCTGTCAAGCTAATAGTTGACAGATCTTTTGAATTCTCCAAAGAGGAAATTGTAGCTTCATATTTCTCAGGAAGTGTAACCAATATCTTTTGAACAATCTTCTCATTGGAAAATTCTTTTCCAAGCAGCCTAACTTTGTCTGCTATTGAAAGAAGTTGTGCAGCATAGTCTTTAACAGCATCAGACTCCCTCATTTTCTTCATTTCAAATTCTCGAATCAAGTTCATCACCTGCATGTTTTTTATTATTTCATCTCCTTTGTATTCCTCCTTGAGATACTCCCAAATTTCTGCAGCTGAATCAATTTTCATGATTTTGATGAAAATTGATGGTGAAACTGCAGCAAACAAGCAAGCTTTCGCTTTAGCCTTTCTTGTCCTTCTTTCTTTATGCAACTTCATTTGAGCCACAGTTGGATTGGCTCCCAGGGGAGGAACTTCATAATTTTCTTCCACTGCTTCCCAAACATCAAGTGCTTGTAGATGAACTGTCATTCTAACAGCCCAAGTTTCATAATTGTCTCCATCAAGAATTGATGGTGCAACTGTGAGACTTGACTCTTCCATTGCTAAATGATTTTAGAAGGTGTTTGGGTTCACTCACCTCACTGGCCCCTCAAGATAAGAAAGGCTCTGATACCACTTTGTTGGTATTTGGATTTAACACTTATACAAAATATATATTTTTGGGCTACCGGAGCTCTAATTTTATTGATGAAGAATGCTGAATTTATACATGAACTTGTAACTTAAATGACATTAGAATAGCAGAAAATCAAGCTACTAGATGATGAACAACTACTTCCTATAAAATAGAAACCAAATCTTGACCAAATAAAAATAAGAAAATATCTAGATGTTGCAGATTTTGTGCAAGACTCCAGCTGCAATATTCAAAATTCAAATTCCAGCAAATACTAAGTCAAAATTCAACAGAGTTGATGTGTTTTTATTGGAGACCTTTATTGATATCTTTTTTGCAGTCGTATTCTAGTGCATGCAACTTGCTACTAGTTACTATTTACTAGATACACTCAAGTTAACTTTTTTTCATCTTCTCCATATAGGTTTATAGTGATCTGTCTGTCGACTATCTCAAGATGTTCCTCTTGAATGTCCCAGCTGCTGTTGTTGCACTGTCATTGTAAGTAGAATTTGCACCACTGTATTAGTATGCCTTTAACTTCAAATTTTATCTTCTTTTTTGGAATTTTTGGTTCTTCTTTATGGTGGTGGTTTGGAGGAATAAATTGCTGTTGTCCCAAAGCAACTGGCATGTAGCCTACTTTGTGGATCTAAACCTGTTCAATTCTTTTTGTATTGACAGGTTTTTCTTCCTGGATGATGTGACTGGATTTGAAATCACTTTTCTTTTGGAGGTGAGCTATTATCATTATTATTTTTGTTCTGATTCTTATGCATTTCAGTGTTTATTTTTTTGTTCTAGTTTTTGACCATTTGAAGGTAAGTGATTAGATACACTTTTTATTGAAATTGAAGCTTGCCAATTATTTCTCATAACTCATTCTCCATTTATCACTATGGAAGATGCTGAATGAGATGTTCCAATGGCTGAGTGGGTTGGTCAATTGAATCAGATTTGCTCATTGAAAAAACAAACTTTTGACCATTCTTAGTCATTGCTTCTCACATTTAAAGTCTGGTTATCTTATTATTTATTGATTCATCTGTAAATCATTGAGTTGCAGCTCCAGGAACCATTCAGTTTCATTTTCACGTGGTTTGCTGCAGTGCCCCTCATATTTTGGCTATCTCAGACAATTACCAAATTTATTTTGAAAGATTTTTTGATCCTAAAGGTAAAATTTCTGCACACATTTATTATAAGGTTTTATACTGAAAATCCATGTTATATCAGTTTAACCGCCCAACTAATAAAACATTGTTTTTTAGGGCCCCTGCCCAAACTGTGGTACAGAGAATGTTTCGTTCTTTGGCACTATACTGTCAATTTCCAATGGTGGTACCACCAACAATCTTAAATGTTCCAAGTAAGTTTAAAGCTATTTACTAACTGCATTAATCGATAGACATTGTGAATTTTTAATATTGATGTTCCTGCAAGCATTCTCTTGGGATCATTAGTTAAAGAGGCAATATTTTCTCCACTGACTTTTTGAAATCTCGTCTATAATATTTTGTCTATAGTTGTGAGACTCAAATGGTGTATGATTCAAAGACACGCTTGATTACATTGCCTGAAGGAAGTGAAGCTTGAGTGCAGGTACATATACCCATTCAACCCTAAAATCCTTGTACTTGATCATGGTAACACCAAAGAGTTAACAATTTCAAAAGCTTCTACTTTAGTTTCCATATGCAATTTGACTGCTTGATCAAGGCTGCAACTTCAGATAGTTGGGCCATCTCAAGTTCAGTTCAAGCTTTCCCATCGAGACACTGCTGGTCAAAATCGAGTCCAATAGTCCAATTTTTTTTATTGGTTTGGACCTTTTTTCCATCCATGATTGCTTAGGGGATTAAAAGGCTTGGCCTGGGCTGATTTTATTTTTCATTTTTCATTGTTTATGTTTTATCCACTTTTGGTTTACTGATTTGAAGATACTGTTATCTCGTGTTGGAATCTCCTTTTTTGCTAGCATTATTAGGGTAAAACCAAAATTTAGATCTGATCCTACCCCAGCCAAGTAAAACCTTAGTCCTGTCCACTATTTGAGTGACTGCAGCTGGAAGGTTTCAGCTGGAACCCAAAGTTGCAGGCCCAGTTATGACCTAGGAAGATTCCTTGTTTTGCAGAGTAGCAATGAGGTTAAAATTCTTGACATTTTGTTGATTCAATAAACAAAAATCTCAAGGTTTCTCAATGCAGGATCGACCTATGTGGAAGGACCTACTACTACATAACTTTGTGGTAACATGTAAAGTTACTGGGAAAGGAATCGGGTTGTGTTTTCAGGAAGTGCAAAGAGATGGGCAGACATCAATGTGATGGGTTGGAGCTGAATTTCTAGCTCCATGTCAATATTGCTTGTATCTATATGTTCATATCGATATCTAATACAGGCTTGTACACTCAGAGAGGGACGATATTGTTGTAATCAAAACGTCCTACTTTATTAGAATTGTGTTTTGTGTAACTTCATAGTTTTGGGTTTTTCTCCTACAATCCGGCAAGTCTTTCATGTAACCCCTCCTCAGCATGGGTTCTAAGTCACTACAGTAATATTCCCCCCTGTTTTTGGTTTTTGGCAGATTTTATGAATTGTAGGCTCATTCTTTTGCTAATTTTGAACGTAAATGGATATGAAGTAACTGATTGAATCTCAACTTGGCCAACTTAGTCTCTGCATTCCTAAATCATGACTAAGAACACATTTTTTTTCAACCAAAACTGATCCCTTAGGCAGGAGAGGCTGGAAGTTTCACATCAATAAAATCTTGGAGTTTAAAAGTCTGCAACTACGCTCGGCGCTTTGTGGGTGTGAATGATAATCCAAAAACGCCTTAACAAGCTAAAAATGCAGAGAAAATGGAGGCAGAGAAATGGAAGCTTTGAATATCAATACTTTTATTGTTTTGGAGTATAAGAAACTGAAACCTCCATGGAGCTATACCTAATAAACTCCGAATTATCTGAATTGATATGATAAAGACAATTGACGAGGTGGAGAATTTTCCATTTCCATCAATCATGGAAATTAGGATAAGCAATATTGATCTTCTCCGCCTCAAATATTAAATCTAATGACCCTATCCCACTCCAAGTCCAATGTTTAATCCGAAGGTAGCATCCAATACGATAAAACCTGCCCGCACGTTGCTAGTCATATCTAGCAAGTCAATGCACGGCTACATGGCCTGCAACAAACAAGCCTACTTAGTATGTATGTTGGGCTGCCACCTCAACCTTCTTTTCATTTAAAATCCTCATTTGACTTGAAATACATTTTCTTCGTGAGTGTCACGAAGGCATTCTTTGCTCTACCATCTTGTAGTTTAGAAGCATATAAGGCACCATGTACAAGGCAATTGCCATTGTACTTACCCACAAGGTCTCAATCTGTACTCAAAACCAATGGCTTCTTCCCTTCACTCATGGGGCTGCAGGTTCCTCTTCATGGGATTGGTATTCACAATCATTGCCAAATCAACCCTCGCTGTTGCACCTGTCTTCAGGCCAAGCCGATGGGCACTTGCGCATGCCACCTTTTATGGCGACGACACCGCCTCCGAGACCATGGGTTAGTAGTGGATGGCTCTCAATGCAACTTTATCTATGCCATAATGCTTCACATTATTGAAAAATGTGTTTACTAAGTGTTGGGTGTTTTTTGTTTGTGAATTTAGGAGGAGCATGTGGCTATGGAAACTTGTTCCTTAACGGTTACGGGACAGACACAGTGGCTTTGAGCTCCACACTGTTTAACAATGGATATTCTTGTGGGAGTTGTTACCAGATCAAGTGTGTTCAGTCAAGTGCATGCTATAAAGGGTCCCCATACACCACAGTCACTGCTACAAACCTTTGCCCACCTAATTGGGCCCAGGACTCCAATGCCGGTGGCTGGTGCAACCCACCACGGGTCCATTTCGACATGTCCAAGCCCGCCTTCATGAAAATTGCTCAGTGGAAGGCTGGCATTATCCCAGTCATGTACCGCAGGTACCCCTTCCTTCTCACAACTTATTCCTTGCCAAAGAGTTTATGTTTTTTCTGAAATCCAGAAAAAACATGATGCATGTTATTCTTGGTCATGACTCATAATGCCCCCACATGATGCCTTTACGTATAATCCTAAGATTTTTTGATTTCTCAGAGCAGTTGGTTTTGTATTTCAAAATGGCAGATTAAACAATCCACATCACCTAAAGGAAAAGCAGCATAGTGCCCTTGGAAGCAACTTTAAGGAACAAAAACATTCCTAATGCCCAGTATGGTGCCCTTGGAAGCAACTTTAAGGAACAAAGACATTCCTAATGCCACTATACTGGTTTCTAAAACATCATTCAATTACATCTCACTTTCAAGTTTCAACCTCCATACATGACCCCTTTCTCTAACTTTTCCTAAAAGCGCAGATGGGGACTGTTTCTTCCAGGAATTAGTCTGAAAGGTTGAATTTCTGGAAGATAAAATTAATCTGAATATTAACAGAAACCTTATTGGAAAGCTAACAGCAACATGAAAAGTTAGATAATCAATTTTTTTTTCCCCAGAAAAGATTTAACAAACATAAATTCTAATCGTTCTGCATGATTCTTGTAGAGTACCATGTGTTAAGCGTGGCGGGCTTCAATTTTCTTTCCAAGGGAACGGATACTGGCTGTTGGTATATGTGATGAATGTTGGTGGAGGAGGAGATATCGCGAGCATGTGGGTGAAGGGAAGCAAAACAGGGTGGATTAGTATGAGCCACAACTGGGGGGCCTCATACCAGGCGTTTGCAACTCTGAAAGGCCAAGCTCTTTCTTTTAAGCTCATCTCCTACTCAACCAAGCAGATTCTAGTAGCAAACAATGTGGCTCCCTCTAACTGGAATGTAGGAATGACTTACAAGGCCAATGTGAACTTCCATTGATGGAAGAGATCACCACTGCCTCCAGCCTTTTTTCTCTTGCTTGCCCCCTTTTTGTGGCTCCTTTTAAGGCCTAGAGCTTTCATCCCTTGCTTTTACTTTTCCTCTTCGGAGAAGAATTTTCGTTTTCTTGTATGTGATTGTATCTGCTGAGGAAGAATATGTTTTCCCACATCTACAGTGAGGGTAGATGGAAATGCTAAGACTACATCTTCATGTTTTCTAGTCTCTCAGTGAAGTCAATGTCGCCATTGAAGAGTAATAAATTAAGGTTTTCCTCAGTATATACCCTGTATATACTCTATCCAGATTTGCTCAGGATTTTCTAGTATGCTGTGTCCCAACATCAGAAAAGGAATTCTTAGCATAAATCTGAAATGGAGATACAAGACAGAAAGCCCCATTAGCATGAGAGAACAGTCAAAAAGAAAAATGGCTAATTGGTTCCTTGTGATCTACACCTACTGGATGACCCCCATGTGAGCATATGGGGCCATCAAAGGTAAAAAAAAAATGGGGATGCCATGCTAGCTACCATGAGACCCACCATAGTTGTTGGAGTGGGGGACAAGTTATCAATACAATTAAAGAGAATTGAGTCCCAAACAGAGACTATGCGCCCTCATTCCATTCCCTAAGCACGCCAGCCCTTTTGATCCTCATTGTCATTATCCTCGCACGCCACCGGAATCATTTCTCCCAACCTTTGCCCACCTCACCCAAACCCACTCTAACCCCCCCTTATACTTCAAGTTTTCTTTTCTCCATAGAAAAATAAACAGTCAAAAGACAGGTGAATTGCCAAGTACCCTTAACCTTTTGAGTGACTGCATCGCTTTGTGCATGCCACCGTGCGGCGCGTAGCCTTTCTTAACATGAAATAATGGTACATTTTGTCCTTCTGGGGATTGTTTAAAACTCGATTACTGTGTCATTCAATGGGGCCTAGACAAATTGAACTGCATATCTTTGATTATGTAGCCTATACAAACTGCAGTGCATTTGAGGATGGTCTGCTCTGTTACATGCAAACCAGAAGTCAATTCTCTGGACGATTCATCCCCCACCTTCACTACACCAACAGGCAGTTTTTGATCTAAAATTTCACAGCCCACCTAACCTATATTCTCTCCAAAACTCCCTATACTACGTGAAAATTTTTTAAGTTTTCCCCTCTTTTAGAATTCCCCATTTTTTTTATTAATGAAGTCAAGCTTCTGTTTTCTCTGATCTATAACTTTCCCCGAACAGTCCAGACTTCAAACTTTACTCTTTAAAAACTCGGTTCCTGTATGAATCTACAGGAAGGAAAAAGCTGAATTGTAGCCAGTTCTCGCAGAAATCAAGCTCTCCTTTAATGTACCAGACCCACAACAGTGGAAAACCCTGGTATATCCAGCTTTAACTTCTTTTTAGACCAAACCTCACTTCCTCACATGGGTTCTCTCTTCCCTCTCATACTAATAGTTCTTTCATTGGGGTCGTCTGCATTGATGAAAACTGAAGCTCAGGGAATCAAATCAGCCCGCCTGCTTGATCTGGTCCTCAGAGACTACACCATCAGATCCTACAACACACGCTCCAGGACAGGAATGCTACACACTGTAGACTTACCGGCCAACTTCTCCGGCATCCGAGTCGACACAGTGAGATTCAGGTGCGGTAGTCTTCGCCGGTATGGCGCTCAGGTCAAGGAATTCCAACTGGGTATCGGGGTAAAAGTCAGCCCTTGTGTGGAGAGAGTCATAGTGATTAGGCAAAACCTTGGAAACAACTTGTCTTCTATATACTCGGACAGCTACAATTTATCTGGATACCAGCTTGTTTCCCCTGTTTTAGGCCTTTTGGCATACAATGCAGGCGACAACAGGAACTACACCAACCCCTTTGAGCTCGGCATTCTCGCCGGAAAAACACCCATCAAGGTAGACTTCAGCAACACTACCCTGGTCCAGACTCCGGGAACTGTTCCATTATGTGCTACATTTGAGCATGATGGCAAGGTGACATTGACACCCCAGACATCACCGTATGTTTGTGTCACATCAAAGCACGGCCATTTCGGGTTGGTGATGGAGTCACCGGAGTTGCAGGAGGGGAAAAGGATGAGCTGGTGGAAGGTGGCAGTAGGGGCCTCCATTGGGGCTACATTGGGTGCATTTCTCCTGGGATTGCTTCTGGTGGCAATGTTTGTGAAGGTAAAGAAGAGATCAAGAATGGAGGAGTTGGAGAGGAGAGCCTATGAAGAAGAAGCCTTGCAGGTGTCCATGGTTGGGCATGTGAGGGCTCCTATAGCTGCTGTAACTAGGACAATGCCCTCAATTCAGGATGAGTACACACCTCCTCCTCCTTGAATTGTTATACTCCAATTAGCCATTTTCATTCTTTCTGTAAGATTAGCTCAAAATATATTAAGTTTTTTTGTTCTGAGAAGAAGAAATTAAGAGAAATCGTCTTAATTTTCTTCCATAAATTTCATTTAGAATCATATTCACAAAAGCAGTTCTGGGTCTTCTTTGAGACAATGCCCTGTAAAACAGAGTATGATCTTCTGGTCCAATGTTTCATAAAGAGGAAGCATAGAGAAGGAGAAAAAGGATTGGGAAAAAAAAAAGATCAAACATAGATGCTAAATTGGGTCAATCACCAAAAGTAATTTCTGTTCAGTGTTTAAGAGAGGGAAGTGAATTGATTAGGGTTTCGAATGTGGATCAATTATATTATATCTTGTATGGTCAACTCTGAATCACCCAACTTCCAGGTAGGCCATGGATTTCAAATGTGAGATTGATGAGAGCAACAGAGAAAGTCAAATTTAAATGAGATTGGGAGGGGCAAACTATTGATCTGGTGGTTGAGGTGAGATTCGGCATCCCAGGAAAAGCAATATGTGATTCAACAGTAATCTCTCCACACAGCATGGGCTCCACATTAAGATTATTAACAGCTCTCTGCGAAATCGTGGGTAAAAAAGTTTGTTGGATTCATTCTTTCTTAAGTCGAAGACTGTTTGTCTAGTTGAATGTAGTCTCGCTGTGAATTTTTAGAGGGTTTTTTTTTTAATAAATAATTTTAAAGAAAAAAAGGAGAAAGTTTTTTTCTTCTCATTTATGTAAAATATTGTATCACCTTTAATAAAATATTCACAACATCAAAATTATTCCCCTAAAATCATAATTTAGGTGCCCTATGATACACTTTCTATTTTTAAAAAATAGAAAGTCTAATAAAAAAATAAATAAAAATTCACTTTATATTTTTAAACTCTTTTCAAAATTTTAAAAATATAAAAAAGTGAAATTTACTTCCTTAAATTTTAAAAAGTGTTTTTTAGATATACAAGTATTTTGTTTCAAAATTTTTATATTTTGAGTGTAATTGATAAATCAATTTAATGACTTAATTTGATTTAATAATCTAATTTAAGTCGTTAAATATATTAATTATATTTAATAAAATAACTTAATAATAAAACTTAAAATTAATAATAGTTTTAAGCTTATATTTGGTTCTTATAAAATTTGAGAAATTGCAAAAAAAAAAAAAAAACTAAAAAGAAAAATAAAAGAAAAGAAAAAGTGAAGAAAAAAAAATTTAAAGTCAAGCAAATAAATTATTTTTATAGGTTACTTCTTTACTTATTTTAATCCTTTTATATAAATGCTTATATTTCTAATTAATTTTAATTATATTTATTTTAAAAAAATTTTAATAGTAAAATAAAAAATGAGAAGATCATTTTTAAACATTTTTTTTAATATTGCAGTTATTTTATATGTCTACAAGACTTTGAATATAAAATTATAACAAATTTATTACTCAAGATTAAGGAAGCTTTATATTGGTTAACATTAATGAAGATAAATATTAATCAAAATTAATGATGATAAAAAGACAATTCAATGATTTAAAAAAATTTAAAATAAATTTATTAAACAATTTTAATATGTGAAGTAAAAATTAATTAATAAATTTTAAGCTAATAACTTAGATGATATATTTTTTTATTTTTATAAATAAATTCCCTTATATAAAATATAAGAAACCTTATAAAAAAAATATAAAAATTTTCCTTAAATTTTAAAATTTTAAAAGATCCTCTCAAGGATGCAAGGTATGTACTTACTTTTTGTATGAGAAATCTTTTATTTTGTATAAGACTTATTTTTAAAAACAAAAACAAGAAATGTATTCAAATATGCACTTAATAACTTTAAGTCATTGACTAAAAAGTATTAAGTTTACCAAATACTAATAACACTTTCTATTTCTTTTTTTTAAAGCAAGTTTTTAACTGAGTTAACCAAAAAAAAAAAAAGTTCCAAATGAAAGGGTGTTTGGAAAAATTTAATATTTATTATTTAATAATATAAATTGATTTTAAAATAAATAATTCTTAAATTTCTACTTAAAACTTACTACCTAAGTATTAAAATTGTTTAATAAATTTAATTTAATTTTTTTAAAATCATCAAATCCTCATTAATTTTAACTACTATTTATATTTATTAATCTTGAATAATAATTTTAAAAAACTAAAATCTAATTCTAATTTTAGATACTTCCTAAATCAATACCCTAGTTTGATTTTAAGGGTTTGCAACAAATTAGGTATTTTTTTAAATTATCTCCAATTATGCATTGATTTTTAATTATTTTACTTACTAAATCTGAATTTTTAATTATTTCCATTATGCATTCCTTATAATTATTTTCCTTAATAAATTTGATTTATTAAACAATCTCTAAGATTTCACACACACACACACACATATATATATATATATATATATATATATATATATATATATATATATATATATATATATATATATGCCTGGTGATTGGGTTGCTCGAGCTCAAAGGCCCAAGACATTGGGTCTAATCAATCTATAAGGTGAAAGCCCAACTTGCAGTTTGGATTCGGAAAAGGTAAGGAAATCTACACTTGAAGCCGCTTGACAATTGACATCCACCGCAAACGCAGCGTCTATTTTTTCCCGCAAAGGGAACTTCTAATACTAAATTTTCCCGGGAAAAATAACAGCTTCTTGTCAATTTCCCACAAACCAAACGGTCATTATTTTTCTACATCTATCTTCTACCATACGCAAACCCTAACCTGTTACCTCTCTTGTCTCTCTCGCTCCAGGTCTAGGGTTTCTTGTCTCACTCTGATCGCTTATGGATGATCCCACAACACCTTCAACAACCAACCAATCAGCTCTCAGAAGCTCCTCAGGGTTAAATCTACCTTCTACAATGTCGAAGACCCCTCTATCTCTCGAACCCGTAACCCCGTCGACCCACATTGAGCGTATGATCAGTGTAGGGTATCAGCCGTCGCCGTCGAGAACGATTTACAGCGATAGATTCATCCCCAGCAGAACAGGTTCCAATTTTGCGCTCTTCGACATCTCCCCGTTGGCTAACTCGCCGGCGGAGGGGCGAGAGGATGGCTCTGGCGCGTATGCGACGTTGTTGAGGACGGCCCTATTCGGGCCCGATGCCGGAGTCTGTTCCCCAGGCACGCCGGATAAGTTGATGAGATTGGATGGGAAGAATTCTTCTGTGTATCCGTCGAGCCGGAATATTTTTCGGTACAAGACGGAGACTCGGCAGTCGATGCACTCGCTGTCGCCTTTCGGGTTTGAAGATGCATTGCCGGGCGTGAGTCATGGCCCGGTCAAGGCAGCACGGAAGGTTCCTCGATCGCCTTATAAGGTGAATTTCTTGTTTGATTGATGATGTGTTGGCTTAGACATAAATTTCTGTCCTTGGGTTTTATGGTTTATGGAGGTTATCGTGCTTTGACTAGGTTTTGGATGCTCCGGCATTACAAGATGATTTTTATCTGAATCTCGTTGATTGGTCCGCGCATAATGTGTTGGCAGTTGGGTTGGGCAATTGTGTCTATTTATGGAATGCTTGTAGTAGCAAGGTGAGTTCTGGATTTTCCATTCTAAATGAGAGTTAAATTTGTTCCCTTTTGAATGTAATCTGAGGTTGGTGTATATGTTGTAACCTGGCATGATTGTTTTGCACTCTTGTGTTTGATGCTTGCCTTGCGAATTCTACAAAAATGATCATGATCGCTAATGTGGCCATACACACAGAGTTTTAGTACTTCTCTATGTTTACCTCCATAAATTTTCATTTTTCTATTTTCTGTCTCACCTACTTTGCTCTTTGAGTTAATTAATTTCCTTCTCCTTGCCATCTGCAGGTGACAAAGTTGTGTGACCTGGGAATGGATGTAAGTGTCTGTTCAGTAGGCTGGGCGCAGCGTGGCACACATCTTGCTGTTGGAACAAGTAATGGAAAACTCCAGGTTGGAAATTATTAGTTGATCAAAATCTCGTATTTGTTGCAAGTTCTAGATTTGAGCAAGGCATGTGGTCGTTCAGTTATTTGGGTGTTGTGCCATTTGTTTACATCAACATAGGCTTTGTAAATTCAATTAATGAAATATGATAATACAGGATGCCAATCATCCCTGATGAATTTAGATGCTGATAGTGATATGTTGGATGTTCACTCAACTCAGACAAGCCTTAACTCAATTTGCATCAATCACATGAATTTTATTTCACCATTTTGTGCTATATGTTGCTATAGCTCCTGTTAAACCATACTTCTCAGGTTCTTTCCACTATAGAAGATAAACTTCAAAAGCAAATACTTAAGTTGATGGGTTTTTTAGAAGTTTCTGAAGTAGTCTTACAATTGGAAACAAGCATTATTATTCAGGACAAGATTTTGGAAACTTCTTGATTCAGTTTGCAGTTTTATTTTGTTTTGTTTTTGTATTTTTTAAATAAGGGAATGTGCTATTAATACAAAAGGACCACAAAGTTTTCAATTTAAGTGGGGGACTTTTGAAATTAAAAGCAAAGGACAGAAAACTTATTGTTCGGGATAGGCTTCCTCAGTGGCCCCTATTTGAACTCCATTAATTGTAGGTTATGTCTTAGAAACATTTTTCTCCTTAATTTCAAAATGTGATCACTAATAGTGATATGAGACAGTGTGGTTGATGATAAATGTTTAAGATTATGGCCAATCTAATAAATTAGCGGACTAGAATGAATGGAATATGTGAAGGGTTTTCCATTGAACTAGTAGTTGTTCACTGCAAGATTTTTTCTCAAATTCCCTTGGTTGCTAAATCCCAAGGACATGAAGGATTAGTTAAGGGTAACGTTATGAAAGAGTACTTTGTCTAGGGGAGGGAAATTAATTTCGTTGAAGAGTACTTTGTCTAGCTTTCTTATTTACTGCCTGTCCCTCCTTTTTATCCCTAGAATGATGTTGTTGAGGCATGAGAAGATTAAGCTTAACATTGTACATGTTGGAATGGTTGCTCTTCTTTGTATTTACCATTCAATGAAATGAATTTGTTTTGTTTCCAAAAAAAAAAAAAAGAAAACAGAAAAGATTAGGCTTAACTTTCTGTGTGTTAAGAGTGGTGGTTGTGAGTTGCTGGTGAAATGGTATAATCTTTTATTTGATTAGGGAAAGCGAGATCTAGATCTTAGAAACTTGTTCCTCCTTTGTAAGGCCATGCTCGAGTAATGGTGTTAGCGGTGGTTGTGAGGTGCTGGTGAAATGGTACAATCTTTTATTTGATAAGGGAAAGCAAGAACTAGGTCAAAGAAACTCATTCCTCCTTAGTAAGGTCATGCTTGAGTAATGGTGTTGGATGTATAATCCTTGCAAGGGGTGAGTATTTGGTGCTCTAGAGAGTTTTTGGGAGTGGGATTGTGGAAAGTGACAAGGATAGGATGGGCAAAGCTTCTTTCATAAACAGTTTTTTTTTTTTTTTTTTAATGTAAGTTTTAACATAGCGTTTGGTGTCATGAGTTGTTATTGAGTACCTCCTTTTTTTATTTTTTTATTTATTCCCAATTGTTTTTATTTAGAATGCTTGGGTGGTTGTTTTTTATGGGGAGATTGGAGGCTGTGGGCACTGAAGTCTATGTTTTCTAAGACATTTTCATAATTGGGAGTTGTTGAATGTAGAATCACTCAAGTAAATTTAGAAGGGCAACAATGCTTAGGGATAGGAAGAATGGTATCATAGTTTGCCCCCAATTTTATGTGGATCTTTTTCCGTTCTCCTAAATTCAAATAGCTTCAAAACCTTATAGAACCCTGAGCTGCTTGGAGCAACATTGAGGTTCTTATGGTAGCTTAGAGGTGCTTGGATGTAATTGACATGCATGTTGACCTTGACTAACTTATCTATATCCCACATCATACTCATGGGAGAAAGGTACTTTCCCTAGATAACCCATTCTAACCACCTCAAGAAGTCGAGAATTGTCTTGTATTGTAACTCTTTCTTCAAAGATTCCCTTCTTATTGGTTCTTAGTTTTGCTTTTGTAGCCACTTGAGTTGGGCTAACTTGGGTACTTAGAGTTTTGAGGTGCCTAATAGCTGCATGGTTATCTTAGGAGAGATCTTAGTCTATAACAAGTGACATCAACGTTGAGGTTACAAAAGAAGTTTGTAACTAAGGAAGAGAGGATGCTAACAAGTATGTTTGACTTTGAGATAGATGAAGCAGCTCTTAGCAAACAATCTTGTAGTAGTAAACGTAGCATGACCATGGTTGAGAAGTGGAAAAACTTGGAGCAGCTTTTAAGGTACTTGGTAATTGATGTGCTTGATGAGCTTATTTGAATACCACATCGAAAACATACTAGAAGGGTACACTCCCCTAGTACCTATAAATAAGGAACCTTGTAACCTATTCTAACAACTTCAAAGAGTTGAGAAGTGTCTTGACTCTTGTATAATAAAGTTTCCTAGTGCTATTATACTTGATTTCTGCAAGCATTCTCTTCCTTTTGGCTGTTAGGTTTGCTTCCTTGCATGAATCAAGCCGAATTAGATGCTCAAAGTGTTGAGGTGTTTAATTGCTGCATGGATTTTTAGGGGAGATCCGAGCCCATGACAATATGCTAGTATAAAGATGCATTAAGAATGGAAAATTTTCAATCAAATATTTTTATTGAACTTTGGAGCCCAATTCAAGAGGTCCCTTCCTTGAAAAGTCCTTGGACCCTACAAAAGTGAGTTTCTTCATTTAGGAGACTTGTCTGGGGAGAAAATGGACCAGCTAAGGAATGGAGGGTGGCATTTAGCTAACTGGTTGTGTTTGTGCATATGCAATAAGGAATCGACCAATCATATTTGCCAACTGGTAAAGTTGTGAGTTTGTAGCATTTGTTATTCTTTTGTTTTGACCCTTCTTAGGTGCGTACTAAGACAGTGAAAGAAGTTTTATTGGGAGTGGCATGAGAAATTTGTTGGCAAAAAGCGAAAGAATTTGTGGAAAAAAATCCATAGTGTTTGTACTGGACCACTTGATATAGCAAGGTAGCAGAACTTTTGAAGGCTCGGGGGACTTGGATCAATCATTGAAGGAGTCTTTTTTTGTTCTCTTTGCCTTTGGTGTTGAAAGTGTTTGAGCAATGATTGCTGGGCCATGTTAGATTTCTTTAATTGTATGGATGTGCAAGAAAGGTGTTGTTTGCGTCTTTTTTCATTTGCCTTTTTGTAATGAGACTCTTGGGCTATGCCTCCTGTTTGTTAGCACTTTTTTAATAAAATCTTTTGCCTATAAACAGGGTAACAGAATTTTAAAAAAAAATGGAGAAAGAAAAAAAAGTTTGAAGTAAATACTTTCGTAGTTGAACTCCATTAATTGCCCATGGTAACTTGTACCTTTAAGATCATTTATCTTGGCTTCAGATTTTGTGTTTCCCTTTGGTTATATTGGAACTGGCTTTGCTTTTGAGCATATGGGATGCGTATGTTTGTTGAACACCTTGGCATTCTTGAGCATATCATGTTCCAGTTGTAAGTGAGACACAACAAAGGGTGGAAAGATTGCCCCTTAAGAATTTGAATTGTTTGTGTAAAAAAAACTTGCATTTGGCTTTGGAAGGGGACTCCCTTGGCCTTTGTCCTTTCTTTTTTTGGTTGCCTGGAGAACCATCATTTGCATGCGGTCAAAATGCAAGCTTGTTTTCAATGTTTACTTCTTATCTTACTATATGTATAACTGCTCTTGTAACGTTCATAAGGCTTCATTTTTCATTTCATATGGTAAAGCTTGAAGCTTCTATGCAGAAATGATTGGATGAATTGGATCCATTCAACTGTTTTCTGAGATTTTTTCTTTGCTTATGTGTTTGTTTGGGAAACGATGAAACCTGGCCTGATGTTTATCCCTGGTTGGAAAACTTGGAATATGTTTGGTTTTGTTTCTTCAAAATGATGTGTACAGTGGCAAAATATGAACATGCTTATTACATAATTTACACCTAAAGGACCGGCTGCTCCAAATTTATATTTGGAAAATCCTTTTTTGAGATTCTCAAATATCCAATATGAAAATAAAAGATGATCGGCTGCTAATCAAAAAATAAAATAAAATAAAATAAAACAAAAGATGATTGTCTATCTTTCTTCAGGAGCTATAATCTAATATTGACATATGACATGCGGTATTCACTAGTTTTACCTTTAACTGATGCCTCTCACCGCCTTCTATGTAGATTTGGGATGCATCTCGCTGCAAGAGAGTGCGAACTATGGAGGGTCATCGGTTACGTATTGGAGCTCTAGCCTGGAGCTCATCCATGTTGTCTTCAGGTAGTCGGGATAAAACAATTCTTCAACGTGATATACGTGCTCAGGATGATTTTGTTAATAAGCTCGCTGGACACAAGTCAGAGGTCAGACTCCTACACATATTGGTTACCGCTTGAATTTCTTGGTCAATCAAATTCTTTCTATGTTTACTCTTCATTTAGTATATATATTTTTTTTAATCTTTTTGTTTCTCTTTCTTTTTTCTTTTTTTTAAACCATTTGTTATCCTGATTTTTCTTGCAGATTCTGGTTTTCTTAAAACTATAGTTGCTTCTTTTTTCTTTCCCAATGTCTCATGCTGCATTCCTTTTTGTTAAAAACCATTTAGTATAGCTATGTTGTTCTATTCATTAAAATTATGAGTTTGTATTTTTCTCAGCCTGAGAATCATTTACCTTTGGTGTAGGTTTGTGGATTGAAGTGGTCTTATGATAACCGTGAGTTAGCATCAGGAGGAAATGATAATAGAGTATGTAATTTTATTTATTTATCATCTACTATTTATGTTGATGCTTAGCAGTTATTACAGAGGAATTCATGTATTCCTGCAGTGATAGTAATATCGGCTCCTGAGTGTGTCTCATCTATGTGCAGCTTTTTGTTTGGAATCAACATTCAACTCAACCTGTCCTAAAATACTGTGAGCATACAGCAGCTGTAAAAGCCATAGCATGGTCCCCCCATCTTCATGGTCTTCTTGCATCTGGGGGTGGTACAGCAGACCGCTGCATTCGATTCTGGAATACAACCACTAACTCACACCTGAGCTGCATGGACACCGGCAGTCAGGTGATACTGATCCTCCTTTTTATAGCTAAGCAGCTTGTCTACCTTTTCATTCATATGGTTTTTTTATTCATACTTTCTGGCACATGCAAAGAAAAAGGGACATCCACCTAGGTTTTTTCGACTTATTATGTTGCATGAGTGATGCATACATACACAGTTTTCTAACAGTCAATAAAACAAATATAATGTAAAGGCCTAGAGGTATTTGCTCCTTATCCTGAAACTTCTGTTGTACTCTAAAAATATGCTGAACAGGAGATATCAATAGTGGAATTAAGTAGCACATGCCTCTACAAGAACAAAAATAATTAGATCAAAATCTTCATTTTGAAAAAGCAGCTGACAATACACAGACAAGGAGCCTAAAAGTAGTAGTGACTGTTGTCTTTCTTTGTTTCTCTTCAACATTATGTTTTTCTTTTTCAGTTCAGTCATATTGGAAAAGAAAATGGATAATGAACTGTTTAGTTTGGCTGTTCAACTTAAGGCAGAAGAAATAAACAAACACACGGAAGAACTTCATAAATGATTCCTTCCTTAATTTCATATTCTTGAAACCATGATATAACATATAAGTCTCAAATGATTACAGTTTGGAATGGAGTGGAAGGAGCCTTTCTCATAATGCTTTTGCTTTCTGGCTTCTTACATGTCAGAGCATGTTGTGGGTATATGGGATCACATTGTCTTGTGGACCAAAATCACAAAGATACATAGCCTAGAGTGATCTAGAGGTGGCTGCAGGAAGTGGGTTCAGGGTTGAGAATAAGGGAATGCTTTTCCCATAAGCTCTGTTTAGATCATGGAAAGTAGGGAAATGAAAAAAAAACAAAAAAGGGAGGAACAAATTCAAAATCTCTTGTTTGGTTTACCAAAGAAAATATGAAGAAAAATCAAATTTAATGAAAATTACTTTGAAATTTATATATTTTCAAATTCTTTATACTTTGTATAGGAGAGAAAAAGAGATAGATTTGGTGAAGGATTTAAGAAAATTTTATTGAGTTCAATTTTTTTTTTCCTTTCAGTTTTACTTTCTTTCCATTTTTTCTCTCTCTTTTCGCTTTGTTTTCCCTCAAACTTTCCAAGCAATGAAAAATGGAGTGTTAAATAGTTCTATTATGTTGGCAGTGTGGTTCTATATCAGAGAAATGCTTGCAAACTTCAAGAGTATGAAGCAATATTTAGGATAGAAGCCTTCTGAAAGTATGATCAGCAATGTAGAAAACCCAAAAAGTGAGGGTTCCATTTTAATATAAATAAATCTGATGCAAGAAAGAATAAGAAATGTAAGAGAGAAGCAGGCATACTAGAAATAGAGAAGAAGACTAAAGAGCAAGAGAAGGAAGATGAAAGAGTAATAAGGGGTAGAATATTTGGGTTTCCCCTTGAGAGCCTCATACAAATCTTCCAAGGTGTAGGATGCAATGGAGGAGAGATTTAGGAAAAGACTAATGTTGTGGAAGAGACGATACCTTTTTAAGGGAGCGAGAATCACTCTAATAAAAAGCACTTTATCAAGCCTTCAAATCTATTTTATGTCCTCATTTTCCATTCCAAGGGAGGTCAGTTCAAGACTCGAGTAAAAGAGGATGAAGAAACCTCATACTAGGCACTTCAAATAAGTAGTTCTACCTCCCCTTGGTAATAAGGAGACCAAGAGAAATGAGGCACTCATAAAAATGAATTATTCTCTCTCTCTCTCATGTTTTATATCAACACTAAGAGAAATTGTATCTCATGGTTTTCAACAGTACTAATTTTGTTTTTTTTTCCTATTTAACATGACAGGTATGCAACCTTGTCTGGTCTAAAAATGTCAATGAACTTGTAAGCACCCATGGGTACTCCCAGAATCAAATAATAGTTTGGAGATATCCTACCATGTCAAAGGTATGAAAGTTGGTGTATTATTATTTGTCAAACAGCAAAGAAGAAGCATTGTTTATTAGTTTGGTTCTATAATTTTGTTTGGCTAATACAGTTGGCAACCCTTACCGGCCATACGTATAGAGTTCTTTATCTTGCCATCTCCCCCGATGGACAGGTAATTCATCCTTCATCATTCCTTGTATTCTTCTTATGAGAGAGCTGTAATACCATTTATTTCCCTTTAGTTTGAGGATGTTCATCTCATAGTTCCAATAATCGCTGTTGTTTCAGACAATCGTCACAGGAGCAGGAGATGAAACACTTCGGTTTTGGAATGTCTTCCCTTCTCCCAAATCACAGGTAAGTGATTTGTTAGATGGTAAAAAAAATTTCTTGGGGCTCCCATGCTATTAAGTTGTTTTTAATAATAACTAAGCCTGATTATGATGGAAATATGCATGTCATACTTCCTAGGCATTGGGTTCTCTATTTACTATTTAGGCTGGAGGGGAAACTGATTCCCTATTAGGCAGAATCTTCATGGAAGGTTGTTTTACCTGTTGATTCCCTTTGATTGTTTGACCAATGAAAGGCATATACAAACTATATATCTCGCCTCCTCGTGCATCAACCTGTTTACTTTAGCCTTTCTTAATCTAAATGGGAGACCAAAAGTCAAAACACTTATTACAATTGGAACTGTTAATGCAGAATACTGATAGTGAAATTGGAGCATCATCCCTTGGAAGAACTCAAATCCGATGACTCTTTGGGATTGATGTGTATTGAGTTAGCAGCTTTTGCACTTGCTTGTGCCATGGCAGGATGAGGAGAAAGGTAATAACTTGTCAAGATGACGAGCTCATCAGATTAGTCCACTGGAACCAACACCCATACAAGAAAATTTGCATGAACCTGAAAAGCAAAGATCTGAGTGGAAGTTGTAGATTATGCCTGCATTCTTGCAAATTGATTATTGTTAGTTTTCCCTGAATGGTTATACAATGTATAGTGGGAAGCGGTGTCAGTTACTCTTAACTCTTAACTGCCCCCCTTCCATCCTATAATTAAGAATGTTTCAATGATCAGATGTAGCATGGTTCTTGAAAGTTTATGTAAATAAATTAGTTTTCTTTCACATTTCTGCCTCCCTGAACAAGTATTTGTGGATTTTTCATGAAATATTAGGTATGATGCCCACCCAGTGGTAAGGACGTCTTCTGGAACACATAACGGTATTGGAAGTATGCCTTCTAATATACTCCATTGAAAATCAAAAAATGGAGAGAAGAAGGAAGAAAGTAGGTATGAAAGACAATAATAATGAGAGCATTTCAAAACCCCTTTTGATCACCCAACCCTTTTCCATTTCTTTGTTCAACAAACTGCTCTTTTAGCTTGGTTCATGGAAATGCTCCTGTTTTCTTCTTCATCTTCTTCAACATCAACATAGAAGAAAAAATCAGGCTATAAAAATATGCTCTATTAGAAAAATCTGCGAAGAAAAATATACATATAAAACAAAGGTTAGTGAGGGAACATTTCAAGCGGGAGTAGACTCCAATGGACTCCATGAGATATCTCCATGGGAAGAATATACAGTTCACACGTTTCGCGGGTTAAGAGCCACTGCACAAATATCAGAAACGTGCTTTATTTGGAACATGATTGTTATGTGTCAATGTGGTCGGTTTGGGCCCCCCTCCAACAGCCTGCACATTTCCATTCAGGGCCCTCGAATGGTACATCACAGTTGTATTCACATGTTGAGGATGATAGTGAACCGACATAGCCATAAATGTTCCAACCCACCATTTTCATTTTTCATCACTTTTTAAGGCCATGTTGGATAAATGAGAATGAGAATGGAAAATAAGCATAAATATTTTAGGTTTATTCGGGACGTATTTTAAAAAACAATTTAGAAAACTAGATCTGTTTGATGGTATGATTTAAAAATAGAAAACCGTTTTTAAAATTTTCAAATATCATTTGACTATTGTTTTTTAAAAGCAAAGTAAAATATAGAATAATTTTTAAAAACAAAAGGAAAACACGACCCGCTAATTATGTTTTTAGAAACTTGTTTTAAATACTGTTTTTAAGTTAAAGAATAAAAAACAGTTTTTAAAAATAAATTTCAGCAAATATGGCCAAATAGACCCTAATTTTTGTATAATAAAAGTTTATTTGAAATGTAAAATGTTCTTAATTTATTTTCTATAATTTAAAAATAATTTTGACATATAATATTTTATTTTTAATCATTCTTAATATTTGTATAATTATTTTTTAAAACAAATAAATTACTTAAAAGTATTAACTCAAAACACTATGATTTCTATTTTTTTTTTAAAAATATTTTCTATTTTTTTGGTTGTCGGCCATATTTTTTTGGGTTTTTTATTTTTTTATGTTATAAAAAAAAAAAAAACAGTTACCAAGCCTTTATTTCGATTCTCATTCTTAAATATGAATGAATTTGGTGATTTCAATTTTTATGTTTAGATGCACCTAAAAATAGGTTTGAATTATTATTTGTTTACATTTCAATGTTAGATAACAATGCGAGTGAAAATGAAAAATCAAGAATATTGACAATAACCGCAAAAAGTCAAACAAACGTAAGGAAGATGAAGTTAAATAATAAGTTTAACATGTTTTATATCATTTTTTTATATTCAAAGAATCAAAATATCTCTCATTAGAAATAAATTGACATCCATTTATGAATAAGATTTCATATTGGTTCAAAACAATTTAAGGTTTGAAACTTAAACCAACTAAGCTTAAAACAGAATAAACAGGAAACAAACAGAATTATAGGACACTTATTGGATTAGTGTGACTGAGGAGTGAGAGATGATTATCCTCCTCTAAGATCAGTCTTGATTCAATAGGGAATAAATGTTTTACCTTTGGGATTCAACAACCAAAACGTCATCTAAGATACAAAAACCAATTAAAAAAATTGAGATTTTGAAGGACCCCCAAAAGATGTGTGGAGAGAAAGTCAACCATGGACTCCGATGTAAGAGGGTTATAATGGACTCAAATTAAGGTTTCTTAGATCGAGGTATCTGAAATCCCACCTGACAGGCTTGGACCCATGAACGTAGAAGACTCTCACTTTCCTGTTCATACATCCAAGAGATTTAAGAAATGGTTCACAATACAAGACACTTAAAGTATTCAGTCCCTTATCTACGGGAAAGGTACACTTTAGCTTATACACCACAACACATATTCATGCACTCTTCCAACATTTCATTTATTTAATGTATCCAAATATGAGAATGGATGAGAAAAGAAACAAGATGTCGATTTCCACTGTCCTTCCCTCCGACCAAACATGTGTTTGGCCTAAACACCAAATTTTATTTACATTTTACAACAAATTTTACGGCAGTAACTCGAGTGCTTGAAAGTAATGAATAGCAACAACCAGACTCTAGAGTCAGGTCATCAGTTCAGATTTGCTGCTGTAAGCGCTTCTGGGTATCATGAGTATTTTCATGGGCGAGATCTTGTGACCATGGGATGAGGCTCATTGATGGGAAGCAACATGTACAGTTCTCAATGCATGGCTCTTCTGGCCTCGATGGTTCCACTTGCCTCATGTTCGGCTGTCCGTCAACCCCACCGCCACCACCACCAGCAGCGGCAGCAGGAGGAGGCGCCGCTGCATTATTGAGCGGCCCCCAGCATTCCACTCTATTGAATTCTGGGAGGTTTGAGTGAAAGTAGACCCAAACCAAAGCTTCCTGTAATTCTGGGTAATTATTGAACAAGTTACTATCCCCATGAACAAAAGCCTTCAAAACCTGTGATATTCGATTATTTTCATCCTTCCGTCAAGAAATTAATTTGTTCACTAAACAACTAGAGGAAACTAAGCCAATACTTGGGAGAATACTGGAAATTTACCACTGGAAGCTCTTTGCAGAAGATGAAGTATCTAAGTTCAGCACACAAATCTAAAAGGAAATGGCCTCCACTCACGTGGCAATGCACATGCAGAGACATCTGGTCTTCCATTCGGCCACCACCTCATCTCTCTGTAATCTGTTGTACCACCCCTGCAACTGCAATTCAGAACTCTAATTATCCTTCATTCTTTCAGTTCTCGTGATCAACTCAACAATGACAACATCAAAATTAGCTAGAAATCCATGCTCTAATTAAACTAACAATAATCCATGTTTGACTCTGTTTTTTTTTTTTTTCCTTATTCTAAGGCCTCTCGGTCAAACCTGTTTTCCTCTGTTTTTGAATTCATTCATACATTCAGATCGACTCATAGACAAATAAGAGAAATAATATTCAAACCCCACAAGCTAAAATCGATAATACCTGAGAGTTGTTTATGGTTTGAGATATAGCCAGAGTGAGTTTAGATGTCATGTCACTATGCGTAAGCGTGTAAATTCTAGGAAGCTTCCCCTGGTGCTTCTTCTCGTCCACTCCCAGAAACAGAACCTCAAGCTTTGAAGCTTCGAAAATCGCTGGACCGAACAGCCTTGCAACCTGATTCAATCAAACCCATCAACTTCACAAGAGAAAACAATACACTGAACCCTTGAAAACTATTCAAAACCACAGAGAAAAAAAAGATACACATACAGGAAAAGCAGGGTGACTCTTCCTAGGTCTTCTTCTAGAGACGAAGCGAGAAATTTGATGTTGAGAGAAAGAAGGTTTGAGCTCAGACGGAAGCACAAGAGCAGTAGTCAAAATAGCCATCCCCCCTGTCTCCTACCTTCTTTGCTGAACACTTCTTCAACCTCGAGTTCTTTTTGCTTCACCCAAATAAATCGACAAATAATAGCTTATAAGAGGGCGAGAGAGACTTTCGTGGGGTATTTGCATATTATGGGCCAATTTTAACTCTCGCAAGCCAGCAACGATCCAAAAATTTTTGTGCTTCACCCAATCTCTTCAATGATACGTCAAATACTCACATGGGAATTCTGATTAATTTGATAGGTATGCCATGTTTCACTAAAATCATATCTACGTCTACCTCAGGGAGTATCCACCCAGTGAATTATTTCATTATTTTATGATCTTAATAGATGTTTCAATCAGGTGATCATATATTTGTCTCATTTTTAAATGTAATGCTTACCTTTTCCAAGCTCATTGCATAAATAATAAAATTACAAACACAATTTCTAAATTATTCAATCAAAATTATAGATTTTGATAATGCTAACAAATTTACTTTTCAAACATTTATTAACTATTACACGTCAATTAGGGGTTGTATATTGAGCATATGTTGGAAAAAAAAAAATCAAATTTCTCACTTACTAACGTTTAGTTATGTAGTTTATGAACCAATTGAACCTACACAATTCTCTAAAATGGTTTCTTCACCAAGACTTGGGATTTATATAAGATTTGATTCTTTATCGATCATAAGATATATATAAAACCCTTGACAAGTAATGTTTTTACAACCATTTTATGGATTGCTAATTACCAAATGCATTTATTGATACAAAAAAAATAACAAAGTCATATATCTCGATTGCAAATATCCTAACACAAATTAATGTCCTTATAAGATACCTAATAAGTGAGTTTAAGATATGTTTGAAGAGTGGTGGACTTGAAGGAAAACTTGGCACTCTAGAAGAGCTTATAAAAATGACTACTCAATCGAAAACTAATGAATCTATAATCCCCAAAGATGCACAAATAAATCACATACCCTTAAAGAAGTAAATATTGAATAAAAAACCTTTGAAAATGTATAAATTGAATAAATAGCCTCTAAAGAGGCACAACTATTTGAAAATAATGAGATCTCAATAAGTTATGTACATACGAGGGAAAATGAGATCAAAAGTATTTTGTTATTAACAATAATTTCGCTTTCCAAGTGGCCTTTAAAATCATAAGAAATGATGAAAATTTTGAACCACAAAATATGGAAAAATCCCAATATAAAAATGATTGGTAAAAATTGGAAAGAAACAGTGTAGACAAAATTAAACTCGTTAATAAAATGAGAAACATTTGGACCTGTAGTCTAAAGACTTGAAGACATAAAGCTTGTCGAGTACAAATAAGTATTTGTATGAAAGCACAATAAGAAAAATGATATCATAAAAAAAAAATGATTAGTAGCATAAGGTTCCTATAGAAACTTTGTATTAACTCATGTAATGATTTAATTATATGATCAATAGTCTATGAAGGACTTAATTTATACTTTATTACATAGCTAATATATATATTAAAATGTCTAAAACAAATAATTTCCCAAAAGATTTAAATTGCATGAAGAAAATAATTTCTTAAAGGATTTAAAATGTATAAAACAAATAATTCCTTAAAAGATTAAAATGTTTGAAGCAAATAATTTTTTGAATAATTTAAATTACCAAAAGCAAGCAATGGAGAGCCTTGCAACACATATGTGATCAAGTTACAATAATCTTTGTATGGATTGAAACAATCTGAATGCATGTGACAGTAAATACCTACAAAAAGACATTGTGTGAATAACCCTATATATATATATGTTCATGCATTTTTATTAAAGAAATTAGAAAGAAAATTTGCAATTATTATAATGGATGTTAATAACGTAAATCTTATTGGGACTCTTGAAGAGCTTACAAGAATAATAAATTATTTGATAAAGGAATTTGAGATGATAGATTTTGAGGAAAAAAATTTGACTCAGATTATAAATAAAGTATTTTCCAATTAGAGTTCAGTATATCAATCAACATACACTAAGAAATTTTTGAAATGTTTTCATATGTATAAAGCAAGTCCTTTAAGTTCTTCAATCACTTAACTTGAAAACTGATTCATTCCACCCTTATGAAAATGACGAAGAATTATTTAGTCCTAAAGTATCATATCTTAAAGTTATTGGTGCACGTATGTATCGTGCCAATTTTAGATGCCCATAGATTGTTTTTTATGTCAATTTATTAACAAGATTCGGTTTTGTTCTAACTCGAAGACATTAAAATGATATCAAACATATATTGTACTATATTCACGAAAATATTGATATGAGTTAATTTTATTCAAGAGAATCAAAGCTATAATTATTTAGATATACAAATGCAGGAGACCCTTTAAATTCATATAAAGTTAGGCCACAAACAAGATCTATATGTGTTTAATTGTGATGATATTATTATTTCATGGAGATATGTCAAATAGACGATGGTGGTCATATCATCAAACCATTAAAAAATACTTACAATTCATGAAACAAGTCATAAATGTATATGGTTAAAATATATGATCTAGCATATTTGGGAATTATGTGGACTCTCATCTATCAAAGGCAATTTGGCAATATTATATGAAGATAATACTACATACATTGAACAAATAGAGGGAAAGATGTTATATTAAATGGGATAAAACCAAACAGATAATTCTTTTATACACATAAACTCCAAAAGATTCGTAAAATTGATATTCAACGAATATGTTCAAGTGATAATCTTGTAAATTTATCTACAAAGTCATTGTCAACCTCAACATTTAAGAGGTTAATACACAAGATTGAAATTCACCAACTCAAGGATATTTTGTAATGATTTAGTATAAGAATATAAGAATGAGGGGGAGCAAGTTTATACAAGGATATTATTAGCATAATGTACTCTTTCTCCCTTCATGAAAGTTTTGTCCCAATGGATTTTATTAGTAAGATTTTTAACAAGGTAGTCCTTATAGACTAAGAGCAACTAAAGAATTATAAGGATATTATCTTTTTTTTTCCATTCGTTAGGTTTTTCCTCTAAGATTTTTTACTAGCAAAGTTTTAATGAGATATATTCAAGTTTTAATGAGATATATTCATCTTAATACCGTGGACATCCAAAGGTAAGTGTTATAAATGCATTCAATATGATGGTGGATGACCACCACCTTCGGACCCCCCCCTGTCCAACCCCCCAACCCTAGGGATGGCAACGGGGCGGGTTTTTTCGGGTACTCGCCCTGCCCTGCCCCTAATGGGACGGGGTTGAAATTTAATAAACGGGTTTTTAACGGGTATGAGATTTTTTTTTTAAACCTGGGACGGGTTCGGGTATTGCCCCGCCCCGCCCCGCCCCGTTTACATATAAAATCAATTTTAAAATTTAATTTAATTTAAAATTTAAAATTAATTTTATTTTACTATTTTTAATATATAGATAATAATAAAAAAAATTAATAAAATAAGTTATAAAAAATATAATAATTTTATTATTTATAAATATATTTATTTTAATGTAATTAAAAATTTTAAAAGCAAATTTTTTTAAAAAAAAGAGGCTAAACGGGGCGGGTTTGGGAATTTCCCATACCTGTCCCGCCCCACCCCGCCCCGTTTAATTTTTTAAACGGGATGGGGATGGGAATTATTTTTAATAAACGGGACGGGGTTGGGATGGGGGCAACCCGTCCCGAACCCACCCCCTTGCCATTCCCACCCAACCCCCCACCCCACCCCACCCCCCAAGAAAAATCTCTTTTGCTCCATTCTCTAATCCTCTCAATTCTTCATTTTTATATATGACAAATATTAGTGGCGGAGCATTGCATATGGACATGGCACTAGACTCCAATGGACCTCACAATTTGAGGAAATCAGATGTTAATAGGGAGAGTATTCGAACTCAACACGTCTTACAGGTTGAGATCTACCGCACAAATATCAAAAAAAAAATCGTGCTTTTATTGTGAACACGATTGTTCCTTTCCTATTGTTATGTGTCAATGTAGTTGGTTTTGGTCCCATCAAACAGCCAGCACAATACCAAAATACGATACTTGGATATGGCCATCATTCAGGGCCCTGAGAAGGCAACTAACAGTATTCTGAAACAGGGAAAGATTGTGCAGTCACGTTGTACAAAGACGATGGTAATGAACAGAGACATATAGCCATAAATGTTCCAACCCACCATGCCGACTAATATGAACCTTTTATTTACATTTTACAACAAATTTTACAGTAGCAATGCAAGTGCTTGAAAATAGTGAATAGCAGCCTACAGACTCTTAAAGAGTAAAGATCATCTGGTCAGGTTTGCTGCCGTAATCCCTTTTGGGTATCATGAATATTTTCATGGGCGAGATCTTGTGACCATGGGATGAGGCTCATTGGTGGGAAGCAACATGTACAGTTCTCAATGCATGGCTCTTCTGGTCTCTCCCATTTGCTTGATGGTTCCACCTGCCTCATGTCCTGGTGTGCCTCCACCCTACCACCGCCAGCACCGGCGGCAGGAGGAGGAGGCGCCGCTGCATTATTGAGCGCCCCCCAGCATTCTACTCTATTGAATTCTGGGAGGTTCGAGTGAAAGTAAACCCAAACCAAAGCTTCCTGTAATTCTGGGTAATTGTTGAGCAGGTTGCCATCTCCATGAACAAAAGCCTTCAAAACCTGTGATTTTTTCATCATTCCGTTAAGAAATTAATTTGTTACACTAAACAACTAGAAGAAACTAAGCCAATACTTGGGAGATTGCTGGATATTTACCACTGGAAGCTCTTTGCAGAAGATGAAGTATCTAAGTTTAGCGCACAAATCTAGAAGGAAATGGCCTCCACTTATGTGGCAGTGCACATGCAGAGACATCTGGTCTTTCACTTTCTTCCATTCTGCCACCACCTCATCTCTTTGTAATCTGTTGGACCACCCCTGCAACTGCAATTCAGAACTCCAATTACCCTTCATTCTTTCAGTTCTTGTGATCAACTCAACCAGGATAAAACATCAAAATTAGCTTCAAATCCATGCTAAACAAACGATAATCCATGTTTGACTCTGTTTTTTTTCGTATTCTAATACCTCTCAGTCAACCCCTGTTTTCCTCTGTTTTTAAATTCATTCATACATCCAGATCGACTCATAAACAGATAAGAGAAATAATATTCAAACCCCACAAGCTAAAATCGATAACAAAACGTCACTTTGATCTGGGTTTCGAGGATCATGATTACCTGAGAGTTGTTTATAGTTTGAGATATAGCCAGAGTGAGTTTAGATGTTATGTCACTATGCGTAAGCGTGTAAGTTCTAGGAAGCTTCCCTGGGTGCTTCTTCTCATCCACTCCCAAAAACAGAACCTTAAGCTTTGAAGCTTCGAAAATTGCAGGACCAAACAGCCTTGCGACCTGATCCAATCAAACCCATCAACTTCACAAGAGATAAAAATACACTGAACCCTTGAAAACTAGTCAAAACCACATAGAAAAAAAAAAGATACACATACAGGAAAAGCAGGGTGACTCTTCTTTGGTCTTCTTCGACAAACGAAGAGAGATCTTTGGTGTGGAGAGAAAGAAGGTTTGAGCTCAGACGGAAGCACAAGAGCAGCAGTCAAAGTAGCCATCTCCCCTCTCTCCTACCGTCTTCGTTAAACTCTCCTTCAACCTCCAAACCCTTGTACTGTGAGCGCAACCCAAATTTAGAAACCAACAAATAAAAACTTACAAGTGGGGACAGAGAGAAACTTTCGTGGGGTATTTGCTCATGGGCCGAGTTTGTAGGTTCGATGTTTTTCTTGCTTTTACGCTATGCCTCTGGCTTTAGCTTTACCTTTAGCTTTAACTTTGCTTACTGAAACCGGCACTGCACCGAGGGCAGCTGGGGCTGTGAAGACCTCAAGTTGAGTTTTAAGTTTTGTTCTCCGAAAAAGAAGGATAAATTGATTGCGTGTCCGCAGATCAGCCTAGGCTACGAGAAGGTTGCTTGTGCACCCACGCCACTTCTCTTCACTCACACGCCTCCTTTTTCCACTGATGTTGAGTTGTTCTTGATATTCATGCCTCGCAATTGGACGGATCTTTCCGGAACATCCAAATTCAACTTCTAATCGATTCATTTCCGAAAGTTAGATTCTTACTTTGACTAATTCGGCCGCTTTCCGACAATTTATATGCCTTCTAACTTTGTAAATCCGATCAATGGAAACAAAAATGATGGAGCTTCAGTTGATGCTCACGTATTCCCAATAAATACAATCATAAAAATTAAGCACTAGAAAAGGACAAATGCTCGCGTCCCTCCCTGGTTCTTTCCATTTTTGTAACTTCATGGACTCCATAAATTACTAGTTTCATCCTTCGTGATTATTTTCTAGGGAAAATTACTAGTTTCCATATGATTATAAAAATAAGTTGTAGAGAGAAGCCCTTTTCTGGGATCGGCTTAAAATTCAATATTATCGGCACCTACTTCAAACAACTTTCTTGAAATCTCTTTTAAATACAAAAAATCAGTGGGTTTTTTTTCTTTTTTTTTTCTCTTAATTTGAAAATTAGATAAAATTATTTTATACAGAATAATAAGTGATATATAAATTTTAATGTAAATTTGAAATATTTGAAAATTGAAAATTCGGGAGGGATTAAAAAGATGAAAGATGGTGTTTATCTTTTAAAATTAAAACTTTTTTTTTTTTTTTACGAAAAGAAATGGCCCCATGGCCGGGCAAACTAAAGGGTGGGTCCCGGATTTGCAGGTAGTAGGTTGGGAGCAGTGGAGGAGCCATGTGGAAATAACCTGTTTGCAACTGCCAAGCCTCCGTCGTCCTCCGGTTCTTTTGGAGTTTTCTACAGAGCCATCACAACTACTCTTCTCTTCTTGCACGTTTCTATTTTCTCTCTGTAGTCTTTTTCTCTTTTCTCTCTCTTTCAAAGGCGCAATATGATGTTTGTCTGTATTGAGAATTATGGCCAATAAAACCCCCTTTCAGAGAAGTAAAATTATTAGAAACCTCACATTTTGTATTTTTTTTATATTTCGAGATACGAGTTTTACCAAATTAATCAGACGGGGATTTGGCTTGGAAGACTTCTTAAGTGGATGAAATAGCGGATTTACTTATTTCACTCGGTAATTACTTGATATGGTTAACTGTGAAATAGATGAGGCGAAGATATGGTGCTAATTTTTAAGCAATTATATGGGTAATATGCTTGTGGATATTAAACAAAATTTGTCATCGTAAAAACTCATCTGTCTCTTGATTATATTATTTTTGTTATTTTAATCTTTATTTCATATTAAAGAGTTTGAAAGAAAAAAGCAATTCAAGAGTTTGAAGTGTAAAGTTTGAAGAAGAGAAGGATTGAAAACTTCAATAAAGATAAGGTTACTTGGTAACCAAAGAGTCTGTTGCCTAAGCCCTAACTTCAAGTCGTTGATGGGAAAGAACATGACCCATAATACTTAATAGCTTATCCAATCACTTCCATTTTATATTTTCTTTCATTCTTAAAGTTATGGATCTTTGATATTTTGTAATGTTTTTAGAATCAAATCGGTAATTGAATTAGAAAAGTTATTGGTTCACGGTTCATTGGTTAAAATGATAGTTGGACCATGGTCTGGTTATGTCGTAAATAATAATTTATATATTATATAAAATTTTAAATAATTATAAGAAATTAAAATTATATATAATTAAAAAATTTAATAATATTTTCTTTTTATATTTGACATATCAAATTAAATGATGAAGAGAAATATAAATATATTAATATTTTAAATTTTATTAAATAGAATATTTATAATATTTAAATATAAAGATATATTTAAAATGAAATTTTTTAATAACATTTAATTTTATTATCATGTCTTTTGTATTTTATTATTTTGAAATTATTATATTAATTAATTTATATTATTTTTGAAATTACATTATATAATTATTATAAAAATAAATGTGAAAGTGTTTTATACCTTTATACAATAAAATTTTGAAAAAAAAAATATTAATTTTGTTATATATTTTTATTTGTAAATATAATATAATGAAGAAACTTCATAGTTTAATGGTTAAACTTCAATTTTTACACTTGAAGGTTCCAACTCAAGGCTTGCAAAATTTTTTTCTTTTCACTAACTAATCCCACATCGAAAATAGATAATATATGTATATATATATAGGGATTGTAAGGCATAAAAGGCAAGCAAAAATCATTAACTTGTAAAACTAAAAATTTATTGGGTTTGATGACAAATGGGTTGAATGAGCTTTTCATAGAGTGATCTGGTTCCCCTAGGAAACGTTATCGTTTTGGTGCAAAATACATCAAAATGTATTTTTGGCTTAAAAAAAAAAAAAAAAAGGTTGAATCGTTCGGTTCGAAGAGAACTAGTCGGTTCATCCGATTCGTCGATCTAACCATCGGTTCAATGAGTTCGATTCTGGTTTAACCCTTTATCGGCTCAATTAACTGAACCGGAACCATAATCAATCGGTCCAAGATATTTTGATTGTCTTTATTACAAAAAGTCAAAATATTACCAAATATTACAAAAATGACCTTCATATTTTCAAAACAAGAAAAATAACTTCTTTTTTTAAATAAAAACACCCTTTGTCAAATTTTTTATACCCATTTCACATCAAAGTAAGGGGGTATTTTGATATTTAGACACCATGTTCATATAATTACCCGCTTATATGATTGAAAAAAGGAGGAAGAAGAATAGTGACTCAGGAGAATATCTCAGCAACACGCATCATTGTAGGAGAGAGTCAGGGCTGAAGAGGAGTCAATGTGTCGAATGCAAAGACAGCCAGAACAGTAGCAAATGGAAGGAGTTGAGATGTTGCGTTCCAGACACTCAATTGTACCCTTAGCCTATCCATACCACACGTTGATGATAGCTCTTACCAAAAGGATTCGTCCTCACTGTTTAGAAAGAAAGTTGACTCAGAATGAAACAACCCGTTCCAACAAAGGAGGGGTGCGATAGAGGGAGCAATTAGATGAGTTGAAACTTGAAAATCAAAGTTGACTCAATGAAAGGGAAAATAGATAATATATGTATATATATATATATATATATAGGGATTGTAAGGCATAAAAGGCAAGCAAAAATCATTAACTTGTAAAACTAAAAATTTATTGGGTTTGATGACAAATGGGTTGAATGAGCTTTTCATAGAGTGATCTGGTTCCCCTAGGAAACATTATCGTTTTGGTGCAAAATACATCAAAATGTATTTTTGGCTTAAAAAAAAAAAAAAAAAAAAGGTTGAATCGTTTGGTTCGAAGGGAACTAGTCGGTTCATCCGATTCGCCGATCTAACCACCGGTTCAATGAGTTCGATTCTGGTTTAACCCTTTATCGGCTCAATTAACTGAACCGGAACCATAATCAATCGGTCCAATTTTTAAACCATGATATTTTGACTGTCTTTATTACAAAAAGTCAAAATATTACCAAATATTACAAAAATGACCTTCATATTTTCAAAACAAGAAAAATAACTTCTTTTTTTAAATAAAAACACCCTTTGTCAAATTTTTTATACCCATTTCACATCAAAGAAAGGGGGTATTTTGATATTTAGACACCATGTTCATATAATTACCCGCTTATATGATTGAAAAAAGGAGGAAGAAGAATAGTGACTCAGGAGAATATCTCAGCAACACGCATCATTGTAGGAGAGAGTCATGGCTGAAGAGGAGTCAATGTGTCGAATGCAAAGACAGCCAGAACAGTAGCAAATGTAAGGAGTTGAGATGTTGCGTTCCAGACACTCAATTGTACCCTTAGCCTATCCATACCACACGTTGATGATAGCTCTTACCAAAAGGATTCGTCCTCACTGTTTAGAAAGAAAGTTGGCTCAGAATGAAACAACCCGTTCCAACAAAGGAGGGGTGCGATAGAGGAGCAATTAGATGAGTTGAAACTTGAAAATCAAAGTTGACTCAATGAAAGGGAAAATTGTTCGTGACTTTGTGAACCAAATTATTGGGTCTGGTAAATAGTCCATTTACCAGTGACAAACATAGCCCCAGGATTTACGTTCTCAAAATTCCTTACTTATGATGGAGAGACCCTGTCCTCCATTTAATGCATTACTCATGATTTTGATGGAAGGAAATAACATATTTCTTTGCAAGATATTTCTACAAGTCCACAAAGGCCAACATTGGTGATTTTGTTCCTAGGTACCAGTTTTATCTCCCAGAATTTGCTATTCTTGAGGATATACAGGAGATGCAAGTGAAAACTATGATAATGCCATAGTAAGAATTTCCTTTAAAAGGGAATTGCTGGCAAATTCAAATTTTTTTATTTTCATTGTAATGCATATAAACTTCTCTTAGAGGAAAACTAGGTATGGTCAAATTTGATTTTTTCTTTTTTCTTTTTGTTATTGATTTGAAGAATGATGCAAGTACAATATTTATTTTGTCATCTAACTCTTTCTTTCTTAGTTGTTAATCAAAGACTAGGATATCTTGAGCTTAATTTAAGTCTTAACTTGATTTAGTTTTTTTAGTCTTTACATGACTCAGGTCCTGTCTTAATTTTGTCTTCGGTATGATTTAGACCTTGACTTGACTTGACTTAAACCTAGTGTGACTTAGGCCTTGGCGTGCTAGAGCCTTGATTGAGTTAGGCCTTCACATGGCTTAAGATTTAACTTGACTTAAACAATGTTGAATTATGACATGAGCAACTTGATCTTATATCAAATAAATCTTTTTTAGATTTAGATTTAAAAGCTTGAAACTTGAAGTTTTGAAAATCATGACAATTGAAGACGGTTTGAGGAAATTAGATATTTGTTGAAATCTCCTTTGAAGATTTCAAAAAGCTTTGAATCTCTTTGAAGAGTTCTACTCTAACTTTAGATAGGCTTTTTAATCTTTGAAAATTTTATTCCTTAAGTAAATATAAAGGGAGACTTAAAAAATTTATATTTAATAGTCTTAATCCATTGAAATATTGGTAGTATTTAATTTATTTCTTAATATGACTTGATAATTACTTTTTCCTTTGTCAAATTTACCATCTTTTGTTTATTCCAATAATTCCTTTAATTGTTACATACATATATACATACATACATTTATATATATATACATGTAATCTTGTCTTTGTGTGGGGCTCATGCTATATATGGTATTATTTTATTTATAAAAATTTATGAAAGTATTTGATATAAAGTGTTATATTTTGTCTTTCTAGTGTTGCTATAAAAAAAAGTTAGAAAATATGGAGGAGACGTTTACTAAAGCTTACAAGTATGCAAGTTTACAGGATATGGCAACCTCTATGCGTCGGGTAATTGTGACTGCCAACCTTAAAGTAAGGAAGGCTAATAGAACTTGAGGAAGTTTTCAAAAGTGAAATATCAATGCATGGAACAATCCATCAATTCCACAAAGAGTATTAAGACTCAAATTTGATACCCTAAGCCAATTTTCACCAATATAATGACAACATATATGCAAATCTTCAAAGAAATATTGTAGTTTCCAAATTTTAGATAGTTTCATATCTAAAAGAGGTCCTACTAACAAAGTCATTGGGTTCATTGAAAAATAAATACCCTAGGGGTTGGGGTAGGGGGGAAGAGCCCAACTAGATAACATTGGACCACAAACAGTTGTAGTTAACTTCTTGATAATGGACATGCCATCACCTTGCAATGTGATGCTCAAGGGATGATTATTTCTTAATTGTCAAGGGGACTATAGTCATTAACTTAGCTAATTGTTTGGTTGATGGACAAGTAAGTTCTTTGAGAAGGGAAATATTATCATCAACAAAAGTCTAAAGTCTAAGTGATCCAAAATATTAGGTAGATAACATGAAGGGGATAAATCTAGAAGCGGTCATGCACAAACTAACTGTGGATTCATAGGTAACCTCACTTTAGATAAATAATATGCTTTAGATATGCAACAAAATGTTAATCAAGTTCAAAGACTTTTATAAGTTGGATTTATTAAGGAAGCTTACTAGCTTACTTGGTTATTCAACACTACCGTTTTCCCCTAAAAAATAATGGAAAATGGAAAGTATGTGTAAAATGCTCAAATTCAAATAAAGCTTATTTGAAAGATTGTTTCTCACTTCCACATATTGATCAATTGGAGAATGAAACAAGAAGTTAGCAGCCACCTGGTTTTGTCCATACTAAAGAATTCCATCTTATTTGCAAGATTCACAAAGCATTATACGGGTTAAAACAAGCTCCTCGGGCCTGGTTAATTTGAGAAGTTTGCAATAGCCCTATATTCCTTTCAATTTCTTTTTACTAGGTCAAATCAATTTTTGTTTATAAGGACCACATCACAACATGCTACCTATGTTTTAGTATATGTACATGGTATACTAGTAATCAAAAGTGATGCTTAAATTGTCTCAACTTTGATAACGAACTTGTATAAGGAATTTGCTCCAAAAGATTTAGGAGTTGTCAATTGCTTCTTGGGAATACAATTAAAGCAACCTACAAATAATATGCATTAAAGTATATCACAGACTTGTTGTACAAAGCTAAAATGCAATATGTTAAGCCTTTATCCATGTCAATGACAAGTAGGCTTCAATTGTCTAGATTCAGCAATCCTCTAGTTGCATATCCCTAGTTGTATAAATCAATTGTTGGACCATTGTAGTGTATGACAATAACTAAGCCTAGAATCTCTTGCATTGTAAACAAGGTTTGTCAATTCACATCTAACCCTTTAGAAAGCTCATTGGAAGGTTGTCAAAAGGATCTTGAGGTATCTAAGAGGTACATTGAACTATGGTTTGCATTTCAAAACATCAACTGTGCTTGAATTGGCAGGATTTTGTGATGGTGATTAGGGCTCAAACCCTAGTGATAGATGCTCAATATCTAGTTTTTGTGTTTATTTGAGATCTAACTTGATTACTTGGAATTCAACGAAACAGTATACTATTTTAAAGTCAAACGCAAAAGTCAAGTATTGGAGTTTCATTAATCTAGTAGAAAAGCTTTTTAGATTTAATCATTACTTATAGAGCTTAGAATTCATATACCACAATTACCAGTAATTTGGTGTGATCATATTAGTACAATCAGACTTACTACTAACCCTATTTTACATGTCAGAACCAAGCACATCCAGCTAGATTTATACTTTGTTTGCAAAAGAAGATTGTAAAAACAAGTTGTTCGCGTAAGAGTATTGTAAAAACAAGTTGAGGTTAGATATGTACCATGTTTGAACCAAATAGCAAACATTCTAACCAAGACCATCTCAAGTGTTAGGTTTTTGAATTTGAGAAACAAACTCAAAGTAAAAGATCTCTCTAAGAGGCTATAACCATGGGTGTGTATTATTTTTCCATCAGCTGAATAAAGAAACTATTATAAAGATAAAAAAAAATTACTAGTTTCATCCTAATTATATTAGTAGCTTTGTGATTATTTTCTAGGAAATTTTTTGGGTTTTAGCCATGGAGAGTTCTAAAGTATTGTTTATTCACTATGGTCCCTTATTTTATATATTTTAAAATGTAAACATATGAGTTCAAAATAAAAATTTTGATAAAATGATTTTATAGTTTTGAAACAAAATATTAATGTCATCTTGGTAAAAATAAGAATTAATTAGTTAAAAGTGATGAAAATATCTCAAATTTGTAAATCTAACATTTCTTACTTTTGAACTTGAAAAGTAACTAATTTTTAACATAAATGTCTTTTAAATTTTCTATTATTTAAATATATGTTTTAAAAAATACAGTTATTTTTGTAAGAAAAAAGTGAGGGAATTTTTATCCAAAATAGATGTTTTTTAGGTTGTAAAAAAATAGAGGACTAAATTTACAAATTGGGAAGGATTTGTCATTTTAATCAAATAACCCTAAAAATAATGATAAAAGTAAATAGACAAGAAGAATTTTTCTTAGACTGATTTAAAAATTTCTACTACGGTCACCTACTTCAAACAACTTTCTTGAAATATCTTTTAATACAAAAATGCATATTTTTTTATTTCTTAAATTTGTAAATTAGATAAAACTCTTTTATACAGAATAATAATAAGTAATATGTAAATCTTGTTCTAAAATGTGAAATATTTAAAAAATGAAAATACAAGGGAGATTAAAGAGATGCAAGATACTTTTTTGGTGTTTATTTTTTAAAATGAAAAACGTTTTTGTTTTTTCTTGATGATGATGACCAAGATGAAGAAGAAAACGGGGTCATGGTTCTGGACGTGGTCAATTTTAGGATCTAGGGCTAGGTTTTGGAAGAAGAGGGTAGGGAGCAGGGGAGGGCCCTCGTGGAGACAACCGGTTTACAACTACCAAGATTACATGCACTTGCACTTCTTTTGGAGTTTTCTGTATAGAATATTCATCACAACCACTCTTCTATTCTTACACTTTTCTATTTTCTCCTGCCTCCGAAATCCTAACTTTAAGTCCCTTCATGGAGAAAAACATGACCCATACAACTTATTACTTATCCAATCACTTCCATGCTCCCTCTCCATTCTAGATTTTCTTTCAAACTTTCTTAAAATAATGGATATTTGATATATTTTGATTGCCTTTAATATATATATATATAGTTGATTTAATGTTTTTTACCCCTACTGTTTAAAAAGGCAAGTAGGGGCAAACCATTGAGGATTGCCAAAGCTTGAAGGATGTAATAGAAATGTATTCGAGGAAGGAACAACACAACTTTTTATCATGAAAGAAGAGGACAAATATTGTAAAGTGAGGGTTCTTGATAAGAATGCATGTAGAATTATCACTTATGGAAGTATGAAGAAGGGTTCTTTTAGTCATCCATGGAACAGAAAATGTGCAAAATGCTTTACATGGGAGGTTTCATCAAAGTTTCCCAAGAATGAATGGCCTTCAATAGGTTAACCACATTAGAGTAAGATGTAGTCGATGAGAATTCTCCAACCTTGTTAGGATAGCCTAGTCTTCTAGGTGACCTTAGATGGTGTTGTTATTCAACCACATAATGTTGCCTTGGTAGAAATATTGTCCATGGAAAAATGTGAGGTTAAAAGAATCCAAACTAATTTAGGGAATTCGGATGATATATTTTTCTTGTCCACTATGAATAGGGTAGGCATCCTTAGTTCCCAATAAGGAGGTGGTAGAAACATTGTCATTAGGTTTAATGAAGAATAAATAAATATGCTAGAGAAGTTAGCCCAACTAGTTAGCAATGGGCCACAAATAGTTGTAGTTAACTTCTTGATAATGAATATGTCATCACCTTGCAATGTGATATCACCTACTACAGAGAAGTCTTTCCCTCCTTTGAAATGGTGAGTCACGCCCTTGAAATTTAAGGCCCTTTATAAAGGGGTTTAAGTCATCGATTCCAATCCGATGATCAGGCTTTCCCACCGCCTCCCCCCCACCACCCCTCCCCACAAGCAAGGAGCGAGAGAACATGAATCAATCACTCTATGGTACAAGCAATTTCCTTATTTGATGTTTTGTTTGTGTTAGCTAATTGTGTTTGGAATAATTAGGGACAAGACCCCGAAATCAATAGACTTTGTCAAAATGCTTTGAGTTCCATTAAGAACTACCTCCATAGGCGTATGTCGGAGCTTCTTTGACTTGAGGAAAATCCACTTCCAAATGATTGGACGCAATTGGCCTTTTGCCAAGAAGTTTAGATTAATTAATTAAAGGCAATCCCTTCAACTTATTATTAGAAGTTGTTTTTCCTTGTAAATCATAGGGTCATGAAGATATTGAGACACTAATTCAAAGTAAAGAAGTGTTATTGGGCACCTTTGTAAGGATCATTCGAGAAATTGGAAATAGGAGCATGAGAGTTGTAGAGTTATAGCAGTTATAGTAGTGAGAAAGAGGGATAATTTTTTCTTAGCTTTTGAGGAGACTAAAGTCGTTAACTTAATTGGTTAATTGTATAGTTGATGGACAAGTAGGTTATTTAAGAAGGGAAATATTGTTATCAATAGAAGTACTCAAGTTTGAGTGATCCAAACTAATTGCTTTGAAGGAATTTCAAAATGTACTTGCCTAGGAGGTAGGCAACATGAAGAGGATAAATCTAGACGTGGCCATGCACAAACTAACCGTGGATTTGTAGGTAAACCCAGTTTAGAAAAAGATAAGATGATGTGCTTTAGATATGCAACAAAATGTTAATTGGGAGGTTCAAAAACTTTTATAAGTTGGATTTATTAAGGAAGTTCATTACCTTACTTGGTTATCCAACACCACTAGTGTCCCAAAAAATAATGGAAAATGAAAAGCATATATGGACTACTCAAATTTAAATAAAGCTTCTTTGAAGGATTGTTTCCCACTCCCACGGATTGATCAATTAGTGGATGAAACAACTAGTTATCAAAAGTTGTCTGTTATGGATACATAGTTAGGCTACAACCATGCAAATCGAACATTTTTCAAATGGAATATTACTCCATCAGTGGATATATATATATATATATATATATATATATATATAGAGAGAGAGAGAGAGAGAGAGAGAGAGAGAGAGAAGTTTTGAAATACTTTCATATGGACAAATCACATCTACTTGGCTCCTTTATATCTTTTCACTCACTTGAAATGGATAAGGACTCGTTTCATCCTAAAAAGGGAAATGAAGAATTACTTGGTTAAAAAATATCATACCTTGATGCAATTGGACACCGATATATCTTGTAAATTATACACAATCAAATATAATATTCTCTATAAGTTTTCTGACAAGTTATGTCTACATCAACTTGAAGACACTAGAACAAGGTAAACATAAATTGTAATATCTTCTTGGAACAAGTAATTTGGACTTATTTATTCAAAAGAATCGGAATTGTAGATGTTTGAATATGTAGATGTTGGATATTTTTCAAATTCTCATAAAGCTTGAGATCAAATAAGATGTATATTTGCTTAGTGAAGATCAGTGAAGCAAACAATAATAATCATCACCACAAATATTTTAAAAACACTCATGATCTATGAAATAAGATAGTGAATGTGTATAATTAAGTTTTATGATCCAATATATTTAGGAGTCATAAATTTTCTTTAAATACAACCAATAATATTAGATGAAGATAGCAATATATGTACTACACAAGTCAAAGAATAATATAATAAAAGTCATCAACCAAACACACTTCACCAAAGTTCTTCAATGCATTAAGCTTTTGAGATTAGCATTCAATATATAAGATAATTTAGCAAATGTATTTACAAGTGTTCTATCCATGGATTAAAATTTCGAAATCCATTGGTGATGTTTTGCTAAAAAAAATGGAGTTGTCATGGACTTCGATGCAAAAACACAAAGAAATGTACCAAAGTCCAGCAGCTGCATTTCTTTAAAAAATCCCAAGTTTCAACGCCTCTAAGCAAAGCATGTAGAGACATATTTATTTTTAAAAAAATAAAAATTAATGAGAGAGGCTTGGGAATTAGTGAGTGAAGGAGGAATGCCATTGCCATCTAATCATCTTGGCTCCATATTACTTATTCCATACATCCATTCATATGGTATCAATTGGCAAAAAGGGAAGAAAGGGACACCTAAATTTGTAAATCCAATCGTTATCATGTTTTTAACTTGAAAAATAATGCTCTTTAATATTGTATGTAATTTTTTTTATAAAAAAAAATATATATATCGTTATAAGAAAAAATAAGGGTATTTCTATCAAAAAGAGGGGAAAAAATAGAAGATTAGATTTACAGATTGAGAGTCATTTCATTCCTTTTAATCAAATAACCTATACATATGCTCTATTTTAAATACATATTAAAAAAATTAGTTATTAATTATCTTTTTCAAATTCTAATAAATCTATTGCTCAAAATATAAACATAATAATCTTCTAAATATTTTTTTGCATTTTTTATAATTATAAAAAAAAAACACAAAATTATAAATATTTTTAAATAAAAATAATTATGCATATATTTTTGTTTCTTTTATTTTTTATAAATATATTCAAACTATATAGATCAAAATAATTATACATATAGTGTTGTTTCTTTTATTTTCTTAAATACATTCAAATTATATAGATCAAAATTTTATTATTAAGTGTATTTTTTAATACTACATATTGTTCTTTAAAGTTAAAAATTTTATCATATATTATTTTTTTAATAAAATAAGTTTAATGTATATCATTATTTGTTTTATCCTTTTTGAAAATTTTCTTAAAATTTTTATAAGTTTTGATCAATTTTCATTGAGGCGATGTTTTTTATTTGAACTTCCATTTGATAGTTTTTAATATTTCTTTAAAATCAAACTACTGATATTTCTATAATTTTTTATATTTAATCTTTGACTCTATCTACTACAATATTTAAATAATAATAAAAAACAAAAAAACTGATACATAATATTGAAATACAACTATTCAAATATCTCCAAACTAAGGTACTAAAGAAATCATAATCCATCTATATGAGACGAGCTTTCCAAAATTGATGTCATTGTATTGTACTCTCCTTAGTTTTACTCAATGTTTTTAGAATCGGACCGGTCATCGAACCGAAAAAATTATCGATTCATGGTTCACTAATCGAACTGACAGTTGAACCGGTGACGTCATTGATATATATTTTTATATATTAATAAAATTAATAAATAAAAATAATAAATTCTATCTAAATTTTGACAGCATCTATCATGTTTTTTAATTTTTTTCATAAAATTTTTTATCTATAGTTGTGTGGACCCCGCATTTCGATTCAATGCGTTTCCCACTCGATGGCGAGCTCGATTTTTATTTGAAAATTTGATTTATATTGATTATGAAAATGACTTGGAGTCGCCACTTATTTTTGTTTTATTTTTAAAGGGTAAACAAAATAAGAAAGAAAAACCCTAAGTGTGACTCCTTATTTTGGAAAAGGTGGTCTGTGAAAAACCGGATCGGGTTCGGGGGTCAGGTTACTTATCAGGAAGGTACGGTAAAAACCGTAGCACCCTTCTAAGTCCCTAAAAACGGGTCTCTACTAATAAAATGAAGCAATCATGACAATTGATGAGGAAATCAATGAATACTCAGAGTGATCATGGACACGTGAGAATTTAAACATGCATATCGAAAATGACCAGAGTGGATGTAGATGCGTACCTGGGCAGTGATCCATGAAGCGCTATCAAGAAGTGACGTTAGTGCACAATTAAGAAATAATAGCATGCACGTCGTAGAGCAGGATAAATAAATAGCGCGTGACAAACAAATCAATCAATCATAAAATCACGTATGTGGGACCCCCACCAAAGCCCGATTGATCTTGCACGAATTAATCTCACAAATTCCATTGTTCTGAAATTATGAAAATGACATTCACGCTTATATAAAATTAAGAGAAAAAGAAGATTATTTGAAAACCAAAGTGGAATTAAAATTGTTCGAGTGAAAACTGGATTTTTGAAATTTATTTGAAAATTGAAGTCCCGAAGATTATCTGATAATTGGAGCCTTGGGAATTGAATTTAAGAATGGGAAAAAGAAATTGGAATTTTTTTTAAAAGGATTTGAGAATTGGTGTCTTGAAAATTAAATTTAAGAATTGGAACTTTGAAAATTAAATTTTAAAGAAATTGGAAATCTTAAAATTATTTGAGAAGTAAAAATTGTGAAAATTAAATTTAAAAATTTGAGTTTTAGAAACTAAATTTAAAAGAAATTTGAATTTTGGAAATTATGAGAATTTGAATTTTGAAAATTAAATTTAAGAATTGGAGTTTTAAAAATTAATTTTTGAAAGAAATTGGAGTCTTGAAAATTGAATTTACGAATGAGAATTTTGGAAGTTATTTAAATGTTGAATTTTTTAAAAATAAACAAATAAATAGGTGAGTAAAATGATAATGATTAAATAAATTGATATGAAAATTGGAATTTAGATTTAAAAAATGGAAATTTATACAATTATTTGAAGATAAAAGTTTTGGGAATTAAAATTTTGGAAAATTAAAATAAATAAATAAAGATAGAGAATTAAAATGGAATGTTGGTGCACACGCGTGAAAGGAAAAAAAACAAAGGCAATTTAAGTGGGGGAAAACAGTGAAAATAAATAAATAAATAAATTGGGTTAGGTGGCTGCACAAGAGAATGGGAAGAATGGAAATGAGTTGACCAAGTTGGGGCCCTCATTCCAAGCTTCACTTCTCCACGTGTTCAACTCCCTCTTGTTCTCCTCCCTTCCTCTTAGTTTCTTCCTTTCTCTCAAAACCGCTCCTCCATGGACATAACCCACACGAACCAGCAATAATAATAAGGGAATTCACAGCTCATTTTTGGTAAAGGCCACTCAGCATTTTCCGTCCCTAGCCTCACAACCCAACAATGAACTCACCAATTTAAAATAACATGTATGGCAGAAAAAAAAAATGCTGGGTAATATGAAGCATATGAACCCATATATGTTATAGCCTCAAGTGAAATCACAGAAAATGAGAAAATGGCATAGCAATCACATTCAAATGGTGAATGAAAGCTAAAACAACAAGGCAAATGCATGAATGTGAAAATATAATGAAAACATGAACAGAAGAAGAAAAAAAAAAAAACCACAGAGCACGCACCTAGAAAGCTCTTCTCCAGCAAAAAATCCGTGAGAAAACCCCTCAGTTCTTCCCTTCCCCCTTTCTCATTTTCTCTCCTTCTTCTTCAAGCTTCACTCCCTCAGATCCCCGGAACCCGCTAGCCACCCCTCTCTTTTTTCCTTCTATCTCTTTTTCTCCAGCCGATTCCTACCTTCCCGGGCAAGCCATTACCTGCTTCCCTGTTCATCTCTCAGCAGGTATGGGCTCCTCCAACTCCAGCATGGCCTCTGCCACGTCTCTTTCTCCCCCTCCCATCTGGTGGTCCCCCCTTTGTTTAAAAGAGAAATGCCCAGAAGAGAGAAAAAAACTCTCCCCCCCGGGCCCCTCATAAAAGGGGGTCTACAAGTTGTCCATCAACCCAATATTTTCAATAATTTCAATAAATTAAAATGTCAATATGTAATAAATAAAACAAAAATAAATATAAAATAAATATAAAATTTTTAAAAACTAAAATGGAAGTTCCAATCGTGGGGTGATGGAGGGGAGGAGAGACAGAGAGAAAATTAAATTTTAAAAAACTAAAATGGAAGTCAACTTTTCCAGAGGGGGGATGGGAGAGAGAGAGAGAGAGAGAGAGGAGCTTTCCAAGGGTAGGGGGAACTTCCAATGGGAGGGCTCTTTGCCAAAAGTGGGGAGTTTTCAAGTCCGCCGCCGGGGTGGGGTGACGGGATTTGCATTAGGTGCTGCCGAGGTTGGGAAGGCTTTTTAGCGCGCGGTGGAGGAGGTGGGATGGGGTTGGTGCTGCCAACGGATGATGCTCCAAGCGATAGTGGAGGTACCGTTGTCGACTGGACGATGCTCCAGGTGACAGTAGGGGTACCAATCGCATGGGAAAGGGGGAAGGGGGAAGGAAAATGAAATGTTGGGGCCAGAGAAAACCAACCGGTTCGTCCGATTCGTCAGTCAAACCGACTAGTTCAAACAGTTCAATGGCTTCCTGGTCCAATTGGCCGGACTGGATCGAAACCGTGACCGATCGATGATCGGATCGACCGGCCCTGTCCGATTTTTAAAATCATGGTTTTGCTAGTAATGTTTTGGGTTATTTGGTTAAAGAGGCTAAAATAACACCCATATTTGCAAAATTAACTCATCCCTCAAAAAGCATAAAAAATGACACAATTAGGACAAAACTGCCCTTTCGTATTGTTTCCTCCAAAACAACTTTCCCTCTATTTTATAGATTATTTTTTTTGCTTTTTTTATTTTGCCATCTTTTTGCTCTTTTCTCTTTGATCCTTTACTGTATAGAGAAAAAACCCAAGTTTTCATTATTCTTTCACCAACTCTTCATTGTTTACCACGACAAGATATTAAGAGTTGTAAGTAACCGATATTATTTTTTTTATATTATCATTTTTTTTTTCTATTTCATCTATAACAAGGAAATTTAAAATCTCGATTCACCATTACAAGTAAAAAACAGAGACTCCACCGTTAGTTGTGAAAAAGGAGTTTATTATACAGTAGATGACTTCAGTGTAAATTCTAAAATTTGAAATCATATCCTTGAAAGATGATTTCAAACTTTAATATTTAAACTAAAATTATCTCTTCAAACTCGGAGGCTAAAACATAGAGAAAAGGTATGATTCAGCTTGCTAGCATAGCCCCAGTATTGAATAGAGAATTATACCAGCAGAATACAATTCCTTTCCTGCAATCTAATATACACTATGCCTATATCACACAAGCAATTTAATTATCATACAAATGGTATATTCGGATGGCACAATCCCTTCAATTATTGCATGCACAATCACAAAATAATCTTGGCACTGTTATTATTTTGCACTACTGCAAAACGAAGATCACAACAGCTGAAGGTCTTGCAGACAGCTAGTGCTGCTGTTAGACTTGAAGCTATATTCATCATCTGCGATCAGGTCTCTGACAGATAACGGACTGTTCGTCTTTCTGGTGGTCCTATGAACAATTCTGTCTCTACCTCCGATATTTCTACATATGGTACTGACTGATGTTTGGTGGATGGTTGCAGTGGCTGCAACCCACACTGAAAAATGCAGTGCTAGGCATATGAATACTAAAACTAAACTTTTGAAGCATCAAATAGCTCATGACATATACCATAACGTTCCGCTCCCTCTCACATAGATATTGTCAGTTGTGAGTTTAATGAACCTTTATAACTCTAAAATGCATTTACATGATTTTGAGTAGCCCACAATATATATAGGAACTTTTTCTCCTAAGTAATTTGGGATATCACAATCAACCTCTATGCAAACAGACAAACAACTTTTACGAGACCAAATAAAGTCCCACACTGAGTCATTACAACTGATATCGGACTTTATCCCTACCCCAGTGTGGGACTTTGCTTGACCCCTGCAAGTGGTGTTTGTCCGTATAAGCGGTCTCGCAAGCCTGTAAGACACAAGGATGTTGTACTTGTATAGGGTAATTGTAATATCCTACATTGATTAAGAGAAAAAGTTTCTGATACTACATAATGGGTTATGTTATTGCTGATTTCCTAATAGTTTAAGACTAAGGATAACTGGTTGTTGCTTTGACTCAAAGCAGGGGTTTGTTGATATAATTTGATTCTCAGGAGCGTGTATGATAGAACCTTCTAGGTGCATAACAACACAACTAAAGGAAACTAAATGAGATCTCACCTTTCCTCGTAACTTTGCATTTTCTTCTCCTAGAATTCTTTCCTGAATTACACTCAAAAGAAAGAAACAGGAATCAGCAATCTACAACCTACCATATGTAAATATACCAAAATGCAGGAACAAGTGTGCATGCTAACCTGCTCCTTCAGCCGCTCAATGTGCCCCTTGCATAAATGATTCTGGAAGTAGATGACACCAAGTTAATTTGTTAACATCCTGTTCACGTTACAAATGCTGGTTTGAAGACATTGGATTTTGAGGCTTAGGTATACCTTTTGTATCCTAATGTTGCTTAAGCTTTGCTCCAATTCATTCTCTATCTGTTGTAGCTCTTCTATTGAACATGAGTCCAAACATTCGCCTAATAGTCTTCTGCAGTATCCAAAGTTGAGAAGTTCAGAAACAATTGGAGGTTTTATGACAATAGGAAATATGATCCTAATTGCAAAAGTTTCAAAATAAGCTTGACCGTTTAGAAACTTCGAGGAGCTCAATCTTCTTTGCCAGGTCAACAGTTTCTCCCTCCAAGTGATGCTGCAGATAGAACCAGTTACAGAGAGTGAAAAAGATGTCCCTATATATCTGTGGAAGTCTTTGGACACAAACTAATAAAAGCAAATGCTGCCAGAAGAATAATTGTAGCATAAATATCAATCTAGTCATAAATAAGAATTGATTATGGTTTAATGCTTGGTCAGTAGTTACACAACGTAGTGTAGACTAGTTTCAGTGGTACATTAGCTGGAGAAGTCCGAGAAGCATGCAATTAAATGAAAGTCACGATTTTAGGAAAGGGGAAATTTTCTCCAAAGATTTTCACTGGATACTAGGCCCAGGTTTGGTGCTATATAAAACCAGAAGTTGTTTCATGTACATATTCCCCCATAAATTGATGTCTGCAACACAGCAAAGATCAGTACAAAATAACCTTCTCAAATAACAAACGGAAGGGGTTTCCCCAGATTTGCTTTGGAGTATGACCCTCTCTAGGCAAGAATGAAGATACACAAGATCCAGTCATCTCATGTAATGAGAACACTTGCAACAATACAGCAGGTCAATATATATCATAACTTCTTTCAGATTAATATTCTTCTTTCCTGATTTTGGTTTCCATGGATCAATTGAGACCAATATTTGAGGTAAAGCAATCAAGAGAACTAAGTCAATGAGGTTGGATAAAGATGTATATATGCAATTTGCTGTGATTGTGTGACAGAGAAGACAGGTATATCCAACCTACTCTTAGACAGCAGCATCCCGGAAATAGCAATAAAAGCACATGTCCATGGTTTGAAAGAAATATAGAACTGTTATGAGAAAGGAACCAGATTTTTGTGTTGCAGCCATAAGGAGGGGGTACAAATGCCAGCAATCAAAGATCCATTTTATCTGATATTTGTTGCAAGTGGGAAACAGCAAGATCACATTGTATGTAAGCAAGAATAATGAGACTCTCGTATCATTTCTTCTTGGTTTCATAAATGAGAAGGCATGTCTAACCTGCTCATTTTCTGGAGCTCCTCTCTTGCTGATTCCTAGGCCCTTGGCTTTACTTTGGTAGCGTTCTATTGTCTTGTTAATACTGAAGCATCCAGAACACAACAAAAAAAAAGGGTTATTCAAGAGGACAGCTTTTAAACACAAACTTCAATTGGTATGTACAATGTGTTACATTGGCAAGTACATATTGGCATGCATCTGTGATCAACTCTTTAACTTCGCCTTAGATGATTAAAAATTGGGTTGACATTTACCATTATAACTTGGAATTGTATGATGCATATATCATAAATAAAACAAAGTAATGTCGTATTTGATTACACCTTAGCACTCTTTCCTGAAATTGAACATGTAATAAACATATCACATTATTCGTTGCTTGAGTATGTCATATTCTTAACAGAAAATCGAGCAGATCTTAATATGAAAGCAAATGGTACTACAAGACCAATTCATAGCATGACCAACGAAATATTACCATCATCAACAGTTGCCTAGTGCACGTCAATATGTATCAGCCAAACTCCCCTCTCAGCCCTCTAGTTGACACCAGGAAAGGAAAGGCAAGCTTGCTAACTAGCCATCGGACTTGGTTTACTGGCTGTTTAGATGAAGCAAACCAAGCTCCTTCAAGCCTTAAAGCATGTTCACATAGATGAACAAGCTCAAGTAAAGTTTGTAAGGTCTTGAATGTTTTGGGATTGGATCAGCCAAACTCATCAATTAGTAGAAGAATAAGATGGCTCCCAAGCCCATAGAATATGTTCATAATAAGCCACTGCTCTCGTGAACTAGTAACTGAACAGTATTGGCACCAGAGAGGATTGAATTATTCTCATTATATTTTGATGTTGTCTCATCTTCTTCTACACAAAGCAAAGGAATGAAATCCCAGGAAGTTTATATTTGCACTATCAAACAGAAACATAAAACAAAAAATCGGCTAACTTGCAGACTTGACCAGAGTGGCGGCAGCCAAGTCTGCTGCATTTTCTAATTTGATGGCAGCTCTTTGAATTTCCTTAATTTGGTTGTTCTAAATTAATGTTAGCTTATGAGGTATTTTGAGTTCTTGGAGATCTAAACGCTTCAAACCATCAACTTTAGTGCTTTTAAGTAGAGATTGGAGGTCTCTAGAGGCTCCTTCATAATGATATATGTTTGATATTCTGTCTAAGTGAGCTCCTAGCACCATCTCTTCCATTTGAGGTGTCTCTCTTCATAGGACCTCACATTCGTCATCTTTGGTATATGAATCCCCAAGTTATAAATCCTTATGAGAGAGCCTAATCCTTGGCACTCTTCATTAATGTTTGCCTAAACTCTTTTTTCACTAAACTTCCCTTGTTCTAAGAAAAAAAACCACTAATCAACAACCACTTTTTAATAAAGACACCACACACAAGATCAAACAAAAACATGTTTCCAAAATCAAGTGTTCTCATCGTCTCCTTCCCTCCCAGCTTACCGAGATATTACCATGAGTAACCTCCCTATACTTGGGACTGTTTGGGCCTACATCGATTGGAGTAGACCATTCTTTCAATCAAAACCTATTTCTATATTTCTTTTCCTTCTTATATAACAATATTTCATAGAGAGAACCAATAGTCTAATTATAGAACAAATCTATATATTTTTGTATTCCTTTACAAGAATAAGAAAGCTCTCATGCAAAAATATCTTCTAATAAGAAAATATTAAAAACTTAGAAATAGACTCAAAAGGGAATTTGAGGCACTTTCTAATACCACATTATTTTTTCTAAGCTCTCAATTTTCAAATATATATGTAGCAGTTTCCTTACTATCATTCTCTTTACTTTGACACTAGTAAAGCATATTGATCAATGTGAACATCACTGTTAAAGATATGCTACTTTATCATACTTCATCTAAAATTGACATGTTTTTCCTTTTTTAATCATAAATGACTTCACTATTTGCAGTTTCCTTTGATTTAGTTTGCATTGGAACATCAAAAGTTTAAGCCAAATCTAACTTAAATCAAACTTGACCAGAGGTTGGATTGGGTTCGAGTTGGATTGCGCTTGGACACTTTATAACATGTGTTGATAGTAGATGTACTCTTGCAAGCAGGAAATTAGAATATTGACATAATGTAGAAATGGCTGACCAAATTTGTTTCCATATAATCATAGACTTTTCTTCTTGTAGCCAAGTCAAGTACATTGCCTCTTGTAAGGTAGTCCAACCTAAAAAATGAAGGTGCTTTTATAGTTTGAAGTTAATGGTGGAATTGTTTTTATACACCTTGGCAATAATTTTATTTTGGCAACTTTTGGACTGCAATTAAGTGTTCGGACCTATACAATGATTGGTAGGACTAGATTTATTTAATTTTTAAGTCAAAAATTCAAAGAGGATTTGATAATCAATTTAATAATTTACTAAAACTTAATGAATTAATTAAGATATTAAACACCCTAAGTACATTTAGCAAAATAATTTAATGTGTTAAAATTAAAAATAACTTAAACACTTAATTTTTCTCTAAATCTCTAATATTCTTTGCATATTAGTGAGAATAAATATGTCAATCTAATAGGTTAACAAAATTAAGTTGATTTTACAAAACCATCTTAATAATTAAAATAAAAATTAAGTAATTAGTTTTAAATTAATAAATTAATCATAATTTTACCTAATTTAAGTAGTCAAAATGACATTTTTGAGATTAATAAAAGGTAAGGCACTCATCCACTAGTTTAGGCTTTCAAGTACTCTTTTCTTCTGTATCAAATTTGAAACTAAGGGAGGAAATTATGACCCTAAGTTTTATCTCATTAGGAAATTAGATCCGTTTAGAAGATCTATGATATTACTATATATTAGCATTTGTGTGCTTTCTTTCAAACTAAAAGCTTTATTTCCTATGATTGATTTGAGTTGTCACTATGATTCTATCTTTGGAAGACCTAGAGTTTGTCATAGTTATATTTGGGAATATGACCTTCAATCCATAAAATGTAAATTTAAAAATACAAAATAATATACATATATATATATATATGCATTTCTATTTAGTTTTAGAGTCCCAAAGAAGGAAAAGTTCAATACTGCTTGAAATCTTAGACCTTTGTAAAGAATTTGGGATGGAAACCTTGAGAAAACTAAGAAAAATATAGCAAGGCAACTTCTAAGTAGAGCTCAATCAATCACGCCAAAAGTTTGGATTGATCGGGGCAAGATGAAAATCTTAGTCGATCGATCAACACCCAAGACCAATCAATCAAATAAGGCTGGGTGGCTACCTATTCCAACCTCTATTACTTCTAATTTCAACACTTTCTTTTCTTGAATAAGGTTTTGAAAATTTTTAGAGGCTTAGAAGATCATCTAAGCAATTTAAATCAGAACTTGAGAAAGAAACTCAACTTGGAAACTAATGAACTAAACATCAGCCGTACCCAGATCAATTTGGAAGCAATTAGTAATACTGATGAGATCTAGTTCCACCCACAATTCATAGGAACACTTGAGACCAGCCCCCTCTATTAACAGTGCGTTTGGCAGCTACTAAACAAACTCTAAGTCTCACATGATTTGATTAATCAGAGAAATGTATTTAAAGTTAGATTCAATATGATTTTCATATGCGTCCATTCTAAATTGATTTTAATATGATTTATTCCAAACCATAAATCATTTGTGGGAAAAAAAAAGCCTGCATTTTGATGATTTAAATAAATTTTAAGTTAACTTTACCAAATAACTTTAATATTTTAAGTAAAAATAGAATACTAAGTTTTAAGTCAACAACTTAAGAATAATTCAACTTGAAATTAATTTAAGTCATTAAGTAATAAGTGCTAAGTTTTACCAAATAACCTTCAAGTCCAATTCTACTCTTTTGAATAATTTGGTAATTATGTCAAGTTTTTGTTTGCTCTAGTTGTTAGTGGAATAATTCAACTTGTTAGTTGATAATTCAACATGATGTCGATAATATTTCAACTCACTACTCTCATATACAGTGAATGGTTTCTTGTGGTATATATTGTTATAAGCAAAATAACCAAAAATATAAAAATGAGAGTATGACTTGGGACTTTAATCTTATAAAAGATATTTATAACTCTTAGTTTTCGCATCAAAGACTACATGAGAGTTATACTTTTCATATACCAACATTATGCATAAGTTAATGGTTAATAGTGGGTTACCAATATGAATGCATTCATGTAATTATGTGGACTACACTTTTCTAATCTTCCTCCATTGTTCATAAACTTTATGTACAAAATAAATTTCATAATGATGGGGTTACAAAGTTGTAACATCACATTCTCATTCCTGAACTCATTATTTATAATTTTAGTCTTCTATACACAAGACTCTTCGATGCCCTATCAATTAGTTCACCTACCTATCAATTGATATACTCTTATCATACATACATACATACACACACACACACTTTTATGACATTAGCAATATCATGATGGTAATGCTAATTCATCTACATAATGGCTCCATTAACTTTTAAACATTCAGATTATATACAAAATTGATGTATAAAATTAGCATAATCATAATCATCAATATATCAAAGTCGAGAATTTTATTTACATTATAATATGATCACATGCATTACACTCCCAATCAGTTTAAAATTAACAAATTCACCTCTAAGTATGTGCACAACATAATCCTTCAAAAACTTAAGTGGAAGACCTTTAGTTAAAGGATCTACTTACAATAGTGTATTTCTATTATGTTTAATGTTTACAACTCTATTTTGAACTCTCTCTTACAACTAGATATTTAACATCAATGTACTTTGATCCATTTGTAGTTTTATTATTTGTAAAGAATCTTACAACGACATTATCATCACAATATATTCTCAATGGTCTCATTATTGAATCAACATGTAACCCCAAGACAAAGTTTCTCAACCATATTGCATGACATGTGGCTTCATAACATGCTACATATTTTGCCTCCAGTATAGAAGAAGTTATCAATGATTGTTTATGACTCTAATAAATAGTGTAAAAATATAGCCACATGTAGACCCTCTGATATCTTATAGCCAACATAATCAAAATCAGAATGAACAATAATCTCTAGATTATTTGTTCTTTTGTATGTAAACATATAGTCCTTAGTCCCTTGCAAATAATGTAACACTTTCTTGATCACTTTCCAATTTTTAATATTTGGATAACTTTGGCATCGATCAAGCATACCTACTACATAAGTTATGTTTAACTATGTGCAAACTTGAGCATACATGACACTTCGTACTGTAGAAGCATAAAGAATTTTTTTTTCATTTGTTTTTCCTTCAAGATCAATTTTGAGACATTGAAGTTCATAAAATACATCATTTTTCACAATAAAGGCAACATTGTTGAAACAATTTTATATGTTGAATCTTTTAAGAATTTTTTTAATATAGTTCTTTTGGATAATCCTAATAATCCACACAACATTCTCAATGAATCTCAGTGACTATCACATAGGATGTCCCACTAAGATCTTTCATATCAAAGTTGCTAAATAGAAATTGTTTGTTCTTATAAATCATTCTCATATTATTGCTAGCAAGCAACATATCATCAACATACAATACAATAATATAAATCTTGCTCCCATTGATCTTAAGATATATACATTGATCCATTATATTCTCTTTGAAACCAAAAGATATAAGAATTTCATGGAACATAAGATGCCTTCGTCTAAAAGTCTACTTTAGACCATATATAGACTTCTTAAGTTTGCATGTCATATATTCCTTGCCTCTATCCTAAAAACCCTTATAAGGTTGATCTATATAAACCTCTTCGTATAAGTCACCATTCAAGAAGGCAATTTTAACGTTCATTTAATGTAACTCTAAATTAAAATGAACTACCAAGGTCATGACTATTCTAAGAGAAATTTTCTTGAAAACATGAGAAAATGTTTCCTTATAGTCGATTCCTTCTTTTTTTAGTGTATCATTTTGTGACTAATTTGGCCTTGTATCTTTCAGTATTGGCTTTAAAAACATGTTTGATTTTAAAAATTCATTTGCAACCAATAATTTTAATTCTTTTGGACAATTCTACAAGATCTCAAACTTCATTATCTTTCATTGATTTTATCTCTTCTTTTATAGGATTAAGCAATAGAATTAAAATTTCACTATTGATGGTTTGATCATAAGTAAGATCATTTTCCAAGTCAACATCATAAGAACGCTCATTAAGATAAATGTTATAGTCATTTAATATAGCAGGTCTTAAAGATTTGAACAACTTCCTTATCAAATGGATCTCCTAAACAAAGTTTAGGTAAATTTATAATCTCGGATTCTGGTGCCACCTAACTAGTCTAGAACATACATCTATACCTAGCGGGACAGTTCCATGTTGAAGAGAAAGAGAAGTATCCATCATTGTGGATGGAAGTTGTTTGAATTTTCCTGTTCTTATAATAAAAATTCTTTGTTGATCTAATATCCAGCTTAACATTATAACATTTTTAGTCTTCTTCTAAGTGGGGATTAATGTCATCCCCTCTCCACATTTTAATGCACGCACACATTATAACATCCAGCTTAACCTAGAAATATTTTAATGTAGATTACTAAAAACAGCCAAAATTAGAGTCGATTGGTTGTATTGGCAAAGATGTAAGCAAGCAATATCAGTAGTAAAAGCATTTCTTCTCGTACTTCTATACGTCATTTCCCACCTTTCTTTCTACTCATATTCTTCATCAGAAACTATTTCCTTTTCTCATCAGGACTCTTCATGCATCTAGTTGTCAGCCTACACTGTCATGACATGGTATCAATGACATGACAGCGTCCATATCTAGCCTACACTATCATCATATAGACCCCTACACACCTTACACTATTTCACCACCATCTCATCTGAAACATGAAGTCGTTTATAGATTCCCCTCTAACATTGAAAGTATCTTTTTGGATGGGTAAGGAAAAGACACTTTTGGATACAGAACATATACCATCTGGAAGTGTCCAAATTCCTAATCAGTAAAGATTACTTTTTGTAAAGAATATTGCATATTGGTTCTTTTGTTTTTTGACTTGTTTGTCATGTTGCAGTGACAAGGAAAGTTAATCAAAGCGGGCATCAACCCAATGCTAGAAGATGACAGACTTTAGAGATTCTTGCTTGCCTCACTCAATGTAATAATCTGACTCATAAAATTTGAGTTCAACTATAAATTACTAAATGAAATATTACTATTGTGAGACCAAGATCGATGTTAACTCACGCCAGTAATGACTAGCAACATTAGTTATGGGTAAACAGAAGTTGATGTATGAACATCTAACTCTTATAAGCATATTGGAAGAGTTTTATTTCAGATCGAAGTTGGAGAGAATGGAGTTTTATTTCTTGTCTTGGGTCACACAATGAGAAGGGTATATACAAGAATGCATGTATTTGTGTGAAAGTACATATGTGTTCATACTGGTACAATACAAGAATTGGCATATGTGATCTATATTTTTATTGGGAGACTGGTTCCCCAACTGGTCTCGACCAAAAAGAAAAAACCTATAAATTAATCTGGCCATTATAAATTTTCCTCCTAATTTCCCTTTTGTGGTCTAGTACAAATATTGAGCATAAAATTAAATGCATTCAGAGGAAATGATATGAATGGATTAAAGAAATTTAGAGACTGGCGCATTGCAAGAGCAATTAGATCTTTGAAGACGTGAAGTACAAGTCTTTTTCCCAAAGCCTTGCTGTCAGGTAGAGTACACACCTTGGAAGCGTCAAAGGGTGAGTGACATAAAAATTTTGGTTAGGCTAAATAAAAATTAGGTGAAACCCACAAAGACCTTTTCACAAAAGTAAACTCTACAGTACTAATGTTTTTTCATGCAAGGACATGTATGAAATGAACTGCTCCATTTTACACCCATGGATATATAGTAATTATTAGGTAATGGAGTAGAGGAAGATGTTTCCTATGAAGGCCTATTGTTGGATCTCCTTTGTAGAGGGAGTAATCAAAGGACGAATCAGGATCAATACAATGAGATTCTCTCACCATTTTTATCTCCCCCCGTGAAGAGAATGGAGTTGGAATTTGAGAAAGGCGATCGAGAGAGATATTCCACAAGATTTGAAAGATGAACCACAAAGGAAATCCAGCGAAACAAAATCATTGTGAGATTTACTTCAAAGGAAAGAAAGAAAACAGGAAAGAGGAGGACCGCCCTGTGTGTGACAGATAAAGCCTGATATCATAGTACTTGCCTACTGGGTAGCCTGGTGTACCAAGCGAGAAGGCCATGGCTTATAAATCTTAATGCATTTTTTGCCAAATCCATAAGAAAAGACGAAATATTTCACATACCCATTGGACCATTACCATTGTATTTCATTGGTTTAAGATACACATAAATTAAGAGCAGAAAATGAAGAAGAAAAGTAGGGTATTTGTGAATGAGGTGATGATAAAAGTACCTGGAACTAGAGAACTCAAAGACCTTTCCTCTTGGAGAGAAGATGATGAGTGCAACTTCAGCATCACAAAGCACTGACAGCTCAAAGGCCTTCTTCAATAGCCCACTCCTCCTCTTTGAGAAGGTCACTTGCCTACTCGCTGCATTCTCTATCCTCTTCATCTGAGTTTTTCCCCTCACCATTGTTGCACCTTCAAGAACAAAGGGAACAACAAGGATTTGTATTCTAAATATGGATGAGATATCTGGATATGCATCTCTTTGAAGCCAAAACTGGAAGAATAAAAGAGACATATCCAGGACCCAGAAAAGGTTTCCATAAATAGAAAAAGGGAAGCCACGAAATCTCACCCAAAGTAGGAAATTCCCAGACAAGCGTTTCTGGTGTAGAAGATCTGCAGAGTGTGAAGCTCAGAAACCCTAGGAAGATTTCCAGAGGAAAAAATTGACAGCAGCTGGTGTGTGACTGATTTTCCCTGCCCCTTTCTTTTCCTTTCAAGATCCAAATCCAAGCTACAAAAATAGGATATCAATTCAGTTATTAAAAAAAGACTCGGGAGATCGTGAAGACCACAACCTCATCTCTTTCTTCTTTTGGTAAACTCTGAAAAAACACACACCCAAAAAAAGGCAGAAAAGTATAAACCTAAAAATAAAAATAAAAATAAATGTTATAATCAGTCCACTATTATTATTATTATTATAGAGAATAATTGCTATGAGGAATCTTGGACGACCTTAAGCGGCACAGAGGCTCGATGCCATTGGAGTTGCTAAAGTGACACGTGGTGGAAAGCCACTGACAACCTCCGACTCCGGTGAACCTCGGAGTTGGAGAACAGCGTGAGGGTTGAAAGATGGGAAACATTCCTGTCGGTGACCAGTCGTAATTGCATGCAAAATTGGAGCACTCTGTGGCCACCACTAAAAAGCTATAACCACAACCCCTTCCTTTACTTGCTTATTTCAATAATATTTCATCAGTGGTCCGTACATCTTTTTGACAGACGTCGACTTTTTCCGTACAAGTGGGAGGACCAGTGGCCAATGAGGTGGCGCCACGTCGGAGCACAACCAGACCGTGTCACGTGGATCACCTTGTGTGGCGGGTCAGGTGACTTAGGTCCCAGTTTTGGGCGGTATTGGTTATCCACGAAACAGAACTACCCACTGGACTGGGCCTTCCGTGGATTTTTGTCTTTTCCTTGTCATTTATGGGCTCTTGTTTAGATCAGGAATTGTGGGCTCCACTGCCGAGTGTGGCCCATTTCCTCGTTGTGCTGTAATGGATTTTAATAAGTATACCAAGAAGATGGTGTTTAACACAGGGAGTGAAGGGGACCATGCCCACTTGATGGACCATTATTTTGCACGGGTGAAAGCTGCATTGGCCCAGTTTTGTGTGGGATAACCGGATAAGATTGATGGCTACAGAATGGGTTCGGGACAGGTAACCCGCATTCCGACATTATCCCATCTGTATAAACCCATTTCCAGCCCGATTATACTAAAAAAAAAAAAATTAAACAGGGCAACTTGTCTCACGTTTAATTTTTAAAATTTAAAAAAAAGTTAATTACATTAAAAATAAATATATTTTATAAATGAAAAAAAAAAAAGACTACCCCATTTGTCATCCCAGTGGCTCAAAGATAGAGCTGAGAATAGAGGAAGAAGAAGGAGAGGCCATGTGATGGAGAGCGACAGTGAGTAGTGGTAGCAGAGTGGTCTTCCTTTTTTGCCAAGACGTATACGAGATGTCATCCTGTTTGCTGAGAGGCACCCAACACCCACCACCAGCTCTTTGTCTTTCGTGGACCCGCATGCACACGCTCCTCACTCCGACTGTCGGGGTTTTTTTTTCTCTTTCTCCTTTCACTCATCATACCTTAATTTTTATGCCCTCATCTGTTCCCAATTTTCTTAAATTAGTTTCCTTTGTTGACTTTTTTTCACTCGTGTAACGGTCCAAAACATTCACGTTTTTTCTTTTGTTTCCAACCATGGCCGCGGCCGTTGCCGACATCTTAGGCCTAAGGTTTCAACCAACCCAAAATTGCTTTGTGAAGGAGATTACACTAACGTTAGTAAAACTCAAATAGTATTATCACCTCATGGTAAAAAGTTAAATGAAATTTTCTATCACTAATAATCTAAATAATTTCATTTTACTATTATAATTGCATTTATAATAATAAATAAATAAAATCAAAGTCAACACAAAAATAAAGCTTTTATTCCACATGTTACATGGCATATGATTAATGCTTAGCTTTTTTTTAAAATATGATATAGTTACCAATTTATCTATAAATCCAAAATGTGCTTTTACTCTCTTGTCATATCAAAAAAGTGGCTTTTCAATACCATATTTTAAAAAAATCATTACAAAAGTGACAAGTAAAGAGTGACCATGTGGTCACATAAGCTCTATTTCTCTATTTTCGATAATAATCTTATTTTTTGTAGTTAAACTTTTTTTTTATATCTAATATCATTCTTTATATTTATATCTCATTTCTTCGTACTAAGACTTAATTCTCAACATTTTTATTCAATAATTTAAATTTAATCAAAGACATCAAAAGTTCAAATTAAACAATGTTGATTTGTTGTTTATATGGATTATGGATTATGGATCATGGATTATGAAACTTGTGAAAAGTTTAAGTGAAAAACATAACATAAGAGAATATGGAAATTAGTAGCATATCCAGAAAATAATCTAGCTATTAATTTAAGAGGAGCAAAAATTAAACAAAATGTGTGTAGTTTAGTAATAACGATAATCTATTCAAATCCCCTTATATATATATATATATATATATATATATATATTATTTTTTTTTTTAAAAAAACATGCATTGGATCCACCCCGGATAAAAATTGAAGAAACCAAAATACCCCTAGACATGCATTGGATTCGTCCCTAATGAAAATTCAAAAGACCAAAAACCATAATCATATGTTTGATAGTTTATTTAGTTATTTCTCTTGTTCTTGGATCATTCCAAGATAATTATAGTGAATAATTTGTTATAGTTTTGATGGTAACTTAAATCTTATTATGTTTAATATACTCATTGTTTTACTATGAATGTATAACGAAGTCTTATGGGCTTTGTACTTAAAATAAAAATAGGTTTTGGGCTTGTTATAGTAGGTTATGTTATAATATAAAACCGAATTAATAAGTTTGGACGTTGGGCTTTGAGCTTATTATAGTATATTATTGTATGCTATGGTATTATATAAAGCCAAATTAATTGCCATTGGGCTCAAAATACAAATAATTACACTTTAAAATTCAATTGAGTCTGAGGCCCAAAATAAGTTTTGATGTTGGGCCAAAACTGATTCAGTAAAATCAAACCAAGCTGGCCTTAAAATGTTTGGGTTGGTTCGATTTTTCAACAAAAAATAAAAAATAAAAAATCGAGGTTAATTCGATTCTTTGGCAGACATAGACCGACTTTGTTGGTTCAGTGAGCTTTTCTTCAAATTTTAAACCCGATCAAATTGACCTTATTTGCACCATGGTTGGGATCCAAAGGGGAAGTTTGAAAGAGGGGAGAAAATGAGCATGTGTAATGGGCCTATTTTTGGGCCCCATTGGCCCAAACAGTCATAGGAGAAACTACCATAATTGGTCTTCCACAAATGACGGAACCAGCCCAGCCCAGCCCATAAAATAGTAGCTGTTAATCGATTAAAACTAAAAAATTTGGATAATCAAGAGACATCCAAACGTCTCTTGTGATCCTATAAATAAAAAACTTTATATATATATATATATATATATTTGAAATAAATAATAATAATAATTAAAAAATATTTTAAATAATTAAGATATTAAAAAAACTCAATTGTTATTCATAATACCATTTTTATTAATATAGCATTTTACATTCCTAAACTACCCTCCCTTATTCCTTCCCCCCTCTCTCTCTCATCCCCAATCTCACGTCCCAATTACCATTTTTTTTATTTTTTATTTCCCAACCCCACCTCACATTTTAGAATTTTTTTTCTTTTATTTTTATCTTCCTTTTTATCTCTACCCACCTAACCCCCACCCCACCTAAACTTTGTTTTTTTTTTTTTCTCATTTCTTTTATTTTTTCACACTCAATTTTTTTCATATTCTTCTTATATTTTAAAACAAAATAATTTCTTTAAATAATAAATTATAAAATGATTTTTTCACCAAAAGTATATTATATAAAATGATTTTATGATATTTAATGTTTTAACATGAAATTCATAACTCAAGATTTTTAAATAAAAATTATTATTAAAATTTAAAAATAAACATTATTTAATTCGAATGGTTTTTTAAAAAATGTTTTTTTTTTTTATTGTGTTCAATATGATTTTTTTTGTAACCCAAACAGAAATATTGCATTAGTTAAAATTTGCAAAAAAAAAAAATTAAACATTGAAATTAGTAAAATTGGTGAAAATTGGCAAAAACAGATCTTGTTAAAATTAATAATTTATGTGGCTACTATAATGTTTTCTTACAAAAAATTAGTAATTTAGTAAATATTATAAACAAATAAAATAATTAGAATTTTATATTTATTATAAGCAAAAATTTATGTCATTAAGAATTTTCTAACCATTATAAACAAAAAGTAATTTAGTAACTATTATAAACAATAAAAAAATGTGACTTTTATAATTATTATAAGTAAAAAATTTAGCCCAACCATTGCTGCCCGTGGTCGCCGACTTCCATTCCTGCTCCAAATCCTAACTGCCGCCACCTCCCACGACGCCAGAGCCCCACCCACGTCATCAGAGCCCCGACTAGGTGGACGGTTTTTTTTTAATAAATATATATATTTCTTTATAAAAAAAATTATAAATCTTACCTGAAAATTGTCATCAGATGATTGAATTTTGTAATTCATTATATTTCGTATGTGATTCGCAGTCTTAATCAATTATAATTTAGGTTTAATATATTGAGAGGAGATTAGAGAAAGTTATTTATTAAAAATCGTATATGTGAAAAAAAAATATAACAAAAAAGTGTTACGTTTAATAAAATAGATGTTGCGAATAACAACCCCTAAAAAAGTTTAGTATTTCAAAATTTGAAATTTTTGAAAACATGAAATGGTTATATATATATATATACAACTCTCTTAACTCTTAAAATACAAGTATACAAATTAAGAAGGATGAATAAAAAATAGTAAATTAAAATTTAATCTACAAATCCCACATTTCATAGTAGTTTAAAAACAAAAATAAGAATTTTTTTTTAGTCATAGTAAATGAAACAAAATTTTTTGTTGGGCATTAAATAATATCATCCTTGGCATCTTCTACGGTTCTACTTCTACCCACTCCTGAAGCTCGCCAACTCACACACCCACCAAGACTGTTGAGAGCAATGATAACTTCATCATCAGTCATATTCGTTTTAAACTGAGAGGACACTGAGGCCCGAAAATGGTTGAAATATTGTGCCCCTGATACGGATCAAAAGTCAATGTCTAAAAGTTGATCGAACGTTGTTGATATGGTCGGTTCAATTAAAATGGTGGCATAATTAAAAAATTAAATATATAGAAAAAAAAAGTATAATATAAAAGGAAAAAAAAGTGAGAAGTCTTTGTAATTTAGTGGCCTATAAAAAATGCAACAAAATTAGCACTTACCCAACTGCGCAATGCTCCATAGATGATTCACCTAAACAACTTAATGTCACCTGAATGGATGGATTAATTAATTAATATTATTAGATTAAAGTTTATTAGAGAGAGAGAGTAATATGAAAAAATATTGAATTTTAAAAAACGTAATAATTACTTTTTTTTTCAAAGATTGTAATCAAGTGTCTTTAATCGAGTTCTTAATGATACATGGATTGAGAAAATTTATGAAATTTTGTATTTTATATTTTGAAAGTATATAAATTATGTCATATCAAAATACATTGGGAGAAATGTGTTTTGGACTTTGTTAGGTTCAAAAATTAAAATTTGACTCATAAAAGATATAAAATTGATGAAAATGATATAAAATGTGAAGAGACCAATATACCCCTCAATACCATAATGTTTGACTAATTTTTTTATCTTAATTTTTTTTAATAATCATTTTGAAAGTGTATTATTTTTAGTTATTTTTATATACACAATTTTAAATATATATATATTCCAAGATGTTTTATTTTTAAATAATAATAATAATATATATTTTTTTAGAAAATGATGTATTTTTTTTCAAATCCTAAATTAAATTAAATTTTATTGAGTTTAACAAAATAAATAAAAATTAAATTAATGATTTTCTACATTATTTTTTTTATAGTCAATAAATATCATTTTTTGAAAGATAAAAAATCTATATCATTTTTCTAAATTTTCACAATTCATCTAGGTCTTGTGTTTAAATGAGGAATTTATATGGATCAAAACTTAATTTTTAAGTTTAACTAGGTAAAAAACATAATTGTTCCAAATACATTTAGATATAACATATATAGGTGTTAGAGCCCAAAGAAAAATTAATATTTTTAAAAAATAAAATTTTAACTTTTAAAAAATTGATTAAGATATTTTAACTTTCAAAAAATTAATTCAATAAAATTTTATAAAAAAAAACTAATTTACCTTTACTCAAACCTTTTTAGACTTGGGAAAAATCTAAAATATATGATTCATTTGTAGAGAATAAATAAAAAAACAGTTTTTCATATTTGAGCATTTAAGTATAATTTTTAATTTTGTTTTTAAAAAACATTCTTCAATACTGATCTCAAAACTTCTTTTTTAAAATTGTTTTAGAAAATGTTTTGAAACGTGCTAAAATTATTTTCGAAAAACGTTTTGAAACAGGTGGGGAGCTTTTATAACCCAAACTATACCCATCGTGTTGCTTTATTTCAATTTTAAAAAAAAATTAAAAAAAAAATTTATTTATCATTATCCAAATACGAGAGAGGGGTTGCATCTTTTATCAAATATTTCAGATATAAAATTCAAATTATTACCAAGAATAGAAAATTTTGTACCCTTGCTAAATTGTAGATAACCTGGTCTTAAAAAACAATATTAAAGTGATTGTATGTTTTTGAAGCATGAGAATTAATATTCCGAAATTAAATTAAGTAAAAAACATTTCAAAAATGTTTATTTTTTATTTTAAAAAAATGAAGGGGAGAGGGAGGGGCTTCGGTGGTGCCGTCGGTGTGCTTTATATAAATCGGGTCGTTTCGTCATAAAAGAGAAAAAAAAAAGGGAAAAAAGAGAAAGGGTGGAAAATTTCTCATCATCTACGAACTCTGGACCTTCTCTCTCTACAAATCTCTATCTTTCCAGTCCTCATCAATGGCATCCGAAGAGCAACAGCAGCCGCAGAGAAGAGAGGAACCAGCCGATGAATGCCTGCATAAGACCAAGGTGGTCCAGTTTCTCGGGCGCACCACGCCCATCATTCTTCAGAACGAAAATGGCCCTTGCCCTCTTCTCGCTATCTGTAATCGCCCTTCTCTGTCTTGCATTTCTAGGGTTTCTGATTTCTATTTCTGTTTGTGCAATTCTTGTTTTTTCATTGCTTACTTTCTCAATTTTGGGGATGGTTAATGAGGAAATGCGGGGAAGTGAGGGAGATATGGCCTGTGTGCGCTTTTGATTGTGAGTTGTTTGGGAGATGAGAATCTGTGCACGACTGTGCCCGATAAGGTTTCTTGGCCTAGTTGAGTTGAGTTTTCCAACTTCTTTGGAAATTAGAAGACGAGGAGAAGATAGGTGTACGAGGTTTTTGTTTTGGCTTCTTTTTCGTCTATTTTCTCACTTGCCTAACGGACAAGGAAAATTTTATTTCATTTCTAGGGTTTCTGAATCTTTTACTTTTTCCTCTGTATCGTCTATCCGTGCTTACTCGTTATGAATCATCTCAAGAATGCGAGGAAATGCAAGAAATTATAATTTTGATTTTTAGGTACTTGATTATTTGGGAACCTGGATAACTAGAACCTCCATTCAGCTTAGTCTCATGCCAGTATTTGGCTTGGTTGGATTTTCAATTTTAGGAAACCAAAACAACAGAGAACATAAGAATAAATAAAAAAATTCTTTTGTTTAATCTTTATACCTAGTTTTTCTCAGAAACAAAAGGTAGGAAATCTTTATAAACTTCTTGTTTTTCTGTTCTTATTGGAATCGCATGCTGTGCATCTAGAAATGCTCACTCCACAACATGTATGTATATATATACATTATGCATAAACTTTCACCTTGTCAACACTGTCTAAAGATTTAACCTATTATGTGTCCTCTTTTTGTTTTCTGGGAATTAGAATCAATGCTGTTTTGCTGATGAATGATTGAGTTTGCAATAGGTAATGTTCTTCTGTTAAAAAACAACTTGAACTTGAGTCCAGACATTGCTGAAGTCTCACAACAGAAATTGCTTTCTCTGGTGGCGGAACGGTTAATCGATTCAAACAGTAATATCAATGTAAGATCTGCTTTGTCTTGTCATCTAAATTTGTCGCTAATTGTATATGTTAGTTGAAAACCTCTTTTTATTTGGATGCAGAATAAAGATGCAGGGTATGTTGAAAATCAACAGCAGAACATTTCTGATGCAATTGATCTGCTCCCATGTCTTGCAACTGGAATTGATGTGAATATAAAATTTAGAAGGTTGAAACTTCTGCTTTTTCTTTTTTTCAATTGTTTATTATTATTATTTTGCTATCGTCATGATCATCTTGACCAAAAAGATAAGTGGGGTTTGCAGAATTGGTGACTTCGAGTTCACTCGAGAATGTGCAATCTTTGACCTTCTGGACATTCCACTGTATCATGGTTGGATAGTTGATCCCCAGGTGTGCTCTCAGGAGCTTATTATCTCATTCTTTTAAAGAAGTTTTCTTATTTTGAAACATTAGAGTTTCTTTTTTCTTTTCCTAATTCAGTGTCCTTTAAAGATTGTCTTTTACCATTATTTCATTTCTTGTACTTGATTGGCTTGAACATATTGGAAGGATATCCATTTATCGTGTCTATCACCTATTACAAGTTTATCTCCCTATATATTCAACGTATTAATATGAAGCCTGTGTGATGCTTGGGAGGTAGGCAAAGGGGACTAAAGCTAAAAGTTACATTCTTAACAAAGAACTTTGTGAAAAGCTTAATACAAGTTTGTATCACTTGATACTATGTAATATTTAGTGGCTTTTTTGGAAACCCCCATAAGGTCTTTTGTACCAGGCGTAGGTGCTGGAAGGGAAACTATGATGACAAAGACATTGTCACTTATAAAATATTATGGGCAACCACCCACTTTGTGATCAGCAGATGGTGGCCTTTCTGTAATATATAACTAAATCTATCAACAGAATTTCTATAGATCCTAATTTTTAGCAAACAAATATTACTACATTCTTTATCTGTAATTGCCAAGCAACCCAGCAGAATTCTTAAAATGAAACTTAATATATGTTGAGAAAGAAGAGATGTTTTCTGATAAGATATCTCACAATCCTGAGAATTTAATAAAAAACTCATCATAAAATTGCCAAAACACCAAAAGAGTAAGGCACTGATTGGATGGAATATGTTTTTCTGTGGTAACCGCCTTTTGAAATAGTGAATTGAAAAATGAAAAAATATGTAGAAAGAAAAAGAGAGGTGGTTTTATGTGTTTAGCATCCTCTACTTGTAAGCTTGAATTCCGAATAAAATAGAACATCCAAGATGCAAGCTAAAATTACCTACATTTTCTCCAATATTTCTCTCCATTTACATTTAAACAAAATTATACACAAAGCAATTAAAAGCACTGCTGTAATCCTCCATCACGTGGTCTTGACAACCATCTGGATAGGGATGTTCTGCCAGAAACCCACCAAGGACTTCTCTGTTGCTAATGTTGGCTGGAAATGAAAGAGATGTTCAATCTATCAACTCAGCTGGTAAGACTAAGAAGATGCCATAGTTGCATGTTGAGGATGTTAAGAGTGGATCCAAGATTGTAGGGTAGTGGGTGGGGTTGGAGTGGAAGGTGGATGAGGATAGCCTGAGTTGTACTTGTACAATTAGAAGTTCCAATGCATGAATCACCAATTGGTGATGGGCCTTGGGGTTGAGAGATCAAAGTGAGAAAATGGTAAAGGTGATGAACAAGTAGGTGCTACAATTTGAAATATGAGGCCTTGACCTTGATTTATAGGAAAGAAATTACAGAAGTAGATGGAGGAGAAAATAGGCTTCTTGGCTATGGTTTGTTGGTGTCACACATTGGTCAACTGAAGGGGTAGATGGGATTTGGTCATCTCTGTCTGATTAAGTTGAGAATAAATTGTCTTGTTTTTATCATGCACTGCATGATGCATGTGAATGAATTTTCTGTTCATATATTTTAAAACTTTTAGTACTAATGTTTGTTATCAAAGCATTTAAACATGAGTGTTAAACATCTATTATAAATTTCTTTTCTTTATTATTATTTTTTGTTTCAAATTGAGTGATGATATGAGCACAACAACAGAAAAATGATGGTTATTATTACATGAATCTTTTATACTAGCCATTCTATGAACTGTTAGGCTTGAAGTTGGAGCCTCCCACAAACCCTCCCAACCCTTTTTTTTTTTTGATCAGAAACGAAAAAGATTATATTAATAAAAGAACAAATACAGAAGAGAAAAAAGAGACAAAAGAAAGAGAAAAAAACCAAGGGAAGGATGAGAGGTCCTTCCTACACAAGAACCAAGGAAAACACCCAACAATAGAAAACTAAAAACAAAAGAAAACCCAACAAACTTCAAACTCTTGAAACGCAAACCCCAATCCAATTGATTTGTAGAATGCTTAGAGGAACTCCTCTAAAAGCTTCAGTACAAGAAGCCCATAGAGAAGAGTAAAACCGAATCAAATCCCAGACCACCTCTTCCGTTCTCTCTTTATCCTCAAAGATTCTATTATTCCTTTCTTGCCACACCATCCAAATCAAAGTAAGGCAAGCAATTTGCCAAAGAATCTTGTCTCTTACTGAGTTCCCCAAGCCTTTAAAGGAAATAACCAACATATCCTCAATGCTCCTTGGAGGAACCCAAATCACACCTACTAGATTGAACAACCTGTGCCAAAGTCCAATGGTGACGGGACAATGCCCTTTACCGCTGAGTCAGGCTTTAATGACATACACGTACACACAAACACACACATTTGAACCAAACAAAGTCGAAATGAAGCATCTTACCTAAAAAGGAGAACAAGCTACACTAAGAGTACAAAACCATGATTCTGATAGAGCTTCAATAATTTATGAAAAGTTTCATTGGCTCATATGGAGCTGGGAATATTAGGGTTTCTTTTGCTTTAGTGTCCCCATGATCAATTTATTTCATACTGAGGATTGTACATACCTACATCAAACTTCTAACAATTTTTGCCCCAAATTCTTTCTGTGATGATTTTTTCAAGATTCAGTTTTTTGGGTAAGATGGTGCCATTTAAGTGCCTACACTTCATTGCTCTCTAGATGGGCATTTTGCTTATGGCTTATTATTACTTCATTTTTAGTGTATGTTGTAGTTTCCATTACACTCTATTCAAAGAAGATGAGCATTATCTAGGGTTTTAGGATGCATAGTGGTCATTCTCCCAACCACCTATTTAGCCCTTCCTTTGGGAGACAATTTTAGGTCCTCTAGGATTTGGGATGGGGTGGAGGGAAAATTCCAAAGAAGGTTGTGGAATAGACTGTACTTGTCAAAAGGAAGAAGGCAAATTATGATAAAAAGCACTTTGTCCAACTTGTTGATTTACTTAATGTCTCTTTTTGTCTTTTCCCAAAGAGGGTAGTTATTAAATTGGAAAAGATTCAAAGATATTTTCTTTAGGGAGGGGGACCTTTGGAACTTAAACAACATCTGGTGAATTGCTCTATAGTTTACATGGACAAGCAAAAAAAAAGGGTTAGGCGTAAGAAATTTATCCATCTTTAATGAGGCTCTTTTGGGAACAAGTAATTGTAGGGAAGTATGGGCAAGAAGAAGGGAGTTGGTGTTCTAAAGAGGTGAGAGAGGGTTATGAAGAGGGGGTGTGGAGGATCAAGGGTGGTTGGAGGCTTTCAAGGGTAGAACAAGTTTTAAGGTGAGTTTCAAGAACAGGTTGGAGTTTTGGAAAGATAGGTGGTGTGGGGACACTTCTTTAAGGGAGACTTTCCCAAAGCTCTAATCTATAGCCTCTTTAAAAATTGATTGGATAGCTGATGTATGACACAGTGGTAGTTGGAGCCCTAGGTTTATAAGACAATTGCATGATTGGGAATTGTAGGAGGTAGACGTACTTTTTAGGAGGTTGCATGAGCATTCCATTAGTATGAATACTAAAGATAGCTTGGTGTAGTTTACGAAGACTAACAACTCTTTAGTTAGGTCCTCCTATTTCTCCTTATCAAATAGGAGGGTGGAGCGGTTTCCTTATGGTGCAGTATAAAATTCCTAGGTGTCATCAAGAATTAGCTTCTTTGCTTGGGAAGTAACATTGGGTAAGATTTTTGCCCTAGATGTTTAGGCCATTTGGAGTGAGAGAAACAAGAAAGAAGAGGAAAAAGACTTAGAAGGCTACTTCGTTGTGTGTGTTTTGGACCATTTGGAGGTAGAGAAATAAGAGAGCATTTGAAAATTGTGAAATTATGGACTAGGCAATTAAACATTCCTTCTCGTATCTCTTCTGAGATTAGGTCAGAGTGGCTATTGAGGATTGTTTCTTGTCCTTGTTAGACTTTGTGGTTTGGTTAGGCTAGGCTTGATGTAAGGTGTGGTTGCTGGTTTTTGTGCCTTTGCACTGTTCTTTTTTTTTTTTTTTCCTGCCTTTTGGCTTTTTCTTTGTATACATTGTGTATGCCTTCACACTTTTTCTTTCGTTGATAATACAATCTTTACTTACCTATCAAAATAAATTATACTTCAGTTTTATCTACATGTACACCTTGCAATCATGATAATTCTTTTTCTTTAAAATCTTAGATGTCTCATTTTTTGAAGCATGCTAGTTGGATGTTGGAAAAAAAAATATATCAGATGCTGCTTATCAGGGTGTCCAATTGGTTAGGGCAAATGCTGAGATGTGTGGTAGAGGCGCATAGTCCTAGGTTTGATGCCTACCATTGGTTGAATAATTTAGATTTATACACTGTGTGTACTTTGGTGCGCCCCTTTTTGGTGCTTTAATACCATTTTCATTTACCTATAAAAAAAGGAAAATGGCTGAATGCCATGGATTACTAGTTTTGGTTATGGTTGGCAAGGTCAGCACCCCAAGGTTTGGGCCCCCATGGAGAGTCCGAAGGGCTCAGCCATGAAAAGTTTCTCGGTTATTAAAAAGAAGAAGAAGAAGAAGAAGAAGATCAGATGCTACCAGCAGAATGACTGTTTTCTTGCCTGGGGCCACTTTGCTGCTTAGAATGTGGTTGATGCAAAATATCTTGACTAGGTTTCAAGCATATACTAGTGTTTCTATATGACATTCGGATTGATGATTGATTCTTCTTGTGCATGTGTACCAGGATTCTGAAACTGCTAATGCAATTGGGTCAAAGTCCTATAATGCTCTCGTGGGGGAGCTTGTTGCCCTGGATTCAAGAAATATGGAGGGTGAGCCTAAGAGTACTCCTGAAGAAGACTGTATCGATTTTGCTGCTGCTACAACTGCCACTTTAGGAGTTCCTTCTCCATCCCTTTCAAGAGCTAGATCTTTTGAGGATTCTCCACATTCTATCTCTGATAACCAGACAGTAAGAAAAGGAGACCTTCAAGAAGAAGCGGAGCTGTCGAGAATTTTGAAACTGTCTGAGGCTGAATTGTCAACTACAGTGGATGATTCTCTTATAGTTAATGCTATTGGAGGGATTTCTATCCATTCAGATTCTGTTGTAGTTAATACTAATGGAGAGATATCTGTCAGTTCAGGTGCAAGTTCATACCCCAATAAGTGTATGCCTGTGCCACTTGTGGAGACACTAGAGGTGCACACTGGTGGTACAGACCAAAATTTTCATCAACAAGAAGCAGCCATATCAGATGACTACAATGCCTTAAGCAGGGATGAGAATAATCTGCCATCTTCCCAAACTACTCCTGCAGAAGGGGTTTGTTCATTGTCAAATACTGATGGGGGAAGTCACATCAATCAGCCAGCTTCTGAAGAATCTAGAATGCATTTTCCAAGTGATGATGTGGTTGATAAGACTAATGGTGAAAACTTGGTCCAGAATGAAAATGCACCTTCCCCTTCTACCAGGAGAGATCCTATATCTGCAGATGAGAGCAGTGTGGTTATTTTAGGAGGGGATGAAAAAATTCAGAAACAATTCACTTCTACAGCCAATGTTCATGAGCAAACTGATAATCAAAGTGCTTGTGGCACAACAGAAGCTTCTGGTTTATCTACTACTAACACAGATTTGTCTGGTGGTAGAAGACTGAATGTAGTTGTGTCAGCAGATTTTACGCCAAGTGTTGATGATGGTGAACCCATATATGAAGGAGAGGAGTGCATATTGGATTCAAATACAACAATTTATGAAGACCGAGAGCCCATGTATGAAGGTGAGGTGGTTCTAGCGGAACAAGCCGACAAAGACTCTGTGGATTCTTGTAATATAGGTTTCAAGGATGAACTCACTCCACTACAAGGTAAGTGGTGTTCCTTATTGGATAAATTGATGTAGATGTTCTTAAAGTTTATTAAAACTATGAACCTTCATTTTATTCACTACAGGGGAACTGGTCAGGAACTTTTTGAAGAACAATGCTAATCAATTGACCGTTTATGGGTGTGTTGATTTCTTGCTTTAGCAGTTCTGATCCTATCATCTATGTGTTCTTCTATGCTGGGTATAGGAGATTCTTATGTTATTGTTCTTCATATATTTATATTTTTTTTTTTGCAGCCTCTTTTGCTTACGAGATAACTTGAAAGAACGCGAGCTTTGTGTTTTTTTCCGTAATAATCACTTCAGCACCATGTTTAAGGTCAAGTCCAGGCTAGAATTTTTTTTCTTTTCCTATGGTCTAATCAGTGGCTGATCAGCTGCCAACTACTCCAGCAGCAGTTGAAAAATTAAATAAAACAACTCCAAGACTTTAGATCCTATACTTTTAAATATCTTTTGAAGGATAATTACTCAATCTCATCTAATCTGCAGCTAGATGGTGACCTGTATCTTCTGGCTACAGACCAAGGTTACATAAATCAGCCTGATTTGGTATGGGAAAAACTAAATGAGGTAAGATCATTCACTCGTTAATATTTTTTAGCTGGTGGCATGTGAATCATTAGTTTCTTGAATCTTTGGTTTGGGTCACTAATCCAGTCCTAGTTGAAAGAAAACTTAAGTTTCTCTTTTAACAATCTGCATTTCGCTAATTGTTAATAGAAAATGCCCAAATTTTTTAGTTAAGAAATAGCTAAATTGTCATCTCTTGGTGGGCTTTCTGAAAGTACATTTTGAAAAGAAAAGGAAGCAATCAAATAATTTTTTTTTCTTGCATATTTTTTTGGGTGAAAAAACAGTATTATGAAGAAAGCATATTCATTTATGTTGCTGACATGCTGAGGTGGTGATGGTGTTAGGGGGCATTGGACCCCCCCTAAAGCATTTTTGTTGTTTGAAACATTGATCTTTTCACCTTTTTTCCTTTGTTGCTTCCACATAGTATTGAAATACTAATCAAACAGTATCTCACAAAGGATTTTATTTTCAAAATTTTAGAACCTTTCAAAATTTTATCAAAAACAAAAAATGTATTAAATATATACAAAAGAAGGATGAGGAATCCTCCCTTAAATTCAACGAACTCATCAAAACGTATGTTTAAAGCATGAGGGGAGCCTTGTCCTGGTTTGAGGAGATGTAAATTTTGTTTTTCTTATATGGGACTAAAACCATGTTCTATGGGTATCCTTGTATAGTGGAGGAGTTTAGACCTTTTTGTTAAGGGTTTTATGATTGTGGGGATGATTTCTCATCCTTCCCATACCTTTTATTAACAATTAATACATCTTTGGTTTTTGATTAAAATATATATATATATATATATATATATGTTTAAAGCCTTTAAACTACTGAGAGTGTGTTTGACAATGTTTCTCTTGTAAGTGTTTTTAGTGGAAGTGTTTTCTCTAAAAGTGTTTTTGGAAGAATCACCTATCAAGTGTTTCTCCAAGAAGCAATACAAGCGTTTTTCAACTTTTTAAAAGCATGTTCTAATTTTTTCCAAATGTGTGATTTTTCTTCAAAAACACTGTTAAGCAAACTTTAAGTAGACCTATACATCAGTAAAGTAGTACCACTTGGGAATATTCAAAAAACAACTCATTGCTCCAATATTGGAAAGGAGATTTCAGTTTGCATAATCATGGGCTTTTTCAAAGTCAACTTACAAACCATCCATCTTCTTGGACTCATCAATTTGGAAGCTATTGCTTCATTGGCCATGAAAGCTGCACCCCAAATTTTTCTGCCTTCCTTAAAGGCATTCTAAGCCTCCAGCGCTACTTTCTTCAATTTGTCATGCAACGCTTCTGTCAAAATTTTATACAGACCCCTAACCATGCTAATGGGCATTTTCTTTAATTTCCTAATTCAAGTAGATTGATATGTTGTTTTATCTAGGGGTGCCACATTTAGGATTTGATATTCCAATTTTGATTCTCCATGCTTTTCAGGTTAATGGGGACAGTGTGTTTATGACCAGTAACTTTAAGGAGTTCAAGGTGGAAAGTCACAGCAGCGGCACTTGGGATGAACAAAATGCTATGGCCAGTACTGCAGTATGTATTTCTTTTTTATCTACAATATTTGAATCTGTCATTAATGGCTACCACAAAACTAATTAACATTCTTATGCCTCAGGACTATTTGGCTAGCATTGATAATTCGGCACAAGGGGCCTCGGATTTGAAGTAATTATTCTAACCCTGTGCATATATTGATCTCTCAATCTTTAGTTTGATAGAAGACCTTTAGTGATAACTACACTTTATTTGAATGGTTTGATTGCATTCTTGTGGTACTTTTAACTTCTAGACCACGTGAGTTGCTTTACTTTATGCTTTCATCAATCTCTTTGCACTGTTTGTATTTCTTTCTTCTGTGGCAATGAATTTGTACTCACAACAAAGTTTTTAATCTTGGTTTTAGCATATATGGAAGTTTGATGGGGGGGAATATGTCTGAAGTTCCTAGATCACAAGTTATCCTAATATATTGCAATTCAATTTCTTGTGCTTTATGGAACTTCCCTTAAGAAAAGTTGTCAGATATCGTATTATCCAATTTTCTTTTAGAGAGAGATTCTATTTCTTGCTTGGAAATTTGCCTGTTGAGCTGTAATTCATAATTGTACTGTATATCATTATGGCAGTTCTGATCTGCAACTGGCAATAGCTCTGCAACAGCAGGAGTTTGAGCAACAGCCACAACGTCAGAATATGCAGCAACCATCTAGTAGTGGAAATTCAAGGCTGATCACTGGTCCTCAGGTAGACACTAAAAATTTTGCTTAACTACCAATGCTTCCCTTCCTCTGTAGACATGCACAGAGACACATTCTCTCACTCTTGAGACCTTTGAATAATTTCCACTTTTCTCACTTGACTTAATGTAGTGCCATGCCTGGATTTTTGGTGTCTGAGTTTTTTTACTCGAGACTATTTGTTAAGTGCTTTCTGCTAGTTGTTTGGGTAACATTGGTTTGTCAGGCCAACCTGAATGAACCTGTACATTTGAGCTAATGTCTCAAATATAATATTTGAAATTTGTTAATTTATAGGAAATGTTAGATTTAACATGTTCATTTAGATCATTATAAATGTTATTTTGATTAATGCTCTCTGCTTAATCGGGGTCCATTATGAAACAGATTTCTCATTGTAGGCACCATAATTTCTTTTTATTGTACAGCATTAAAGGAGGTAAGGAAAACAAACATAATTTCTAGCATTTGTTCTAGGCCTTAAGACACTAATAAGACAACTCATCCGGTCTGGTTGAAATAGAATTTGGTTGATCTTGTTTGTAGTGGTTACCCTTTTTCTCAGCTGATATGTGGAGAATGTTACCTTTTTCTTTGGTTCTGAAAACTTTGATTACTTTGGTTCATTGCTTATCAAGAATACTCCCTAGACTCTGCCTATATACCTACTGCTTCCAACCTGTTTGCTGAAGAGACTGCCTGTACCTTGGTGAGATTCTTCATAAAGAGAAAATCCTGAACACCACTAGAAGTACTGCTCTTACCTGAGCTCGAGCTAGTTGGTTTACAAGGGCTGCAGCATGAGCATTCTCAGATTGAGAAATCTCAACCTGATCTAAGGTTGGGTTGACTTAGGTTGAGGCTTTGCCAGCCAGACCTCAACCCAATTTACCATATGCATAATAATCATTTATACATTTTTTATGTTATATGACTATATTTTAGGTGCCATACATTAATGTTTCTTTGTGAATGCAAATAAAAAAAAAAAGAAATCGTGATGATTTAGGTATGATAATTAACACTTTTACTAGAGATAGGTTGATATTATCTTTATTTATATCTCATTAAATACTTGATCTAAAAAAACAAAGCTGATAAACTAAAATATGAAGCTAGGCATGAACCAATCTCACAAGTAATGATTATTATTATTGTTATTATTATTAATAGTAATGATAATAATAAACATTATAATAGTAAAACCTATAATATTGCTGATCTAAAAAAAACCTATAACAGTGCTAATCTAACCAAACCCCGTACTGTCTACAATGTCCAAGAAGGGCAACAAATGATAGCTAACATACCAGCTTGACCACTTAAGTAAAGAATTGAGAACCATACCTTTCAGCTCTATGCAGACCTTTCCAGTTACAGATATAATAGGAAACCTTGTTTCTTTTTTCTACCAGTTTCTTTGAAATTGTGATGATATTAACTGTATATTTGTTGGAAGTTTTTATGTTGTTCTGTGGCTTACTTTAATTTATGTTTTATAAAAAAGCATGATTTTGTAAAAAATTTGGTTCTTTGTGTAGTACTTAACGGATTATGCAATTAATGGAGTAATCAATAATGTAAATCTAAACAAAGAATGAATTATTTCTCCAATCCAAGCAACCCAAAGAACCTGCCCCAAATCCAAACAAACCGACTTCAGGTTGAAAATCTGACTTAAGCTGAGGTTGGACTGGTCTTGAGTTAGCTTTTGGGCCCACTTAACTTATCCAAGTTGCAACTCACTGAACCTCTTTCTTCTATGTTCTAATAAATTGTTGTCTTTAATTGACAAAATGATATTGTTGCATATCCTTTCTCTTTGATATGAAAAATGTATTCAAACACTAATACTCTTATAATAATAAATAGGACTTAGCCATGGATAAGCTAGAACAAGCACTGTTTTGGAACACCTAAGTGAAGCACTTGGCTTGATGGCTGGGAATGCACTAGGATGGTCATTATTGTATCAGAGTTCTCTCTCTCTCCCCTCCTGCTCGCTCCCCCCCCCCCCCCCCCCCCAAAAGAAAAAAAATACATGTAGATGAAAAAATAAAGTATGCAGAAAAAGCTAATTTTATTTTTGGACACCTCATGAAAAATGAAATCATTTCATTTGTTTCACACAATATTCTGCTGCATCTGCATTGTTGGATTCTTGTTGTAATATGAAATTTTCGTATTTGCATCCTTTCTCAATTTTACTTGAGTTGTCATTCATTATTTGTTTTTGCTTCTGCGTTATAGAGAAATAGGTATGGTAATGATCAATTTTCTTGATTTCTAAATTTAACTATAGAAATGAGATGTTTCATGTCTCAGGATAGGCAATTTGGATAATTGGTATTAGCGGACTGTAATTTGATTTTACTGAGAGTTGAAACCAATGCACATATGAATGTCAAATAGGTTAGGATTTAGAGTATTAATATGAAATTTACCTTCTAAAACATATTTTGCATAAAAACCCAAGGTCTAAATGACTTGGGACACTTGTCCGCTTATTCAACATTTAGTGTTTCTTTTCTGATCCTCAGTTGAGATTTTTGGTTATGAATTTATATATGATTGATGGTTACCCCACACCAAAAAAAGAATTGCTTCTGCTTCAAATAAACCAAGTTATAAATTTATATATGATTGATTTTTGTCTGAAGAATTTATAAAGAAATAGATCCTCAAGACCGGAGTGTAGGTGTCTGAGTTGTTTTCAAGTGCCAGAAAGGTCATCCATGTAGCTGTTTCAAAATAAGTGGGGGTTTGTTGGGTTGGGTTATTGGGGCATCTCTTTGTCATAGTAAATTGGAAATCGTCCTTTCAAGCACGGAGCAATAAAGTTAAATTACATCAACAAAGTCTCTTGCTTGTGCATGTTTCACGGTGCAGCCAAATTGCCACAAATATTATTAATGCAGTGCTAGTGCTGCAATTTTCATCAATTCTCTTCAGCAATCAATCTGAATGTGAATGTTGTGCTTGGTTACTAAATTGATGATATTTTGCAGGCGCCAAGAACCAGTGGCAGAAACTCCTCATCTGCAAGGCATGATGCAAAATCTTCAAAAGAAAAGTGTATTGTGATGTGACGTCCGCATGCCAAGGAGTTGGAAATTTGTACTGTAAATGGTGTGAATGTCTTGCCTCTCCATTGCATCCCTAGACAACAATTTAACCCTTGGGTTTTTTTTCTTTTTTCTTTTTAACCTCATGTGATTTCTGATCTTGTTTGTAAATAAAGAAAAATATATAGTCCCACATTGGATAGGCCCTGCAATCCTATGCCCTTTTTCTTTTCTTCCTTTTTTTTCCTCGTATAATTGGCTTTTGTACTTTTTCGGGAATTATAGGTAGATGTAATCAAGCCCCCTCGTTCATTTACCGTGTAGGGTTGGGTGGTGGGAAATACGGTTTTACTTATTTGAGGCCTTGGTAGGGTACAGTGGAGGACCACCTAGCCCATGTTGTCCCTCCCCACTTGCCCCTATCCATACAACACCATCCTCCCAAGTGATAATCAAAAGGAAATAGGGATGATTCTTTCTATGACTATGCCCCCACAATTGAACTGAAAATTTATTGGGTAATTACATGTGTGATGTTGATATGGCATAACAATTTGACCACAGGGTATCAATGAGAGAGTATCTGATCGGTTGTTGTCCCCTTCATCTTTAAGCGAAGTAATGTATTAATTTCATAGGGCTCCAACTCTGTCTGCATCCAAAGCAGTTGAGCCTTAATTCTTGTTGAGAGGTAGCAAGTGTTAAAAGATGTGCGTTGTCACTGTAAGTTAGGTTAAATAGAGGGTTGTGGTGTACCGATTCTAGGGAAATAAAGAGAAATTAACAGGAATTGGTTATGGGGTCGCATTTATTTGGTTTCGAACCAGATGGTGATGGCGACGGTGTTACTGATTTGGGGAATTTTGTTTTATTTTAATCTTTCCCAAACAGCTCAGGGTGGATGATAGATTCTCAATTCTGCACACAGAGTACACATCTGAAATCTGTCTTGCGTAGTAAATGGCCCATGTACCCCCAACTGCGGTGTACCCAGAAATGTAATGAACAGAGCTACGTTCTTGGGTTCCGAAACCATGGCCTCCTCGTTGTGCAATTTACTCCAAATAAATTCACATGTGTGGCTCGGTTTTTAGCTTTTTAGACTCTTGACTCGTATCTCTCTCTATCTCTGTCTCGCTGAGTGAGCCTGTGTTATAAGAGACTGGGCGTTCAATCCCGAGGTAAAATGGCCTAACAATGAAAAAGCAAGAGGGGGAGGACTCCTAAAGTCATCATGTCCTCCCACAGTTGGGTGTTTCGTGAACTTTTGGTCATTCAGTCGTACAGTTAAACAAGGGCTACAGCCCCCCCTACACTCTCCAATCAAAATATCAAATTCACCTTCCTTGTGGGGTCTCCATCTAACCTTAGCTGAACATTCTAACACACGTTGGACTTCTGACTATCCACCACCGACAGGGGACAATTACCCTTTTTTTTCTTTTTCTTTTTAATTATTTGATGTTTCATTATTGCCTTTTATTACAATTAATGACAGAGCACCAGATAAGACGAGTCATAATAGAGGCGGAGAGTGGAAAAAACTAAAAGGGAAAAATTATAGAAGATTATATATACATTATATGAATTGGATAATATTTTTGTATTTTGAAACAAATGAAGAGTGATGCAGAGACGGATTGAGATTTGGGTCTTGATTTGATATTGAAGGCGGAGAGACGGGGAGAGGGATATAGAAGAGAAAAGAAAAAGAAAGGGGGAAAAAAAAAACAAGAAGGAAAAAGAGCGGAGGATACGTTGGGGAATGGAGAAAGGGACAAGACCGCAACATTTGTGAATTGGGACCACTTCCACCTTTCTCTCTTTCTTATATCTGTTGTCTTGGGAGGGGACCACTCTACACATGTCACAATCTTAGGACTGTGAATACGACAAATCTACAGCTGTGATGGTGACCCCACTACCCACCACCACCACCTCTTCCTCCTCCTCCTCCACCACCACCTCCCCCTCAGTCTCCACTTCTCTTGCTTCTTCCCTGATTTCCAAGTTTTAATTAATCTCCAATGATTGAATAATCCCACATCATACCCATCATGCTAACATGATAAGAAAGAAAGACAATGTTGGTGAGAACGAGGGTAAGAAATATAAGAATAACACCTTTTCATATTCATTCTCACCATCCTCCAATCGAACAATTGTTCTGTTCTTCCCGCATTATAATACTTCATCATCTCTGGGTATCAATATTTTTCCTAATCTAACGGAGCGGACGGTTGTGATTTTGTTTTCATATTCCTACTCTATACCGCCAACCACATTGGATTTTCAAAAGTCTCAATAATTAATACCTTATCAATATGATATAAAATTAATGCAAATTTACCAAATTAAAGAAAAAACCAATGAAGTAAATGGGATATAATTGTCCCATGCTTCATCCCCTTTCACTTTTTTTTTTTTTTTTGGTCTCTCTTTATTTCACTTCCCTAAGTGTACTTTTGGGTTTGTCCTCTCACTTTTTGTAGCCCATAATGCAAATTCATGAAAAAAAAAAAAAAAAAATTTAAATGTGGGATTTCGTAATTCAATCATTATGGGTTGTAACATACAAAATTGAGTACCTAAAATTGTTATTAGGTCATCATCTTGGTGCCAAAATGTCAATGGAATCCATGTCATTTCACATTCATTTTTAATTAAAAAATATTAGACTTTTGATTTTTCCCCTTTTTTTTCTCGACCTTATCTATAGTATTTAATTATTGTTACAAGCTGTCATAATAAATTAAATAAAAATTTAGTGTTGGTATTGTACGAATCAAATTCTTGTTTTCTTGTGATCTCCAAGTTGAGCTCAATTATGAGGTTTATAGTCTACGCCCAACCTCCACGGCTCCACCTCACCTACAATTGAACAATTTAAGCTTGCCCTCATTTATAAACTCCACCTTTTCTTACTCCTATTTATTTGAATTTTAAATTCTTTCATCCTTGCAAGTACATTTGTCTATATACCAAAAAATAATAATATTTATTCTTTGAAAATATCTTGTTTCAAAGATGCCGCTTTAAAAAATTCAAGTTTTAGTTGGGTATTTTTTCAAAACAAATTTTTAAAAATATGGTAAAACATATATACATATATTAAGAATTAATGAAAATAATTTCTACTTATTTTTTATTTTATTTTATTTTACTTATATAAGAATATTTTATTAAAATTTTGACATTTTTATTTTTTGTATTCCAAAAAAAAATATTTAAGACTAAGACATGACTTTAAAAAGTAACCACCAAAACTTTTAAGTTGGAGTGTGTGTTATATAAAAACCGGTAAATGACATGAAATAGTATTTATTTATTTATGGATAATTACTTGAAAGAGAAGGCAAGAGAAAAATTGCACTAATTTGAGAAAAACATTACCTTAGCCTCCAAACACATCCATATTGAACCTGTTCTTTTCCTTGCTTACAACGTAACATTTCCACTTCAAACAAAAGGAACTCAAAAATATAAAAATATATATATATTTCCACCGTCTCTTGCTTAACCCCAAATTTAGCCCAAGTATATATATAATTTTTTGTTACAAAAAAAGGAAAATGATGAATTATGGACACATCGATTTTCTTCTTTTAAGTAAATGTAATATATATGCGATATTCCGATAGTGGAGAAAATTCCTAATATTATATAAGTATATATTCTTTTAACTATATATACACGTTTTAAAGTCAAAAGTTTAAAACATATAATATCTATACGATTCAATATGGGTCGTTATATAACAATATCAAAATTAGGTTTTGGATTTTAGTGTGAAAATTCATTTGAGCTCGTGAGAGGTATTTGTCTATTTGACTCTATAATTCCGTAAGACATATGATATTTTATATCGAATAGAAAAAAAAGTTTTTAACACTATATATGTACGAATAATTCTTAATAATATAAATATATTTTAAAGTTGTGAGAAATATATTTTTAGGACTTTGAAAGAGTAGTATTTATAATGTAAGTATTTATAACAAAATTAATGATTAATTAAAGAGTGCCAGCAAGCAAATATTTGTTTGAATATAAATAAAAAAATAAAAAAATATACAAAAATACGAATGAGTGGGTGGTGAGTCATTTTGGAGAGGTAACAACCAGATGAGAGTAAATTTCAAAATCCAAAGAAAAGGGGAAATAAAAACGAGAAAAACGTAGAAAAGAGACTAAACTGAAAAAGCAAACACCACCCAAATTGACTATGGGGAGACGGTACAGTGACAGCTCAACCCTCGGCCGACTTTCTTAAATTGCAATACATAACCACCCTCATTTTGGTTGGAGCCACCCCCCCTTTAATGACTCTTCTCTCCCCTCCCCTCCCCCTTCTTCTCTTTTTCCATACGCCCATAATTATTTAATAATTATTAATAATGATGATAAAAGAAGAAAGGTATGGAATTGGGTAAATAGGGGAGGCAGCTTGGAGGGCAATAAATGTTCACCTGAAAATTAAGGGGGGGTATCTTTTGAGGGAAGTCAGCATAGCTTTAGCTTTAAACAGTGATGCCCAATGAAGGGTTACTGTCCTAATTGAAAACAGTGCTTCCTCCATTATCACCCTCCTCAACCCTCTCAAAGACTCAATCCAATAATATATTATAAAATCAGATTCTAACAAAAAAGAAAAAAAAAATGGTGGACTGCCCACATCACGCCCATTCACAGTTGGTGGCTACAATTAATTAAACCCTAATTCCTCTCATAAGCCCTACTTAAATTCAAGCTTTGGTTTGATCAGAGACTTTAGTTAGGGTCAAGAAAAAATATCAAGGAAAAAGAGGGGGAAAATGAAAGGAAAAAAAGAAAACTCAGGAAAAAGCAATCAAATTGTCAGGCCACAGAGGCAGCTTTATCTCTGATCGCTTTACCTCACAGTCACACCTCTCTCTCTCTCCCTTTCTTTCTTCCTCCCTCCCTTCATGGTAATGATTCTATAGCCCCTGGGCTCTCCATCTCTCTCCCTCTATTTATATTTGAAAATTGTGGAAGCTTTCTCTTTCTCTCTCTCTCTCTCTCTCTCTCTCTCTCTCTCATCTGGATGCTGCTTGCTTCTTTCTCTTTCTCTGTGTATGTAAAATCTGTGTGTCTACAGAAGTGGTGCAGAAAGTTGTGTGTCTCAGATCCCGATATACGGCCTCTCTTCTTACACCAATAACGAGAAAACTGTCTGCTTTTTTATCTTCTTTCTCTCTCCACCACCATCACCACCCCCTCCCCCTACTATAAGGGAGAGACACAACCCCTCCTCTTTTGTGGTCCTCAACCTCTCAACCCTACACCCCTCCCCCTCTCTTTTCCTTTCTTCCTCTAATTGTTTTTTCCTTTTTCACTAGTTCTCAGCTTTCTCCACCCACCAGCAACACTTTACTTTGATTCAAAAATACAAGAACCAATATGCAGGAACCGGGTTTGGGAATGATGGGTGGTGGCGGAATTGGTGGTTTGAGCGACGGTGATCAGCAGCAGCGCCAGCTCAAGGGGGAGATCGTCACACACCCACTATATGAGCAGCTACTTGCAGCTCATGTAGCGTGTCTCCGTGTGGCCACGCCGATCGATCAGTTGCCGCTGATCGACGCGCAGCTGACGCAGTCCCATCACCTCCTCCGCTCCTACGCATCGCAGCAGCACCACCACGGCAACTCCCTCTCACCCCATGAGAGGCAAGAGCTCGACAACTTCTTGGTACACTGTTTCTGCCAACACCCATTTTTCATCTCCCTCTATCTTCTTGTTTCCATTACTTTGTTGGGAGTTTAACATAAGCTTTTTTTCTCTCCTGGTTTTGTTTTGCTTTGTGGGTGTTGTTATTACAGTCGCAATATTTATTAGTTTTGTGTACTTTCAAAGAACAGCTTCAACAACATGTCAGAGTCCATGCTGTTGAAGCTGTCATGGCCTGCCGTGAGATAGAACAAACCTTACAAGCCCTCACTGGTACGTTCCCTCTCTCCCTCTCCCACATATATGATTGCCAGATTTCCAGATATTTTCATATCAATTTAGCTGGTTCATTTGCTTTGGATGGAAATGTTTTTGGTTTTCTCCCTTTGTTTTTTGAGGTTTGATACGTTTGGTGGGCGTGAAGATAAGAAAAGATATTTGGGGTTATTGTATGTTTGTGTACCCGTGCAAGGGGTCGGTGCAGTGTTTGTGTTTGGGGCCTACCCAAAGGAAAATGATAGTTTATAGTTAAAAGGGGTTAGTTATAAGTTAGGTGATGGAAGGAAACAAAGGAGTGGCAACACCACCCAACGCCAACCAACAACCGATAAGGTTGCATTCGAATATTTGGTTTCTAGAATACTTTTTAGTTTTTATTCATCATGATCATCACTTTTCTCTTTGCAAGACCAATGTGTTTTCCTTCTGTTTGTTGCCTTCCGCTGTTTGAGTTTCAGAGACTTTTCTTTTTGTCCAATCATCATTGTTTTTAGTTGGAAGATGGGATCATTCTCATTTAAAATGAGATAACATAGCATTTATATCTTCTTGTTTATTTCCTAGTGCTGCATCATTCATTGATTTGGGTCCATGTATCTGTCCTTAAGGGCACAGACATATGGTAATAGAATGAAGGAATAAGATCATGCACTAGGTATTTGTAAGGTTTGGGCAACTTTGATGGGCTCCCTTCAGAAAAATTTGAGCTTAGATTACGGGCTGGAATAAAGATGATGGAGAAATTCTTCTTCTGCTCATCATGCATAGGGATTCCACTGTGTTTTCAGTGTCCTTTCATCAGGAGGTTATGATTCCTTCAGACATAGTTCATTAAATTTATGGCCTATATTGAGAGCTCAGATCCTAGCTAGTTCACTAGGAAAGGGAAGTACTAGTTGATGTTGTATAGGTAAGGAAAGAAACACACCATTAATATGCTGTGTTGGATTGGATGTGTTGGGTTGGTCTGATTGAAACCTATTGCATACCCAGTTATTTCCTTTTCAAATGAACTCCAACTTGGGCACTGGTAATGATTTCTTCACTACAAGTACTCTTCTGTAGAATAGTTATATTTTCCCATTCCATTAATATAAAAATTTAGATCTATCTCCTTACTAAATCTCCAGTGGTTTTGGTGCAACAAACAATAAAGGAAATGGATTTAAAGAAAAAAAAAAAAAAAAAGAAACCTAGAAACCTCCTAATGTGTTTGGATACTTATGTTCTTAGACTATAATTATTATCTGATCATGAGCCATGGGAGATGGGTTTGGGACCTAGGTCATTTTTCTCTTGGAAGCAAAGGGAGCTATGACTTGATCAATTATATTTAAGTATATATGATTTATTGTCATTGTAATTTAGCTTGTGAGGCACCTCTAGCTTCTTAGATTGATTCATTGTAATTTGCCTAATCTTAAACTTCACAAAGTTAATCTATTTCAATATTCAATAAATGATCCGTTGAAGTGAGGTTGCTCAAGTTAAGTTTGGGAAGAAATGTAGAAACCAAACCCAAGTTAAGCTTGGGTTCCTTAGGCTACTAGCAAAGGCACTTGAGCAAGACAATGAATAGGCTGAGCTTGAAATATTCATGAGTGGGTTGCTCATTCACAAACCATATTCAAGGAAAGGGAAAAATGAGAAGGAAGGCCACTTTAAATACATTGAAAACAACAAGTATAATCAACAAGAAACAATTTGATATGGTTCTATATTAAGAATATTTACAAATGGATGAGTTGATAAGAGATTATTTACCAATACAATAGCTGTAAAGCTATATGAACTAATCTTAATTTCTTGAAAGATTATGTTATTTCTGTTGGAGGATCAAACATATTCTAGGCTTCTAGCAAATTTTTTCATGTCTTATAAAGTTTGTACAGGTTTGTTGCATGTGTCAACTGTTTATTTGCATACATACTTACATGAGTAAAAGAGCTAAATGGATTGGAAACCAAACAGGTCCTATATGTCTTGATATGTGATCCGGAGAGGTTTAGGTCTGTTTGGAAAGCATTTTTTTTCTTCTAAAAAACAGAAAACAAGTTATAACAAATTTTGGTAGAAAGCAATTTCTTGAGAATTTGTTCTAAAAATAAATTTTAAGTGTTTTCACTTTTTTTTTTTTTTCTTTCTTTCTTTCTTTTAGAATGTTATAAATAACAATTGCCCATAACTTTGGTAATACCTTGGTAGACAACGAGATAAAAAAAGTATATATTTGAGTTTTTAAATGGAATTTTATTCTTTAAAACAACTGAGAACTCTTCTTAAAAATCATATTTTAAAATTTTTCCAAACAGGCCTCAATTCTTTAAAATTTTCAATCTTATGACATAAGACCATTGTCAAAATGCATACACCTAATTGTCTCACCTCAAAACTCCATCATTTACATGTTATTGGATTTTTGTTAACTTATTCAAGGAAGGATTGGATTGGATTCCACTTCAATGCATGTGGGAATAGAACATTTCTCTATCTTTAACTTTCTAATTACGTGTGGATGATGTGCAAATCTGTGGTTTCAAAGTCATGTCCCTTCCACTACTACTTGTTTTCATAGTGAATTAAACCACATTAAATGGAAGCTCTTTTTTTTTTTTTTTTTTATCAGTTCAGAGTTTTCTTTTGAAGAAAATTGCTTTATTTTGTTTTCCATTGATTTATTGAGAAAAAAAGAAAAAGAAATTACAAACATATGAATATAATTATTTTTTATATTCCATGTTCTTTGGTCAAGAATAAGAGTAGAGATCAAAAAACAAATTCAAGAAAATGAACACTTCTATTAGGGTAACTTAATTAGAGGTCAATGTTTTTCCAAACCAATAATATAAATTTTTTGTACCACATTTTCTTCATAGCCAAACAGTTTTTTTTATATGTATATATATACTACATTTTCATCATAATCAAATGGATTTTTCCCACATATTTTATTCTAATGCATGTTGTAAAAGTTTACTAATGATAAAGTCAATTATTTATTTATTTATTAATTCCTTGAGCCTTTTTATTTTCATTCTATGAAATATATACAGTTTGAATTTTATTACAACAAAAGAATGATACACTTCTCATGTTTGAATAGAAAAAATATGGCATGCACACAAACCATGATTTGCATATCTTTCATATGTCATTGCCTAATGAGGGGTGGGAGTTCTATCTCATTGAGCAATGAAAACACTTCATAAAATAAGTTTCCAAGTTTCAACCCATTTTATCCTTAATATAATACTTTTGAAAATGGAAACATAAAAAGAAATACTAGAGGATGCATACACTTTTAACATACCCTACCTTATACCAATAGACAAGACAATGCAAATATATAGTTGAGAAATGGTATGAAGTATAAACACAACACCTCTTGATTCTAATATTGGATCATAGTCTAGTCATAATTATCTCAAAATAAAAAATAAGAAATAAAAAAATAAGTTTTTTTTTCTTTTAGGAAAGAAAATCAACTTCTCATTTGATTATTTGATTGTAAATTTATATTTCAAAAATAGGAAACATAACAAAGCTAAAAGTTTTAGTTATGCTTAGGTTTTAAGTTAAGAAAAGTTAGGAGAAATGATGGAAATATGACTTTATGATCTTCAAACTTATTTGATATTGCTTACTTCTTGTTCCCTTTTTCTTATTACTTTTTCATTGATTTTGGACTTATGTAGTAGATGGACAAATTTATTCCAATTTAAATTAGTTATAGACCAATCAATAGGAGTAAATTTATAACTTTTTCCTTCTACCTTTTCCTTGTTGCTTGATTGTGAAGACAAACAACTAGGCAATGAGACCTTCTATATGTCTGAATGATGATAACCTAATTATAAGTGGCCACTTTAATTCCTTTTATTGGATTGCTTTTTAAGAATTAAAAGATACAGGGGACAAGTATTTTAAAATGTCAATCCATTCCTGTATTGACATATATGATTAAGTTATATGGGCTTGGGCTCTTTTCCTTCTTTGTCTTCATTATTTTTGGTTATTTTTAGACATTTTGTTTTTGTTTTTGTTTTTTTTCCTTCTCAAAAATTCAATAAATGATTTCATTATATGACTCATCACTAGAAAAGTTATTTGTTTATGCCCATACAGCAGAAAATCATTGGACAACAAAAACTTGTACTTCTTAGTGGGTCAGGCTTTGAGGCCAACCCAGATGAGTTCAGCCTGAAGTCTAAATGTAGGTTTAGCTCAGCCCAATACAAAGTAGACATGGACCAGTTCCCACCAAACATGCTTCTCAGCCCAATATGTAGCCCAACTTCAATCAAATCTTATTTTTTCCTATTCTTTTTTAAGGCAAAAATCATAGAGGATAGTGTTATATTTAAGTTTTATTTCACAAGTGACATTTCCTCCTAGTTGGTCAGGCTTTACCTAGGTTTTTTTTTTTTCATGTACACATTCTTTACATGGTGAACATTTGACCCATTTAGGAGTTGATTTTGGTAAGAATCATTTTACTTTGTAGAACTTTTATTAGCAATGTTTTTATTAAAAACTTTTTGAGGGAGATTTAATTATTGTTTCAACATAAACTCAAAAGTGTTTTAAGTAATGTGTTACATATAACAAAAAAGAAAATGATTTTTGGAAAACATATATGTTAAGTGTTGGATTGAATCCGTTTGAGAAGTGCTTCCTCATAGAAATCAAGGATTCGACAAACTTTTAAAAATTACTTTTAAAGATTGTTTAATACTCATTTTAGTAGTGATTTTGTTAAAAATCACTTTCATATTGCCTATCATCTTGGTCTATTGTTTGACTTAAGACAACATGACATGATAAATAAATTTGCTCTATCCGGATAGATATGTTCCTATGAGCGAATATTCCAGATTAGTGATTTTGACTTACCAATCTATTGTTGTGCCATACTTCTTTGCCACCATTTAAATCAGCTCTTCTAAATTATCTGCAGTATTGTTGCATGAGTAATATTAAGATTAAGGGTTTGATAGAATGCACAAAGAGTTCCCATTTTCTCCATTTTTTTTCTACCTTCCAAGAAGGAAGTTCTCTTTGATTTTGTAGAATTAGATGAGGTTTGGTGCACATGAAAACTTAACATTTGAATCAGATTCAATACATAATGACTTAGGATGTTTGGCTTTAGTATATGACTTAAAACTTAGTATTTAATTCTTAATTAAAATATTAAAGTTATCCTCATTAGTATTAAGTAATGAACCTTGCTTGGAAAAATAATGGAGATAAGACTTGATGGTTGCAGTAGCTAGAGAGTTGATAAGAAGCTGAGACTTGAGAGCTATCTGCAATAAGACTACATAACTATCTTGATTTAGAAAAAAAATGACTTTTTCACTTACTTTTAACTTAAGTCTAATTTTTAAGTTATTCTATCAAATATACTCAACATGCTTATTTGGTACCTGCTTGCAAACTAAATCTATGGATATATAATGATATATAATGCTGTGATCATAGCTTCATGTTTGAGGTATCTTTCATTTCCATATATTTAACTTCCTTTTTTTTTTCTTTTCTTTTTTTTTGGCTTTTTTATAGCGATTAAGGACATGCAAAAATGAAAACATGGTCTGAAAGATTGTTCTTGTGCATGACCTGCAGAAATTATTAGAGATAGTCTCATAGGGACATGGCATAATTGAGAATATTTAGTAAGATATTTGGGCTTGCATGCAATATAGTTGGTTGGTGACTGAGTGAAAATATAATTTCAGGGGTGAGTCTGGGTGAGGGGAGTGGTGCAACCATGTCTGACGATGAGGAGGAGATGCAGATGGATTTTTCATTAGATCAAGGAGGGGGTGACGGGCATGACATGATGGGGTTTGGTCCACTGCTTCCAACTGAATCTGAAAGGACTCTCATGGAGAGAGTACGGCAAGAACTGAAGATTGAACTCAAGCAGGTGATGTTCTTTCTTCAATATTCATCTTCCCTCATCTTGCTCTTCTCCTGGTTACTGGGTAACTCAAGTCATAATACAATAATTCCTCAAATGTTCTGCAGGGATTCAAATCAAGAATCGAGGATGTGAGAGAGGAAATTCTCAGAAAAAGAAGGGCAGGGAAACTACCAGGAGACACAACCTCCGTGTTGAAAAACTGGTGGCAGCAACACTCAAAGTGGCCATACCCAACTGTAAGCTCTCAATTTGCCCATTCCCTTAACCTGAGAGTGATTTGTTTAAGACAAATTGTTCAAGTGTTTGAGGCATTCTTACAGGAAGACGACAAGGCAAAACTAGTGGAGGAGACGGGGTTGCAGCTAAAGCAAATCAACAATTGGTTCATCAACCAAAGGAAGCGCAATTGGCACAGTAATTCTCAGTCGGTGACCGCCTTAAAGTCGAAGCGCAAGAGGTAGAGAGATCAGCATCATCATCGTCATCATCATCTAATTTCATACTAAAAACGGCAAGATGAAGAACATACTTGTGTGTCAATATAGCAGCTGCTTATGTAACCTCCTGGGCATGCAGATAACTCTCTAGACCAAAAACACCTGAAGCTGGGAGTTTGAAACAACCCCTGGAAGTTAGAGATCAGGTACAGAATGTAATTAATATATGGGCATACATATAAGGTTGTAGATTCCTAACTTTTTAACAAATGTAAGATGCTTTCCATTATCTCCCTTTTTACCTTACTCTTTCTTCTCTTAAATTCTTATTTTCCTCCTACTGGTTGATTACTGCTACTTCTGAAACAAATTGTTGCAACAATTCTAAACCTTTTCACACAAATTTGTATAGACTACTTCATTAGTAGAGAAGATCAAATATTGTAATATCTTGATTTGAAAAACCAAAATGAAAATGAAAATGAAAATGGGCGAATGTTAGTTTAAAAACACAAAATAAAATAATCAACACAATGATTTATGAGGTTTTAATATGGTTCAAGAGATACTTTTTCCATTATATCATAAAGAATATTACGTATAATTATTGTGTTTTCAAAATATTTCATGTTTTCTCAACTCTTCTACTTGTATTCATACTTTAAATCATGAGTCTCTCGCTCTTCTCATATCTCATTATTTCTCACATCTTTATCGGTCTCATATAGTTTTTATAAATTCATCTCTTTCTCGTTATGAAAACTAAAAAATTATAATATTGCAATAATATACCAACCAGATAAACATTCTATACAATATTTAAAAAAAAAATTATAATAATTAAGAATTCTACGCGTTTTCCAACAGCGAAGAAGAAATGGTGAGTTAATGGGGTATGTTTGCTTTGCATGAAAATGCATGAGAGACGAGAGGAGGTCAGGGTTGGATCTGGGAAAACAAAAGTAGTCTTGGGTTTGGAAAACGGGTCTGAGCTTGTACCCTAATACCCTAAATGTGAAAAAGGACGGTTCCTTGGAAGAAAAGAGGTGCAGTTTCTGAGTTCGCAGAAACCCCCCATCCAAAGCCGCCAATCAGTGATGACTCACAGGACAGTCAATGGCCAGTCCACCTACGCTACAGACTACACACGCCCTTCTGCTTTCTAGCCATGACCAGACTCAGTCAAGGATAAATTGGGTTGCACCATTACTCCAAACTTACAATTAATTTCAGGAAATTTTGTTGACCTTATTCCTATTAATTTGCATTATCAAAAGGCTTCGAGTTAGGTTGGGTCGGGTTTGCACCTAACCCGAGTCCAACCCAAACTAATATATAAAATATAAATTACAAATATTATAAAATGTTAAATTTAGTCCGGATTTGACTTAAATTACTAAACCCTCGATCAAACCTAATCCAAGCATAAAAAATAGGTTTTCAAACCCTCACAAACATTATTGAGTTCCAATTGGCTCAAGCTACCTGCTCACAGAAATTATACCCATGATTATGAAGATTATAATAAAGTCATATTGATCCAAATTAGAAATGTAGATACAAGGGGCTGTTCTAAATATATGAATGGACCGTAAGTCGAACATTGACAAATGAATACATAGGTTCTAGACACCACATTGGAATGAATCCCAATAATGCCCAAATCAAATAAATTTAAAATAATATATGATCATATTATTCTTCCATAAATTTGAACCCAACTATTTAAAAAAAGAAGAAGTCATGTTCATACCATTATTAAAATAATATTTTTTTGGTCTTCCCCCCAAGTTGTTAATTAAGAATGGACTATCAAAATTATGACTTCTTTTTCCCGTTTATATTTTTTTAATGCCATTTATTAATGCTAAGGTCTATAAATATAATTAAAAAATTAATTTTAATACATTTCATCCATTTTCACAGCCCAGCCCATTCTAACCTACGGGCTTATATTGTATTAAAGGCCAAGACCGGCCCAAAAGGGTACGGGTTACCGGGCCCATGATGTCATTCATCTTCTTCAAATGCCTTTTGCCCCTCCAAAACCAATTTGAAAGTCGTAGCTGAGCGCATTTTTTAAAATTTTATCTTTCAATTTTCCTTTCGCGAACAGCCAAACTACGTCATTACTTAATCCTATTATTAAAAAAAAAAAAAAGGGCTCCACCTTCAGGCCAAACCTGTGGGAACCCTGGAAACAGATTGTTTTGATTTTCATTTGACGGGAAAATATGACACAAATGATGGAAAATTGTCTGCGGAGCTTTCCAAGGAGAAGCGGCTCTTGGTTTTCTTCTATTGGCCAGCGGACGCCTTGTAATCCTTATTTGAGCAGAGAATCTGGGAGAAACTTGTCAATAGAAAGAACAAAGAAGACCCAAGAAAAGGATTTACATTTGCGTATTCATATTGAGAATTCCACAGTTGAAAGTTTATTGGAAGTGGGTCCACACCTAATCTCTAGATTGGTAATCCAATTGTTGTTCTTATTGTGCGTATTCAAAAAGAACATGTCATATATTTCCGTTCAGTACCAGATTAAGAGATTTCTTCTCACAATTTCTTGATATCCCGCTTTGATTTACTTTTACGGGTTCAACCCTCTTCTCTCTTTAGCATTCCTGCCAGTTCAACTCTAAATCTGTTGTTATTGAGATTTAGTTCAGATTCTGAAAAGCTGCCCTGTTTTTGTTTAGGTGCCAGTTCTTTGCCTGGTGGCTATGAAATTTCAATCCAGTGTTTACAGAAATTGGAGTTCAGTAAAATCTTGATTTTCATTTCGTGGTTTAAACATCTGGGTACTCTAATTCGCGGGGCTAATCCGAATTCCATTGGATCAAAATTCTCTAATTCTAGATCAAATCACAACTTTGAAGGCTGTTGTCATTCATATTCATTCATTTAGAGCCAGAATTGCTTCTTCATTACATATATCAAAGTTTCAAGTAGCTAGCAGTCTTGTTCTATGGCTGAATCAGCATATGTCAATTCAGCGCCTTCTGATGGCTATAGTCAGGGTCAAGAAATTGTGCCATTTCCTACCGCTAAGGGCTCATTGAAATTTTTTCTTCTACATGGGAATCTAGATATTTGGGTCAAGGAGGCCAAAACCCTTCCTAACATGGACATGTTTCATAGATCTCTATCAGACATGTTTGGCAGATTCTCAGTGAAATCTGCCCCAACAATTGAAGGGCACAAGCCTCATAAGATAACCAGTGATCCGTATGTCACAATTTCTGTAAGTGGGGCTGTGATTGGGAGGACTTTTGTGATTAGTAATTCTGAAAACCCTGTTTGGATGCAGCATTTTTATGTTCCTGTTGCACATCATGCTGCAGAAGTGCACTTTGTTGTGAAAGACAGTGATGTTGTGGGCTCTCAGATTATAGGGGCTGTTGGCATCCCGGTGGAGCAGATATACTCGGGTTCAAAAGTTGAAGGAACTTTTCAAATCCTTAATGGGAGTGGGAAGCCCCGTAAGCCTGGAGCTGTCTTGACTCTATCAATCCAGTACACACCAATAGAAAAGGTGACCCTTTACCAATTTGGTGTAGGGTCAGGTCCTGAATACACTGGGGTCCCTGGTACATACTTTCCCCTTAGAACCGGCAGCAAAGTCACACTTTATCAAGATGCCCATGTCCATGATGGCTGCCTTCCAAATTTGAAGCTTGATAATGATGTCCAGTTTGAGCATGGGAAATGTTGGCATGACATCTTTCAAGCAATAAGTCAGGCTCGTCGTCTGATCTACATCACGGGATGGTCTGTGTATCACAGTGTTAGACTGATACGAGATACTGATAATTCAACAGAATTCATGTTGGGGCACCTTCTGAAGACCAAGTCCCAGGAAGGTGTTAGAGTGCTGCTCCTTGTATGGGATGATCCTACTTCTCGAAGCATTCTGGGTTATAAAACAGTAAGGAACGAAAGAACTTTCTTTAGTTATGATTCAGTCTTTTAGTAGTCTAATTTGGATTTAATGTCATGCCATGTTTCCTTTTCTTTATTGTGTACAAAATGTAACCATAGCTGAATTCTCACACTTGGTTTCATTTCTTCTCTCTCTTTTAAATGTCATTACTTCAGAATTTTTTCTCTCTTTAAAACGTCTTTACTCCAAAAATTTGTTATTCTTTTCTCAGTCTGTTGATTCTGTGTGCTATGGGGATGGGCTTGCTGGTTTGATCTTGCCTGCCTACTGAAAAGGGAATGGCCACTAGTTTGGTTCTGATAATATAGGAATGCTTGCTGGTGATTTAATTGCAATTGAACAGTAAAATTAATGTTGTTTTTAGCCTCTATACTATCTGTTTTTATGTTGAGAATGATGGTTTTTTCTTTTCTCTCTGTGTCAGTGTGTATATGAGGTGAAAGTGTGATTGGTGTATCATACTAATGAACTATTTAAGACAGACATGCAAATACTTCTCCTTTGGTAAAGTACAATTAACAGTATCAGAATGTTTGCTTATTATGTTGATTATGTTTGATGTTTACACAAGGGATTGGGTAAAATACCTGTTTACATGTTTGTCCCACTACAGATCAAAGTAGAATAAATATTAAAAGGCTACCTTGATACATTGCCTGTCAAATATGATGTTTCATGCTTAGGAGGTGGTATAAACCAGATTTTTTTTGAAATAAGTATCAATGATGTCAGAGAAGTTTCCTATAATATCAACTTATGTGTCATGTTGTATGGTCGGATGTGACCTGAGTTTTCAGGTACAAGTCAACTTGTGTCATATGTGGTTAACTTTTAGAGGGAAATTCTACAATGTTATGACAATGAAATCTTAAAATTATGGGGTTATATTTGAAGTTTACTCTAGAAAGTTTCTAAAGCAATCTCCAGGATTAGATTACAGTAGTCTGAGCTGTATCAGTGGGACTGGAATGAAGGGCAGGCTGGAGTTAGGTGTCTAAATAATGAACCAAATATATTGCAAAAGAAAATGACATAAATTCCATGCTTGTTCCATGTGCATATGCAATGTGGTCAGCTTTGTATGGCCATAAATTTGTCAACATTTCTCTATTTTGAGTGATCTCCTTATTTTGACTGCTTGAAAAATCTTTTTGAGACCTGTAGTGGCTGTTTCTGCTAGTTTGAAATATAACTGTTTAGCTTCAGAAGGTGGCTAAAAAATTTATTAATATAGTGAAAATTAGGGGTGTGGTAATTGTTGGAGAGTTCTAGACTCTCCTATGAGATGGCTGAGTATTTATAACTTATGTCTATTTAGGTTTAGGATTTTGAAATTGTTCGTATGCTTTTCATCTCTGTCATTTCATTGTAAACTTTTTTATCATTAGTCAGGTACAAGAGCCTAAATATTAGTTTGTGTAGTCAACACTGATATTACTATTTTTGTATTAGATCCAATCAATCCTGGGTACCCTCTGCATCAATATGGTTCTTGTCCATTCCTCGAATAAGCTCATCATGCTTAACTGTGCTGATCAATCTTTGGCTTTTGGTTGTATTCCTAAAAGGTTCATTTTTTAGTATGACATAGTACAAGACTGTCATTTGTAGAGCAGTTGAAAGATTGAAAGAGATTGCCCAAACTACATAATGTTTTATGCTAGCATGATTGTATTGTGTCCTTACAGCACTCTGCACAATTTCTACCTTTATATTATTTTTATTCCTTCCTTCTGTATGTCCCCAGATGGATAGAATGGTGAGAATGATTTGTGTTGGATAAGGCTTTGTTGTGTTGATAAGTAGTGTTTTATGCTTTTATCGTTTTCTTCCTGATACTTTATTTTCAGTAATCTTAACATTCTTATTTGGTTGCTAACTTGTCGCCATTAATGCATCTACTTTTTATTTCCACATTGCTCACCTAATTAAATAGGCAACTTGATTATCTTTCACTGAGTACTTAAAAAATTTGTGATATGTAGGATGGGATCATGCAAACATATGATGAGGAGACTCGCAGGTTTTTCAAGCACTCTTCTGTGCAGGTGCTACTTTGCCCTCGATCTGCTGGAAAAGGACATAGCTGGATCAAACAACAGGTTTGATATCAATTGGTCTCGTCTCTTATCAGACAGTAATGTCCATGCCCCTACATCTAGATCTTCGGAAAATGTGATACTTGTTTTAAAATCCAACGGTGTGTACATGCCCAGAGATTATTGCCAACAGCTTCATAAGCTATATCCAATGTGAAAAAAAAAAAACAATAATATTGGAAAGGGCTGTATTATTGCTTAACTTACCTGCATTGCTTTTGTTTACCTGTATATGAGGCTTCCTGATGCCTGTACATTCCAGTTCATTATCTGCCATGGAAAATTTGTTGAACCTCTGGTTTTTATTTGTGTTTTCAGGAAGTTGGGACAATCTATACCCATCATCAGAAGACTGTGATTGTGGATGCTGATGCAGGTCATTATAAAAGAAAGATTATTGCTTTCATTGGAGGTCTCGATTTATGTGCAGGGCGATATGATACTCCGCAGCATCATATTTTTAAAACATTACAAACAGTTCATCAAGATGACTACCATAATCCTAATTTCACGGTAACAATTCAATCGATTTCTTTGTTGATGCAGGATTTTAGTTTTTGCTCCACATTTGGAAATTATATTCTTCACTTCTCTGTCCCTTCCTTGATGTTCTGCTAGTTTAACAGGTACACATAAACATGTAAGAGTGGCCACAGCACTTGGATGCTTAGTTGGTTGCTTTGTTATATTCCAAATTGGATATGTTATACATCTTAGTAGTTGGTTTATTATTGGTAATTCTCATTGAGCTTATATCAATCGAAAATTTGCTACATGAAATGAAAATATTGAAGGAAACCATATAATGAGAAAAAAATTGCCTTTAATAGGTCTCTTATGAGCTCTTTTCAAATCTTTCATGATCATAGTGCTATTTTTTTTGCATAGTTCTTGAATGAAATTATCTAATAGGCCAAACCCGATAATTTAGTTTGAGAACATGTTATAAATCCATATGTTCATTTGATAGAAAGGCACTTAGGTCAAGCATGGAAGGTTCATAGTGCATGATCTGTCTATGAAGAAATATGTTGCTCATTACTTTTCTTATTATTGTTGCTGTTGTTACCATAAACACATGTTAAAATCTTACATACCATATCATGAATAATAAACAGCAAGGGGTATGTTCTTGTAGCTCCTAATATCTGGCTTCCAATTTACTAGAATGAAGAAAAAAAGCTTGGAAGCACTGTGCTATGAGGTGTAATGGAATCAATCAAAACTAGGCTAATTAAGTTGCTACTAATCAGATTTTGCTGCTGTCATATTTGTTTATTCTTTCTTTAATTTTAAACTATTTATCTTGTTACCTGAATAGGGGCCTACTACTGGATGTCCACGAGAACCCTGGCATGATATGCACTGTAGAATTGATGGTCCTGCAGCATATGATATCCTCACCAATTTTGAGGAGCGCTGGTTAAAGGCTTCTAAACCCCGTGGACTTCAAAAGCTGAAAGCATCATCATATGATGATGCTTTACTCAAGCTTGAGAGAATTTCCGACATCATTGGGATGGCAGATGCCTCCTGCCCAAATGAAAACGATCCAGAAGCTTGGCATGTCCAGGTAATTTGGATCCCAGTTGTCTGTTTGCATCAGATCCTTTGCAAGACCTGGCTATCTATTGAATGCTCTATCTCACTTGACTGACTTTTTGAACAATTGAAGGTCTTCCGTTCGATTGACTCCACTTCTGTGGAAGGCTTTCCTAAGGAACCAAAGGAAGCTACAAGCAAGGTGAGAAAAAATTTTGGCAAAATTTTGGCCACTTTGTTCCACTTGAGTGAACATGTCATTCTAATACTGTTTCTTAGTAATGGTTAATTAACTATTGTGTTAACTATGTTGTAACAGAACCTGGTTTGTGGGAAAAATATACTGATAGACATGAGTATACATACAGCATATGTCAAGGCTATTCGTGCTGCTCAGCATTTCATTTATATTGAGAACCAGTACTTCCTCGGGTCATCTTATAATTGGGCTTCTTACAAAGACTTAGGTGAGTAACTGTTAATGCTTTAGAGTAAATTGTCTGGTTTTGATCCAGATAGAGGTTTTCTTCATGGTAGCTATTACACTGTATTTCCTCGTAGTGGTTTGAGGAAGTAATGTTAGTAAGGTTTTCAAGTTTCACTACCTTGATATTGGTTTTGAATTATGCAACAAAATTAAAGAACCTTGTAATTGGTGCCCAACATAGATAAGCGGTGTTTGACATGTTACCTATAAAGAGTGGAATGAAAGTGACAATTGAGGATATACATATCTCTCAATGTTGTTTTGGATATGAGGTGTTTGAGAGATTAAAAGCCAAAATGGGAGTGTCCTCATTGCACCTTGCCAAGCTTATGCATTTTATAAAGAGGTGGTCAGTGTCATGGCAGTTATGCTTGGCGCCACAAAGCTAAATTATTTGCTGGATTGCAATTTATTAATTACATTTCATATTGGTTAGTTGGATATTCTACTTTCTTCCTTCACACAGGATGGCCCACAAGTAGGTGGTATCCTTGCTCACTATATTGTTATATTGTTTCGTCATGTTCAACTCAATTACTTAGAAGACATAGTTCTTGCTTGGAACCTTATGATTTGATAGCATATGTTTGGCTCTTGTAATAATCAATGTTTTACTGATTTTATTGGCAATTGGCATTTGCACAATAGAAGCAATTTAAGCATAATGCTGACTTGCAGGTGCAAACAATTTAATACCTATGGAAATTGCTCTCAAAATCGCTAACAAAATCAGAGCAAAAGAGAGGTTTTCTGCATATATTGTTATCCCAATGTGGCCAGAGGGCGTTCCTACAAGTACTCCTACACAGAGGATTCTTTTTTGGCAGGTAGGCTTCAATAATGGTTTAAGTATTTCTTCAGAAAATGCATCTGACCTTGGTGGAAATAGATCAATGAGGCATCATGACAGCTTATAGAATATTCATCTTAACGAAAGAATGATGTCTTATTTACTTTCATGATTGTAGGACTCCTGCAGATTGTTATGCTTTATCAGCATATTTTCTGTAATGACTGAGGGTGCATTTCCCATGAAATTCAAATTGCTCCACATGATGTGAATATCGCTTTGTTTGTGATATCCCACATCAGATGCAGGAAAAAGTTCTTAAGCACTATGTATGTAGTGGGCTTCTCCTAACTATGTAAATGTGTTTTAAAGCCATGAGAGTCATTGGCCCAAAACAGATAATATTTGAGGGAGTTCGACCTGTAAGGGTGTGTCTGTCTGAGTTGCGCCTCATAATCCCATGGAACACAACCATGCATGGGGCCCTATTCCGGATATATAAAACTCTGGAGCTACTAAATTTCCATGAAATCTCCCACTTGACCCTAGTGGAGAGTACCTTAATTTCTTTGAAGTTCATGGAAGTCACAGTCCTTGGAAATTATAATGCATATTAGGTTTTCATAGATTCTTTCGTGATATTCCAGTCAGTGAACCATTACTGCCTTCATGTGTATTGACACTGTTGGTAGAAATGTCAGAGACTCTTATTGCTTGACTTCTTAGGGAAAGCATTAGTTCTCTAATTTGTTGTTTGCCTTTCAATATCCACTACTAAGCCTTGTGTTATGGCCTTTAATATCAAATAAGCTTACATCCCTTCAATTAAAGATTCTTTTGACTGTTCAGTCTTAATTAACATCTTTTTTTATCAGATAGCCCTAGAACTCCATAAAATCAGCTTCTCTGTCAGATGATTCTTAGGAACCTTTTGACATAAATAATTTAAGTTCTTCTCATTTTCCATGAGATTGTCACATATGAATCAATTTTCAAGTTAATTGTAATTTTACTATGTCAAAGAAATGGTAATGAGATGTGACATTAAAATTTGGGATGATATATCACTATTTGTAGTTCTGCTTCTTGCTTAAATGATGTTATTGCTGATTGTGCAGCACAAAACAATGCAAATGATGTATGAAATGGTTTACAAGGCACTGCAAGAGGTTGGGCTTGAGAACCAATATCATCCACAAGACTATTTAAATTTCTTCTGCCTGGGGAATCGCGAGGAAGGAGTTGACACCTCAAATGCAGGAAATCAATCCGCAGCAAACACCCCTCAAGTATCTACTAACCCCCTAATACAGTTTCATATCTTGTTTTCAGATGTTATTGTTTCTGCATTTCCCACTCATACTTCTGCCTTGAATTCTGCTATTGAAAAATGTCATGAATGTTGGTTATCCAGGCACTTGCTCGTAAAAGCAGACGCTTCATGATTTATGTCCATTCAAAAGGAATGATAGTGGATGATGAATACTTGATAATAGGGTCTGCAAACATCAATCAACGTTCCATGGAAGGAACCAGAGACACCGAAATTGCAATGGGTGCCTATCAGCCTCATCATACATGGGCAAGAAAACAGTCTAGCCCACATGGTCAAGTAAGCTTCATATATCTTGCTGTCTGACTGATAATGCATGTTTCAAGTTAGACTTTAAAGCTGAAAGTTTATAGAATTTAAATCCATGGTAGAAACATATGATGGCAAAACATTTGTGCAACCATTAAGAAAACCATCCTTGGATGAAATTGGTGTCTGAACTTTTCTCCATTAATGGACCTATGTTCATCTTACAAGTTGTCTGATCATTGCTAGATAAACCCTGAACACCTGGAACCTTTGCTTTGATATCTACTAATCAAATACACAACCAACTGATTAGTGTATCTACCAAATGCAGATATATGGATATAGGATGTCACTATGGGCAGAGCACACTGGAGTACTGGAGGAATGTTTCAAGCAACCAGAAAGTGTTGAGTGTGTTAGACGGCTGAGGTCCTTGGGTGAGCTCAACTGGAGGCAGTTTGCAGCAGATCAAATAACAGAAATGAAGGGACACCTTCTGAAGTACCCTGTGGAAGTGGAGAGAACAGGGAAGGTGAGGCCTCTTCCTGGGTCTGAAACATTTCCAGATGTCGGTGGGAACATAGTGGGGACTTTTACAGCCATTCAAGAAAATCTCACCATATAATCCCCCAGTGGCTACTACTAATAAGGACCAGAGTTTGTGCCTCACAAATGAATGAAGCCAAAGTCCACAATCAATCTCCAGTGTTTTTTACTCCATTGATACTTTTGACTGCTACGCATTATATGGACGGTTGTTTGCCGACACCCCAACCGATCGTTATGTACAGGATGTGGATTTATGTAGCCTGTGCATCTCCATTAAAGTGGGTGTTTGGAGTCTTGGACCACCCCACCTAAACATAGAAAATGTAAAACATGTATAAGTTTACTACTGCTATTATTGGTTTTTATTTATTACATTGCTTGTCGGGAAAGCTTGATTTCAATAATGACGGCCCTGTCTCATCGGAGGTCTCCTTAAAATTTGATTTTTCTTTTCTTTTCTTTTACTTTTTGTTCTTTTATTTGACTTGAATCTTCATGGGTAATTTTTAGACACCAAATTTCTTCAGTGGTTTTGCAGTTTGTTATTACTTATTACCCTCTCAAACGGATGATTCTTGTCAAGATGTCTTAAGAAGTCTTGCTAAGGTTAAAAAACAAATATTTTAAATTTTAGATTTTAAAATTTTATTTAAAAAAAACAAATAAAGGATAAAAAAGAAAAAAAAAAAATGGAAAAAGGAAAAGGAGAAGGCAAGGGGAATAAAATCATTCCTTTTCTATTTTCTGACGTAGCCAACCATTACAAAGAGTATTCGGTCGTTGATGGGAAAAAATTAAGGGCAGTTTATAAACTATCCTTGAAAACGGTATGGATAAAATTGTCTTTCTTATTTATGACAATAAATAAAAATTTATTTTTAAAAATAATTGTCAATAATTTTCAAAAAAAGGAGAAAAATAAGAAAGATATTTTAAGTATTTTAATAATATTAATAAGATTTGTATTTTAAGGTGGGAAATATTGACGGGGACACGTAATCTTGCCGCTTAAAAATATTTTAAGGTAATTTTTTTTCGCATCAAATCATTTTGGCTGACGTGTAATTTTCAGGTGTGGAAATTATTTTTATGCCCTTTAATAAAATATTTCTATTTAAAAACGCAAGTGGGAAGGAAGATACATGTGACATTGGATGCACCGAGAATACCATACTCCATTCCATAGAGACGCACATGGGCTGCCAGCCTGCCACCGTTCTTGGAGATTCGAAATTTATAAATCCAAGTACAAAAAATGTAAGGATGACCGATTGGAAAGCAGGTGGAAGCACGTCCTTGTCAGTAGCCTCACACTCGTCAATTTAACCTTTCCTCAACACCACAATTTCACCCTCGACTCCAAATACATCTCTATATATAAGTTGTAATACCACCCTCTTTCAGAGTCTCAGATCTCATCTCTCATTTTTTATTCACATCATCACACACACACACACTCTCTTTCTCTCCAATGGGTTTTCCGGCAAACGGCGCGGCGGCATCGGACAGGAAGTTGAAGTTTCTGATCTATGGTCGGACCGGCTGGATCGGTGGCCTGTTGGGGAAGCTGTGCGAAGCTCAAGGGCTGGAGTACAGCTACGGCTCAGGGAGGCTCGAGAACAGGGCGTCGTTGGAGGCGGATCTGGCGTCGGTGAAGCCCACACATGTTTTCAACGCCGCCGGAGTCACTGGCAGGCCGAACGTGGATTGGTGCGAGTCGCATAAGGTGGAGACTATCCGGACCAATGTGGCGGGGACCTTAACGCTGGCGGATGTTTGCAGAGAGAAAGGTTTGGTGTTGATTAACTATGCCACCGGCTGTATATTCGAGTACGATGCGAATCATCCGCTCGGGTCAGGTGTCGGGTTCAAGGAGGAGGATACGCCCAATTTTATCGGATCTTTCTACTCCAAGACCAAGGCCATGGTGAGTCTGTTGATTTGTTTAAAATTTTTCCATTTTTTCATTTGGATTTGTTACTCATCTTACACTGTGTTCATTCCAATTTTGATTTTGCATTAGTCTCTACATCAAGTCTTGGTAGATCTCTCAAGCAAAAATGCATTTCTTGGATAAGCTTGGGTTCTTCCTGGGGCTATAGAATCTGAATTTGATGTATAGATGCCTGATAAATCATCTAAATTTATGTGTCGGATCTGTGATATTGCGTCTGGATCTGGTTTGTTTCTTCAAAATTGCGTGCCTTTACATTTACAACGTGTAAGAGCAATGATTCCCTTTTACAGTCACGTGATGATGTCTCGAGCTAAGAGTATAGACGTCGAGCTGCTTACATAAGCCGGAAACTTGTGAAACGTTACCCATGTGACAGTGGTGTTACCTCTTGTATTTCTTTCTGCAATGGATTCTTAATATTGAAGGATATTTAACAAGTCATTTTCTGAAAGATTGTAGGTCCAATCCGTACCATCATCATTGATGTTTTTATTCCTAGTCAATGATATACTGATGTATGATTGTTATGTCGCCTAGGCAGTAATGGAAGTGTGGTTGGCATGATAATTAGTCCTCCTAACAGTGATTTCCCTTTCTTGGTATCTAAAAGGTGGAAGATTTGCTGAAGAACTATGAGAATGTATGCACGCTGCGTGTCAGGATGCCCATCTCATCCGATTTATCCAACCCTCGCAACTTCATTACGAAAATCACCCGATATGAAAAGGTGGTTAATATTCCAAACTCAATGACCATATTGGATGAGCTTCTTCCCATCTCCATTGAGATGGCAAAGAGAAACCTCACCGGAATCTGGAACTTCACAAATCCTGGAGTGGTCAGCCATAATGAGATTTTGGAGATGTATCGGGATTATATTGACCCCAATTTTGCATGGAAGAATTTCACTCTCGAGGAGCAAGCTAAGGTGATTGTTGCCCCAAGGAGCAACAATGAGCTTGATGCCAGCAAATTGAAGAAGGAATTCCCCGAGCTCATGTCCATCAAGGAGTCCCTCATAAAATACGTGTTCAAGCCAAATCAGAAGGCCACAGGGGCTTGAAGCGGTTAGGTTTATAACTCTCAGTTTCTTTACTGCTATTTATTACATTTTGTTGATGTGGGTTGAAGTAATCTTGGTATCCATGGTTGCCTCTTCCCAAGTGAAATGAATGATTGAGCTTAATATGTTTTCGGTTGTTGTATTTGTATTTAACTTGATCATGAATAAATTAGTTGGGATGTGATTTATCAACTCACATATATGTGTTATAGTTTTATTGGTACTAGGAAGTAGGAGCTACTCTGTGTTTGAAGATTGGATCAAGAATCCACTTATCCACCACAAGAAATAGGAACAGATTTGACTTCTTAAATCAGAGGGAACACCACAGCTACAATGACCAATTCACTGGAAACAAACAAGTCGCGAACACCACACCGACAATAACCAATTCACTGGAAACAAACAAGTCACAATGACCTATTAGTTTGATTTTATTCTACTGTTTGTCTGTTGTCTGCCTTTCTGATATAACCCACGCCTAGGCAAAGCTTACCTCCTCAAATGGCTAGAGGACCCAACCACGTCAGCCCATAACAAGAAAAGACCAAAGTTTTATTACCCTTTCAGGAGAGGCGGTGAAAACCTGTTCTCTCCAGGATTCCAAACTCTTGACTACGGATGGAGTCTTAGATGGAACTTAGTTGTTTCCAAGGATCCCATTCTTGTGATAGATGGAAGAACCTTTGAAAACTGGTTTCTTGTGAGACATGGAGTAGGAAGAATAGGTAGCACCTGGGAGAACTGTGTACACCACAAGTGGGCTTCTTACCTCATGGACCCCATCTGTCCACCATATTGCACCAGACATGATGGGCTGTTGCGAAATCTTAGGTCCATACACCTTCACTGTGAATGATTTCTTCTCTCCGATGGCAGAGAATGATATTACGGATGGCTCCACTGTGACACTGAGGGTGGTAGGCACGTACATGCCGGCAGTGTAGGTTGAGTTGGGAGAGCCAACATTAGTAACCGTCCTGGTGAAGACACCCATGATTTGGTTCCCATCTTCCACAGCTAGCGAGAATGAGGGATAATTGAGATCCCAAGCTCTTCCAGGCTCTGTGCTGTTGCAAACACTGTCGTCCCCTGTGACAAGTCTCAGTGTGGAGGTGTTGTAACCCTGCTTGCAGAGGAAGCTTATGTAATCTGCCTCTGATGCATCATACACAAGTCCGGGATCTGTTGCATTCAAGGGGTTGATGTGACCTGACCCATAAGCAAATTCGAGGTCTTCGTGCTTCCTTGGGTCCATCACATGAGCTATATCCATGAAAACATCGATACAGTGAGAGAATTAAAACAAAAAAATTAGTTTGCCCACTAGCATGAGGGCAAGACATTGAGACTAAGTCTCTGATCCTTCACCTGTGGTCATGAGGGCAGATTTAATTGCAGCGGGAGACCAGTTGGGGTGGGCAGCCTTGACATAGGCTGCGGCACCACTAGCATGAGGGCAAGACATGGATGTCCCAGAGATAATATTGTAGTCGACACTCCTGGTGTCCAGATAGTAGATGGAAGGTGGTGCCACGGGTGACCAAGCAGCAAGGATGTCCACACCAGGGGCAGTTATATCAGGCTGTAGATCATGCATCCAAGATTAACGTCTGAACCCATGTGGTAGGGCTTGAGTGAACATGATGTAAACACTGAATTCAATCAAAATAAGCAAATCATCAGCTCACCTTAAGAATGTCTGGGGTGATCGGGTTGGGTCCTCTTGAAGAAAATGAAACTACATTGGGTGCCATGACGTCGTTCCAAGTCTCACTAAATAGAATAGTCGCCAAAGGATTTCTGAACAAGGGTTTGGTTTATTTAATTAACATGATTGCAAAATCAAACTTAGTGACCAACATAAAAGAGGGCTAGTCCAGAAAGTAACTCACTTGGCAGTTCTGATGTAATCCAAAATTGCAAGGCCATCTTCTACACTGATTTGAGTTGCTGGTAATGGGTAGTTGAAGGCATAATCAGTTATTAGATCAGCCATTATTGTACCTACACCATCTGCCAAAAGAACGGTAGAACCATCCCAAAGGGTGTCACAGAGAACAATCTTTCCCTTAATTTTGTACGAGTCCAAGGTATCAGGTAGGCAATATCTTGAAAAGTCCGAACTGTAACCAGCAGAAACGTTTGCAGCATCTCCTCCCCAGATCAAGGGAAATGTGGTCCCGTTGAGCTCAAAGCTGTTAACCGAGAGTCCCTTCATTATGCCAAGGTAAGACAAATAACCGATATCAGCAAATATAAATCTGATTACAGGTAGTAAAACACAGAAGGTTCAATCTCAAACTCACAGTGTAGACTTGTCCATTGCTAAGCACCACCTGGGCGACAAATTTTCTGTCAATGCTGCTGGCAGCAACAGTCAGTATCCAAGGCGCGTAGTTGGAAACTGTTACTGGAAAGGGGCCAGAGTTACCGGCAGAGCTTGAGGTTAAGATACCATATTTCATGGCATGGAAAGATCCAATAGCAATTGGGTCTTGGAGGTATTCCAAAGGGAAGTCAGCTCCAAGAGACACTGAAATGATATCTACACCATCTGCTATAGCATCGTCGAAAGCTGCAAAGATGTCTGCAACAGCACATCCATAATACCAGCAAACTTTGTACACAGCAATTCTTGCATTAGGCACTGCACCTCTTGCAGTTCCCTTAGCTAGTCCAAAGTAGCTTGCTCCATCCACCTCCCTGCCTGCAGCGGTTGAGGCTGTATGTGTCCCATGCCCTAAGGAGTCCCTTGGAGATTTGAAGTCTGAAATGTCATAATATCCTTCACTGTTGTAGTATCGTGCCCCAATGATCTTGCTGCGTTGTAAAACCTTCCATTAGTCTTGAAGCCCATGAAGACATATGCCATAAAGACAAGCATTTATCCCAAAGTCTCACGACATAATAAACCTGTAACCCCATGTTCTACCTCAAGTTTCTCTTTGCATAGAACCTTATTCTACAATATTTAGACTGATACCAGGGATGAAGTCACTGACTTTTTCTTTTTCTTTTTTTTCAATTTTCTTATTTCTTTTGTTACAATGGTGATATGATTAATGACAATTTAGCATAGGAAATAATTGTAGGGTACTCACTTGTTGCAGGTGAAATTGGCACCTTGGCATGTCCCATTCCATTTAGAAGGTGGGGAGCCAAATCCTTCATCATTGAAGCTTTCAGATTCTGGCCAGATTCCTATAAATAGACAAACACGAAAAGCCTCCAGTTTATAATAGTATCCTGGAAATTCGAGTGAAGCCAGGTAATAGTGCTTGAGATTTGAACCTGTGTCTAGAAGTGCAACAATGATTTCTCCTTCTTCGGACCCTCCAACAGTGCCCTTGCTGAAGCCCATGAAGTCCCATGACCTTGTTGTGTGAAGCTTTAATATATGGTTTGGAGTAACTGAAACCACTCCCTCCATTTCTGTAACACAAATCATTTGTTTCAAGTATTAACACTAACACATACTCGTCTTGTTCATTCATTCATCACACTTTATGGTAATCTCACCTGATAATCTCCCTACTTCTTCATCAGATAATCTAGCTGCAAACCCATTAAAACTCCGGCCATAGCTATAAACCAGTGACTCCTTGGCTGATGAAGTGCTGTAATGAGATAATGAAGGTATAAATACAATTCTATTATGGGGGGAAAAAAAGGACATGGAAAATAATGACGCGTTTCTTTCTAAGTTTGGGCTCCATTGTTTTAACTAGCTACTAGGACTAAACTTCAGAATATGAATGGCAGCAAGCAGTAGCAGCAAACCTTCCAAGCACAGTTTCAAGCATGGAGTGGTGAATTGGCCTGAGTGGCTCATCGCCCAGAGGCCGACCTCCCATGTACACAACATGAATCTACACATACATAAACTCCAATTCCTCAGAAATCAAATGCACAAACATGTATAGTATATCTACATTCAAAAGTTAAGGAGTATCAAAGCTATAGACTCATTTATCTCTACCTTCTTCTCGTCACCCTGGCATTTCATCACAAATGCTACAAAGAGAAGAGCATACAAAAGAGAAGTACACAGCCCCATCTTGGCCATATCTAAACCGTAAGGCACGATGCCTTAAGAATGTAGGACTTATGAGGTATTTATACAAGCAAAGCATTGATACATACTCTGATATATCCGCACTCTCTGTTGTGTAGCTTTACTGGCACAGGCCTGTCTTTGGTTGCTTCTGGTTTTGGGATTGTCGCCAACGTCTGAGCTCAATCAGCAACAATGAATGAAGTAAAAAATGAAGTATTCTTATGAACAAGCTGTTGACATTGATTTGGTCGTTCCATTTCTCTTGTGGCACTTGCTATGTTTCGCTTGTCTGCAACTTTGTTGGCGAATAGAAGTTGTTTTGCTTGGTGGTGGGACTGGTTTGGCCTTTGCAATTTGGATAGTCTCTTACATTTTGCATTGCTGTGTCCGTCAAATACCATATTTTATAATTTTATGGGTATATCTCTTGGGAAACTTCATAGAATCATATTCTTAATCCTCTGGGTCAATCAATTCTTAGATGTTTTTTAGTACTTTCGTTTCATTTGGTAAAAGAAATGTGTCATTTTTCTTATTGATATTTGTGACCGAATTAATCAGAAAATCAACCCAACTAATCAATTTATACAACAGGGCAGTGACTGGATTTAGTTTTTGTTACCCTCTTTTAAGACCAATATGCACATATCACTAATAAAGAAAGTGCGTAACGTTAAAAGAGTTATTTTCCCGTATCACACGACTACTTTTTCTAAAAATTTAAATTTATAAGATTTGAGTTCATAATATATTCGTACATTCAAAATAACCCTTTCTCATATGTAATTTTTTTTTGGGGTTACACGTTAGCTTAATAAATAAATAAGAGAAATAAAATAATCCTTTTTAAATTTAATAACTCGAGAAAATAAATTTATGTACACTCTCTGACGTGTGTAGTTTCACTCGAGTTTACATATAAGCTTAATAAATTGAAAAAAATAAAGTAACTTCTTTTTAACTTAGTAAATTAAGAAAATAAATATAGATTTGATCATATGATCTATGAAGATTATAAAATTTGAGTCCACGATGAACAAATGGAGTTGACCAAGTCATGACTTATAGCTAAGACTCGTTATGCTCACCCATCTCTTGAACCCCAAAAATGAAATGAGTTTCATTAAATTCTCTTAATTTAACAAAAGTAAAAAGAAAATTATTAATTTTTGTTGTGGTGATGTATAATAGAAGAAGATTGTGGGTGAAATTCACATGATGATGAGTGTTAGTTGACTAGGTTTAGACTCAAGTGCCACCAAACAGCACTAGTAATATACCCAGGTGGTGACTGGTGAGCAGGTTTCGATGTGGGATTCAAAGTTCATGATTGTGGTCCAACTTTCATGTTGGTGGTATCATTGTTCCAATAGCCACTAACATTTCATTTTCAGCCATCAGGGTCCGAGGAGCCACCTCGTTTATGTGTCAATGCTTTTGTCCCCACATGCCTACTGAATTGAGAAAAAAAAAACAAAAACAAAAAATCCATCCCACCCTATACAATTTGGTCACTTGGCACTCAAATGATCAGCTCTTACCTGATAGATCACAAGCTAAGATATTTTCCTCTAAGTTTGTATTGAAATCACTAAAATATCTAAGTAAAAAATCTTGAAATGCTTTTTATTAGAGAATATGTCCAAAATGGGTTTTGAAAAATGGAATATTACTCTGATCCCATTTGTCGGTGCACATATATATAGTATATGTCTATATATAGTGGGGGCAAAACTTATTCCTTGAGGATAGGATGCCTAAGTGTTAGGTTTTGAAGAAGCCTAGCTAAGATGGGTGCTTGTGTGGCCTCCATTTATTAACTTATATATATATATATATATATATATATATATATATATATATGCCCATATGATCCCTCTGGGTAGGCCAGCAAAGGGTTAAAAGGAAATGGTCTACCCATTTGGTGATCATTCAATTATGGAGTGAATGGATGACAATCATGGGATGGGGTTTCCGTCCTATTCCATACTTGGGATACTCACTTCCTTCAATGTTCTTCTCCTCATTTATCATTATTTTCAATCAAAAACTAGGTGGGGTTTTTTTTTTTCTTTTCTTTTTTTCTCCTGCCTTTTTGCTAACATTTGTTTGGCAACATTAATGTGATTACTTGAAGGAGCTTCATAAATGCAGCATGTTGTCCAAGGGCCATGGGGCTTTCGTGCTGCCAAGTGCTTTGTGGGTTGGGAACTTTTACCTATGTTTGGTTACCAAGAAATTTGAGAGAAAATATTAGAACAAAAGGAAAAAAGAAAAATAAAATAAAAATGAAAAAATTAAATAATTTGAAAATATATAAGTTTTTAATTAATTTTAATTATATTTAATTTTTTTAATATTTTTATTAAAAAAATAAATATAAGAAAATTATTAGTAGTATTATTATTTTTTCTTTGTTGGGGATTTTTTGAAACTGAACATATCAACTTGTTGACATTAGAAAGCATGAGTTAATGAAGTAGAGATTTAACCACCCAAATTTGAGGTTAAAAGGGTTCACTTTGATAGTTGAAGGAAAAGGGGTAGGATAAAAGAAAAAAAATAAAAGGGAAGAAAAATGATAAATGAAAAAAAAAATGGAGAAAAATTAGTGTTGTAGTATAATTCGAGCGAGTAGTCTTGTTTAGCTGCCACAAGCTGGAAATAAAGATAGCCAACAGTTCCATCTAAGTTCTTGAAGAGGCAAACGGTTATAATCCCTGCATAAAAGCTATTCGAATGATTTGTCCATGTCCATTCCTATGATGTTAAAATTAGTAAGTGACTTAAGCCAATCAAAATCATTTTCAAAAAAAAAATCTCTCATCTTTGTAAAGTCCACATGGTTATTTATACATTTTACGGTGTAATGTCTTACCAAGTGTTTTAATAGTACCTTAGTTACGTTTGATTGTACAATATCGATGCATAATAGTTGTCTCGTCATGATTAGTCGCTGATAATGAAATATTTCTCATAACGACTGTAGTTAATATGGAGCATGCTAAACATACAATCTACATATTAATGGATATGTAAATGCATAATAGACAATCATGCCTTAGTCATACTATATCTATATAGAATTTATCCATCTGACTTACTTTAAGTTGAATCAGTCATCGGCTAAGGGCCATAGGGTCATCCAACTGAGGGTGGTTTCCAATCGATACTTCTAACCAAACAGTCAATTGAGAGAATGGTGCACTTCAAGACCACATTAGAGAAAGATCCCACAATTACGAAGAATTTGAACTTAATAATTATTTCTTTTACTATTTTTTAAGACTTTGTCATCATTCACAAACGGGAAAAACGTGAATAAATTGGTAGTCAACAATAGAGAACAAGGAATCGATGATTTACTCTAAAGCAGTGCCCGCGAGGCACTCGATTCTCTTCTCTGCTACTATATGATAGTAAAATACCCATCATGTGGACCCACTAATACCGTACACGTGGCTAGGCCCATTCATTGATCTGTACAGACGCACTAATCCTGGTCCCATCACCGATGTAATCCGGTGGTAGAGATGAGTCGTGCAGTTTTGAAGTCCTTTTATTTCCTGGTAATTTCCGTTGACTTGGATTGGATCAGTGAACACTGAATAGGCATAACAGAGGGGTCATAGTAAATATTTGAGTGGCACCAAAAATCAAATAAAATGGAAAGTATAAAGGTTGAAAGAATGATGAGAAGTGAGGGTTTAGAGAGAGTTTGTAAGATGATGATGGTGTGGCATAATTAATAGTAAACTTGCTTACAAAATGTGGATTAAGTGTCATGTACGGACCCACCTTACCGCTATCGTACCAAAGTCTGAATCAACAGGACTTAAATTTGATCATACGTATAAATTCAAAAAGTTATTTCATGTATTGAATACGGAATAGATGTTTAAGGTTTTTCTCAATGTATCATGAATCATGATAAGGTATGCTATACACCCACCATTTAATAAATAAAACCAACTCAGCGACCCAGTCACTCTCACTACCTAACATCTGTCAACCTTCACGTACATCATTTCATATAAGCCTACGGTCAGGATTCACCCACCTCAGATTGAGGGCAAAGGGTGGTGGTGGACATTGTGGACCAGCTCAAATTGGGTTAGTGACGTACTGGGCCCCCATCTTCGCTGCTTTCATTCTCGATCAAACCACCCCCTAAGAGAATGGACCACAAAAAATGAGTGCACATCGGGCCCACCTATTCTCAAGTCACAACCCAGATAGAGATGGGAAACCGTTGGGGCCACTGGGGCCCACATCCTGTCTACCCCATGACAGCTTCCCAACTTAGGCCAGGCCCACATTAGATGGACAACCATTTGATTTCACTCGCCCACCACACGCTGGGAGAGAGTCTGGAACACATTTGCGGCCTCCTCAAGAAGTCAAGGGATAGGAGGCGTTGAAGTGAAAACGCGTGGGTGGCATTGCGGGATTGGGGATTGGCATTGAGCATTTCTTGGGGTAGGTTATGTTCTGATGGTTGGGCCCACGCCCCACAACGAACTCAGCCCACTACGGCCCACTTGCACGTGGGAGTCTCAAAGTCACGTGGGGGTAATACTTGAGAGCCCAAATCCACATATGGGTGTGACCCGAGTTCGAATGGGTTAAATTTCCAAGAAAATCCACCCGAATAGGAAAAAGTTTTCACCCCAAAAGGGCAAACTGCTGTATCTGGTGGTACCTTTTGGCTTTGACGTACTTGTACCCGGGGAGTTGCCCCTCACCATAGTTTCCTATGGATAGGAAAATTCTCCCATTGTACTCACCAATTTTCCCAAATAACCAAAAACTTTCCAAAATGTCCAGAAAGCACTTTTTTCTGGTTTTCTTTTCAAAAAATATCCAGTACTTGCCCGAGCCGAAAAAGGCCTCATAAGTCATAACCCATATCTCTTCTTCAATTAAGAATTCTCTACTTCACCCCAGCTTCCCTCCTTCACTTCGGAACTTAAATCCAAAAAACAACAAACCAATTCGAGATTTAAATGATAATCATCATAATACTATGAAATAGACAGAAAAAATGGGCTTGATGGTAGAACTGTGGTGTATATTGCAAGGCAGCACAAATATTCTAAGGTTGATCCATTTGAAACAAAGATTAAAAAAAAAAAAAAAAATTAAAAACACAAACAACCAAAAAAAAAAAATATAGAGAGAAAAATCTAAACACTTTTTTTTTTTTCTTATGAACTAACCCTTTTCTCTGTCCTCTCCTCATGGCTTGGAAGATTGTGTTTGTTGATTACCGGACCTACCCATGAACTGTAGCTCCTTTTTATCATAAATTTCCAGAGAGAAGTCTCTCAGCATTTGGGGTTTAGTAGCACTGGTATTCGTTGTAGTTGTTGTTGAACTTACACACGGAGCCATGGTCGACTTCTTCGCCGCTCTTGCTCCGGCGGTGCTGGTGGTTGCTGAGATCGTTGCGCTGTTGCAGAGCACCGGCGGAGCTCGGACGTCGAGAGCTGGCGGATGATTCATTCCAGGCTGAGTCGCTGATACGAATGAAGAAATGGGTCGGGCAGACATATTGAAAACGGGGCTTACTGAGGGTGAAATCGTCCAGAGTTGTGGCTGGTTTGGGGGTCCCGCGACGGGGGTTGCGGTCGGTGGGATCATCCAGAACGTGCCAGCTGCGACAGCGTTGGGTGGGATCATCATTCCGGCGTTTCCGACGGCCCATATGGGTACGAGTCCTTGTGGGGCCGCTGCCGCCACAGCGGTGGCTCCGACCGGGGCAAGACCCGACGACACTGAAACACCATCGTTTACGTCATAAAACTCACTGTTCGCCGGCCGCTTTCTTTTCTTTGGAGCCTCTCCTTCTGGGTTCGATGACGACGAAGTAGGAATCTTGAGGGTTCCGCCGACGGAAACTGCAATAGCAGGGACAGTGCCGGTTCCTGTAGCTTCGATGATAGCCTGCTCAGCGTGTTCGAGCAACCACCGCACGGTCTCACCATCAGACTTGTGACCCAGTTCCCGGGTCAGCTGAAAGATCCTGGCAGCACAAGTGGCCGGAATCCGGATTCTCCGACCACGACCCTCCACCTTGGTGTGGCGGTCCTTTGTAGAAGAACGCCGTCCCGACGATACCGGCATGGGCATCGGAATCGGCATTGGCATCTGCATCTGAATGACCGGCACCACCCCAATCGATGGCGCCTGTGGCTTCTGCTCCGCATCTGGTTCCGAATCCACCGGCTCTTCCTTCATCGACAAAGCCTGAAACGTCGTCGTTTGATCGGAAGACGAAGGCTTCGACATCCCATTATCGTTGGCGTTGTTCTCCTCTTCAGGCTCTCCGGCACTGCTGCTGAGATCAGAGGTTCCAACTTCGTCGTCTTGATCGATCTCGTGTTCCTGCAACGACGCCATTCCACAAAAAAGAGACCCAAAGTACTGTTTGGTTCTAGAGAAAACTGAAGACCTCTTTTCTCTTTATTACGTGTTTTTGGTTTTGATGAAACAGAGGAAGAGGGGTCAGAGGAATTTTAAGGGCTAATATACATGGAACTGCCATAGAGGGAAAGAAAGAGAGAGAAAACCAGGGACCAAGATTAAATAAAATGGGAGGATCAAAAGAAGAAAACGGATCAAGCCTCAAACCCTAGGATTTGTTTAAAGGATTGTGAGAATCGACGGCGGAGAATGGATCAAAAGAGTCAAGCGATGGATGGGATAGGGGCACGTGTTGGGACCTACCCTAGGCCCACCAATAGGTTTGTCATGGGTCGTTTTCAGTGGACCACCCCACAGATGATAGGTGGTCTCAACTCTCAACCAATGAGCTACACGGGTTGTGTCAGAAAAGGTCTGAAAAAGGTTTTTCATTTTTCTGACTCAATAAATGGCTTTGATTGGTTGCCACCACGTACCTTTGGTGGTCCACGTACTACCGGAAAAGCATTAGTATTACCCCACCCTCACAGTTGCACTTGGCCATGGATTGGTACATTTAGATTCCTCCCCTTTTCTCCTAACTTGTAGGTGAAATATCGATTAAATCTCCCTTTTAACTTCGAGAAGAAAAGAAAAACAATGGCTAATTGGTTTTTGGCATTTTCTTGAGCACAAAATTGTCCTCATACTCTTGAAATCTGTCAAATTTTATATGATATTGGAACTTCTTTTTCTTTGGGTTCCTCCTCCCTAAAGTTGAGCTACTCCCCACAAGTATAATTGCAAATGGAACACAAATTTGAATGCTGATAAACACCCATTGCCTTACCAAACACCACCACCACCACCTTTTGTTGTCTAGAAACCAAAGGGGCCACATCTGTTGGTTCCTCTTATCACTCTTTCACGTTTATGAATAGCGGCACTATTTGCCTTGCTCAACCCCGACATTGTTGCGGCCTACAACCATTTAGCCACTTGTCTCACATCCTTTCATGTTTTGTTTTCCTACAAAAAGCGTTGGACCACTTGTCCCATCTCTTTCTTTCTACACTCTCCGACTCCATAGAATTTTATGTCGCCCAACTCCTGTTCCTCTCACCTGTCCTGGGGATTACTCGTTTGAAGCTCTTTTCCGTTTCTGTTTTTTCATCATTTGGGGCCCCAACCAAACAACAACTCTCCTCAGCACCCATCCTATTCCTATTACAGCCATTTGACTTGGGTGTCAAGTTTTGCATTTTTCTGAACCAAAGACATCACACAGAAGATGACATCCCAAGTTCAGTTCTCTTCTCTCTTCTTCAGTTTCTTAAATTCCACGCACAAGGGGGAATTTTTGTGACTCGATCAATTTCACGGAGGAGATGGGTATTACTTTTCTCTACTTCCAAAGGTTGCCTTTTCGGAGGCGGCTTTCAAGGCATAATGAGCAAGTACTTCCAATAGAGGATAAAGCATTAAGATGTTAATCATACTTGCCTTGATCAAAGAATGCTGATTCCTACTTTATGGAGATTTAATTTTTCTGTTGAAACAGAGCATGAGCATTAACGACGGTAAAGTTGTGTTGCAACTTGCAACTGAAGTTAGCTCTCAAGTTTGAAAAAGAATAAAAAGTTCGACGACTTTTGAGTTTAGACTGACAAATTATCCTCCAACAAAATGGGGTTTTGGTATTTGAGTAAAAGTGAAAGACAACTTAAATGGGCAAAAATGAAGCTAAAGCAGACTTAAATGAGATAAAAGAGAGAGGTGAAGGGTCACAGATAAAAAGAATTCCACTGAAGACAATTAAAAGTGACAACACTTAAAGGTGGAACAAGCTAGTTGCTTTATGAAACAAAGCTATAGAAGCATAGATTTTCTCTAGTTGCAGACAACAACATATAAAAACATTTCAGCCAACCTCCTGGCATTACATCTGTTGTTTGTTATCAGTGACCATTGGCCAGTGAACCATTCTCACAGGTGCAGCTCCCAGCCTTCTTGCTGTAGAATCTCCGGTACATGGAATCAACTTCAGTAAGATAGTGAGTGCCTGGAGGTAAAAGGCTACAGTCCTTACTTGTCACAAAGTCCTTGGCCCCATACCTATGTTCCATTAACTTCAAGATTTCGACAAATTTTTCTGGAGGAAACTGCACAAACAAGAAAGCAAATGTTCTATTAGGATGAGTCATCCTTTTTTGTTTTCCCCCTTATCTACAAGCTGAATTGTCTTTTAGAATGTATGTGAAATGAAAGTAGAATTGACTTTCATGCATGTGCATGTTTAGTGATATGATGGAAGTAGAACTGACTTATGCCACCCATATTGTAAAAGAGAATTCACTCATACAGAGATATGAAGCCAGTACTGGCCCAAGGTTTAAGTATTATACATAATATCTGATGAAAGTATACTGAACTTGATCATATCTTATGTATGAAGAATAACGAGAGTACCTCATGCCTTGCCTTCAACTTTCCAGCAACATCCATCACAGTTGCAATGTTTGACAAGCTAAAGGGATGTTGACCATCACGAAGTTGAAATGAGAACATTGTTGCAGTTAAACCACTTCCATATGAGAACATCACAACCCGTTTGCCACTCTGTAAATGATGAAAGATATCACATTTAGAAGGAAATACTAGCATGTAACGTGGGGGCATCAGACTGTCAACCCTGAAAGTATCTGAAGCACTTACCAACTCACTATGTTTATTGTGAAGAACAGATACAAATGCTGCATAGAGAGATGCAGTGTACATGTTGCCAACTTGCTTGGGTAGCAAAGTAGATGGTTGCACCTTTGCATCATATAGTGGCTTTGCAACTTGTTGGGATGCCTGTAGAGGGACATTTAGGTGAGCATCAGAAAGGATCCCAATCTCAGCAACTACAAGTGTGTACAACACTATTCCACCACCAAGAATATAATTTAAGATTCAAGAATTATTTTCATCCAAGTAAAATAATCAGAAAAACATCATGAATATGAGGGCCAAATCAAGACTGATCTGTACAGAAAATGATGAGGTAAGTTGGAAAATTAACAGACTTATATTTTGGAATTATTAGCAGTTCCCTTGGATTTCAGAGTAATTAAAGATCTTCCCAAATAATGCAGGAAGTTCCACAACAAACATGGATACCTCATAAATAAGTAGATGCTCACTATGCCTACAAAAAAATTGATCTAAAATCTCCAAACTTAAAAGGAACCAAAGAGAATTTTGTTGAATTTCTGTTCAAATGGGTATCAGGAAGCAAAACCCCTTATCCCCACCCCTCATCTCTTCCATATTTCTTTTTATGTTCTTGGATTGCAGTTGGGATTCCAAATATACCTTTTCAAGATCCCGGTTTTGGTAGCTCTCATCACCGGATAAACTTGAAAAAGGTTCCAGCTTTTGTTTACCAGCTTCATCGACAGAGCTGCCAACAAAACCTAACATATCAGTGACCAGGAGCATATGTATCAAATAAATAACTTCCTATATTCGCTTTAAAAAATAAACTTCTTGAAGTTTGAAGATACTATTCTAATCAATAAAGAAACGATTAGAACCTGGCATTTCTCACGACATCATTGAACACTAATCGAGCAAAACTTTTCTGTACAAGCTGCAGCAATTCAAGGAAAAAATCAAATAAATTACTGCTTCAAGTACTACAGAATGCAATTAAAAAAACCAGAAAGAAAAATACCAAATTCCAAAATAACATGGCACCAAATAAACTACCTTATTATATGGAGAGTGAAATACGAAGTAGTCAGCATCAGCAATGGAAAATTGCTTGCCCTCCAATTTCTCATACCTATAGAAAGCAAGAAGATGATGCATTTGCATGGTATAAATAACCACCAAAATCCAAGTTAGAAGAGAGGAAAATGCTTCCATTTAAATAACTACTTACTTGGAACACAAAAGTTTATAGCAAGAATCAAGTGCCATCAGATAACAAGTCTGTGAAAGCTTCCCATCAACAACCTGGAAACATAATTTTAATAAGTGAAAAAACTGAAAATTGGGGTATAAGAAACAAGGCATGCACAAAACCATGGAAATGGGTTTCACAAAAAACCAGCACAATAAAAATCAAGTAGTTTCTTTGCAAAGGCACTTATCAGTGAACTTTTTAAGAGTAAGTTTTTTAGTTTCTTGATTTCATAAGCATTCTTAATACCAAGGTTCACTTAACCCAGTTACATGCAAACCATGAAAGAGGTAACTCAGGTAAGAAAAGAGCACATGCATATCATGGAGCAATCATATGAAAGAGTGTTCTCGGTTTCAATAATGGAGGTTTCCATGTTACTTTTTACTTTATTTCACAAAACCGTTCCTTTATTTTACAGAACTGTTTTTGCAGAAAAGTGAAGCATATATCATTGATTAAGAAAAGCTATGCCAAGAAATCCTACATTATTTGATAAAACATATGCTTATGAGACTGTGACCCAAGTAAAAGTGGTTCATATCTAAATGTCTTCAAGGCAGCATGTTGACTGTACTCCAATATTTATTTTAACAAGTTAGAATGGAGTAATCAAAGTTTCTCTCAAGAAACACCTTCTCAAGCAGAAGGCTCACTTTGCAGAATAAATTATCAGATATTGAAACATAATGGTGATTGAGACAAATATACCATAAATTTCAATAAACTTCATGAATTATATATTTTTCTAGTGCATCAAATTGGCAATGTTGATTTTCAAATAATAAATTCCATGAATTGAAATGCACATTAATAATATTATAAATTCAAATGGCCTCTATCATTCTCTTAGACCTCAATTACAAATTAAAGAATATGCTATACTTCACAACTTACAAAAAAACGTCAATATTGGCAATGCAAGACAATTGACAACAACACAAAGGGAAAAGAGGGAGCAGGAAGTATTACCGGATATTCACTAGCAAGATTAGGCTTGTAAAAATCATATGCATGTGACATATGACTTCCCCTCAATTTGCTTTCAAATGCAATAGGAGCATCAGGCCCTACTAGCATAGCAATAGCAGCTGCTCCTCCAGTAGGCCTAGCTGGTCCTTCTGCATAAACCTGATAAAGGAAACCTCCAGTAAGGAATAGAACATTGCTAGCTTATAACACATGAAGAAGATTTAAATCTAGATATATTTTGATGCATAAATAAGACTAAACCCAACCCAGTACATGCACCAAAAGACTCAAAAGCCCCACTGCTGTAACCTTGTACTTCTCGATACTGATGTCAGGTTATGTGAAAATTTTTGTGCTCTAAATATCATAGAATTTTTTAAATACAAGTCCTTCATCCTTGCTTTCAGCAATAAAGATGATTACTATGCATTAACCAATATTTTTAAGACAAACAAAGCAAGTTTGAAGTCATAGTAGTCCAATTATTTTTTTTTATCAGAATAGTAGTCCAATATAGTCTAAAGTAGATGTTCATACCGCACTGTCTGTGCAAACAACAAGTCCATAGCGTCCATCCCATGAACTACTCTCCACCCAGTTGACACAGTTGAATAAAGCTGCAGTTCCCCCATAGCATGCATTACTTGAATCAACACCTTCAATGTCATTATTTCCACATTCCTGCTTATTTTACATGAGGAAAGAGCCATATAAATGCATGAAAAAACAGAGATCTAACAATAATAAAACGTAGAAAAACTGCATCAAACCAATCCTGGTGTAAGGGAAGATCTATAGCAAAGAGGTACATGCAGATAAGGCTGAAGTGAAATGTCTCAAGCTGAAGATTTTAATAACAAAGAAAGGGAGCATGCAAGAAAAAACAAGTAAAACCTTAATCAAATACCAAACAGATGGAAACAGTGGCATTCTTTGCTGTGAACCACTATAGCCATTAAGAAACCTCTGCAATACCAGCTAAAATATAATATTTTCTATCATAGGCAAAAATCTTAGGTTTTCATATTATCAAAATGGGTCGAAACAAGGTGAGGCTCAAATTTTTCTAACAGTAACAAAATAATGTTGCATATCTATGAGCCAACATTGAGTCAATGAATTAACGAGTCTAACTTGTGCCTGAATTGGATAAAGCCCTGAACCCCACCATATGTTCCTCAATCATTGATGTTCAAAACCACCATAACCATATGTTCAAGAGGTCCAATCACGCTTAGCCCACAAGAGATAGGAAACAATTTCAAATGAGATGAGCACATGTATCACAATGATTTGGAAAAATACCTCGAAAATTTGCATCAAGAAAGTCTTAATGGATTTGCTTTTGTCTATCACAGTCTCGCTGCCTACTTCCAGCCGACCAATTTGTTTTGGGTCAATCCCATATTTCTCGAGGAGGGAGGTAACAACTGTCAAACTGTTCAATGAAGAAGCTATTATAAAATGGTTATCATAAAAATGGTCTCATGGCCTATGAGTATGACAACTCTAGCAGCCAATTTTTTTCCAATATAATACCAAACTTCTTGATTAATTCAAGGTTCAATGTCATGTAACATTTGACATTTACACCACAACTTCATACTGAATGTTATAATATATTTTAACATTGATGAAGATGTTTAAGCTCCACTTATCTTCCCAATATGAAAAGTGTAAGATGTGATTGTCAAAAAACTTTCATAACTTCTTGAAAGATAACTGTCATCTTATTAAAAGGTCCACAATTTTATTTTATTTTTTGAAATGGAAAAAAAAAATCAAGAAAGATCTCTAAGAAAAATGCATGGAAGATAGAAGTTTCGTAATGATAAATCAGCTCCCTTCCCATTTTTAGCAAAAGAGGACCAGAGCCTCTCAAGACATGCTGCACAAATATAATTATCTACACCTTTCTGACCAAACGTTACCTTAATCAGTGAATATCCTAGTAAATAAGGAGGCTTCATTTGCAAAGTGAGAAACTACAATAAATGTTGTTTGCAATACATAGGAACAGCGAGGATCAAATGTAGATTCACAACCTCATTGAGATGACATCTTCCACCTCCGAACAGAATGCCATACAGTCTTGTCCAAGTCCAATAGTGTACTTTCCCTTACTTGCACCATCATGAACTTCCAGAGCTTCCTATTTTGCATTCAAAAGAAACAGAAACAGATAAATTCAAAAGGTAATGTGTGATTAAGTGATTGGTTTACAAGATTTTGCAAATCTAATATAATAGAATGCTAACCACAACTTTAGAACTTTAAAACGAAAAAAATAAATAATTATAGCCCAGATACTTTAGAAAAGCCATAAGACCATTTATTTGACCAAATAATATATTATGATCTTTTTCTCACAAAATGAGGGATTTAGAAATAATATTGGAAAGGAGATTCTTTTAAAAACAAAAACAACAACAACAATAATAATAGCAATAGAAACTTTGCATTAAAAAACATGAAAAAAGAGAGAGATTGCACACAAAGAAGATATGTTGAAAAGGTAACTTGAAAATAATTTGAAAAGAAAGGGTTAAGGCACAAAATTAGTTTTCCAGAGAACAAAGAAAATAGAAAATTTAAAACACCAGACGGCAAACAATTTTTATAATTTAAACTTTCAAGGACCATATCCAATCAATTTTATTTTAGAATACCAAACAGAGTAAAATAAACTGCCAATACCAAACATCCGGATCTCCATCTTGAAAGACATGCTTAACACTTACCCTTCTATTTCAATACAAAATAAACATCATTCTGTCATTAATTTTTTAAAGTATCATTGCCACATCAATGAGATGCACCTTTTAGTGACTGATTCCTGAGTAAAGTATATTTCAAAAACAAAACAAAAATAAAATAAAATAAAAATCAGCAGATCAAATCCACATGCATATAATTGAACTGATGCAATTGTTCCACTTGCATCTGCTCTAGTGATTTTTTGCCCCCTCCTTAATGGGAAAGATCGAGGATTGGAGTCTTTAAGTTCCAAGACTTAGATTTAAATCATGAGAAGGATGCTGATAATAGTAAGACCATAAACAAGCAACCGTAGAACCAATTCATCAATTAGGAGTCATTCGACAAAATTTGCACTATACCGTGCAAATTAAACCAACCACGAGCAGAAAGATTCACACAAGAGAAAAACACAAAAAATGCATCAAAATCCAAGGTTCACAAATAGAGAAAAAGAGCGATCAATGATCCAGATTCATATTTCTCCATTTCACTGCTGAGAAAATCCAAAAAAGTCAAAACGATTAAAATTTCGAATCTGATCAAACTTAGCAGACACTAGTTAAAACCGAACAACTCTCCCTTCCTTTCTCTCATTTTTCCTCCATTTTCTCGGAAACCAAACAGAGGACAAAGCCACTGGCAAGAAAATCAACGATAAGAAAGAGAAATCAGAGGCGAGATCAGTCACCTGCTGAACACAGGTAGGAGGGAAGTAGATGTCCATGGCGAGAATTCCCACATTTTTCGTCATTTTCTCCGAGCTCAGTTTCTCGAGAAAGTTGGTAAATGAAAAAAAAGGAGAAATTATTTCTCTCTCAATCTAGAGAGAGAAAGAGAGGGAGCGAAAGGAGAATCCTGGAAACCAGCAGAGAGGTGTGTAAGGATGGGTCATAAGTTGCCGTTGAAATATATAGAGAGGCAGGAGAGATCCCTCCAAATGCAGACTTGGTGAGTTTTTGAGCGAGTTGGAGTCATCCGGTCATGTGGCCTTCCCTCTTTCCCACTTTCCACTGTCCCCTCAATTTCCTCTCTTTTTACATCTTCTGCCATCATGTCCCGATGAACCACAGAATCACCCTATTTTAATGTTTTTACTTTTTATTCCCACTATTTTCTAATGCTTTGCTATTCTCACGCCAAGATGTTCTATCCTTTCTCACAAGCTTTCCGCCTAAAAAAAAAATTAATATATTGTAAGTTTCCAACATGACGCATATATTTTGGACTTTTTCCTTTTCTTTTTTTTTACTTTATATTAATTTCCCAAATTTTAAATGATTTAATTCCTTTCCATCCAGAGAGGCTAACAGATCATCTCTTTATAATCACGAACAATTTTATTATATGGCATCTATGGATATTATTTTTTTCCAATTTTATAATTCGAATATAAGAATAAAAAGAATTAAATATAAAAATAAAAATGAAACCTAGGATTGGGCTGTGACGGCAAAAAGGCACACGCATTCGTGACATTAGTTTGCACTCCGGAAACGACGGAAAGGCATTTGTGATAAAACCAAGTACCGAATACAGATACATTTCATATTTCCCCTGGCACAAGCCCGACAGGCGACAGCAAACCGTAACCCCTTTGCCTTGTATGCAACCCACTGAAACGGAAATCCACCCAACCTTTTCGGTTCGACTCATCACCACCCTTGATCACGACATTTATCTAATTGCTCATGGTTTCCTAAATTCATTTCCCACCGCTGATTTTGTTGAATTTTATTAATTTTTTAAGTCCCCGGCCATGTCATCGTGTGTTTGGACAGCATGGAAAGCAGGTACACGCTGGATGTTATATACGGCATGAATATGTTTATTTTGCCAAAGACACTCGAATTTGACAACTGCATTTATGCTCTAAGGGATCGGTCAAAGCGGGAGCGGATAACGTACAAGCGAGTGGACGTGGTCGATGGGTATGGCTCACGCGATGGGACAGCTGCGGGGCCGTCCATGTGAATCATTACTATTTAATACATGAATCGACAGTTCCGAAACGTGCCGCATGACACAAGTGTGCACGTGCCACACACCCTATTACCTTTACGAAATGGACCCTTTTGAGTATCTGGCATGCCCTTGTCCTTGGTGTAAAGTGCAAAATGGGCAATGCCCTGTCTTTTTTGTGTGAATCATATTATTTTAGGTACAGATTCGGTAACTCTCACAGTCGGACTTAAACATGTCGTATAAATTTAGATTATAGATAACGGTATACAGTATACACAATAAAGGTTTATATATGGCGTCATCTAATCTTTTCAAAACCAATCCAAATAATAACGTTCATATTATACTAATTAATTAATACTTTTAAAATATAAAGTAAGAGTAACTTCAAATAATCAAAGCACACCCAACTCATAAGAAGTCAATTACTTTGAATACATTGCGCACAATTTGGTCGGTAATATTAATTATAATTTATTTTTCTTTAGAGTGGCCATTAGCAACATAGTAAAGTCTCATCAACCCAAATAAATTTGGAAATTAATTACTGTACCATATGGTGGGGTCTATTAATCTCCATCAACAATTGTGGCACAGACTTACCCCAATAACATCCACTGACCAAAAGAAAAAAAATCATTGATGCCCATTTTCAACCATGAGGATCTTATTAAATTAATAAAATGTAATAGAATAAAGGCCCATAAGCATACCGATTTTGATCAAGTGAAAATCGACTTCCACTATGGACGAATGAAGGCTTGGAAAAATTTAAAAACTATATATTATTTTCCATGAAGGCAAGGCACTTGTATAATTTTATTATTTTTGGGTTGTTTTGGAATAGAGGCTAGCGATGACTTTGACGCAAAACCACGGCGGCTGACTTGCTTGGTAAAACACGGAGTCTCTCAGAGTCCAAACTTATAAGCGTATAATTCTATGCGGAAAAGTAGTGAGAAATTATTGATACCGTTTTTTGGGTGGTAAGTAGAGTGATAAAGTATACACTTTTATTTGAATTTTATAAATTTAAATTTATTTTTATCATTACTTTTATGAAATAAAATCCTATTTTCCCCGTGATATTATCGGGGTTCAAGATTGTAGTGATACACATCAACTAATAGTCAATCTTGATTTTATTTATTTATTCAACTTATCTCGTGAATAAAATGTCTTATTAATGTGTTACGAAAGCTCTTTATATATATGATTTTTTCTCGTTCATGCTCGGGGGATATGGGATATTACATATTAATTATATAATATTTAACTTAAAATTTATAATTTAATTATGGGTAGTGAGGGGAGAGACAATACATACTTGCACTGGGTTGGGTGTTTTTGCATATCTTGAGTTGGGTCAATTCCCATTTATCTATGAGTGGTCCTGAAGGGAACACAGTCGGAATATATTCATACCCATGTGAGAATATAGCACCTTCTCGTTGGTGGTTTTGTTTTTTTTTTTTTTTCTCTAATTTAATTTAATTTATCTTTTTTCTTTTTCTTTTTTTCATTAATTTATGGAGAAAAAGTCTACGCCGTGATGCAGCGATGTTGAAAGGATGAAATTCTAAGACTTGGGATTGGGTGTTTTGGATGAGTGTGAAACACCGCTTCAAAGTAAAGCTATGGAGATTTGATCTGACATTGACTTGCAATATGCGAAAAATGACCCGTTGTAAAAAATTTATGGACTCAGATTTTTACTTTTTTTCAAATAATATTTAAAGAATTTGATGAAAAATAAAGTTTTTGGGTAACTTAAGAATTCTGGTTGCTTGTTTACTATTCTTTTTCATTTCAAGTCGTGAAATGCAACCACGAATACAAGAATCATTTTTTTGTCCACAGTACAAGAGTCTTCACTTTCCCTTTCAAAAGAAAAGCATAAAACTTAAAAAAATTGTTTTTAATGTTTTTCAAAATTTGTGTTCCTTTTTATATTTTCAAGGAAGAAAGAAAATGCATCCACTTTCGTTTTTTAGAAAACGTTTTCCTTTTTCTCTCTAATTTTCAGGGAGAGAGAAAAATATTTCATATTCGAAAAAAATACCTATTTTTTATTTTTAGTTTTCAAGGAGAGAGAGTTCTCACAAAGATAGTAGAAAAAAAAACTTTCTTTTAATAGTGACAATTTTTTTTTTTTATAGTTTTAAAACTACTCCAAAAGAATTGTTTTAAAAATAAATTAAAATTATATTTTTATACTAAATCTATATGGACCTATCCCCAATTATATAAATATTGTTTGATGCTTAAAGATTATAATATCTATATGATTAAAAATAAATAATTACAAATAATATTCAACTTCAATATAAGATTTATTTTCATATGAGTATTTATTATATCGGGGTAAAAAAAAAAAAAAAAAGTTAGTGAGATCATATAATTTCTCTTAATTAAGCAAACACATTTTTGGGTAGTTTTTTTTCAGTAGTTGAAAGCAATCAATTTGTATTTAAAATGATTGACTTATGCACCATAGCTTAAATAGAAAAACACAAATAAAATACGAAAAGTCTGAACTAAATTAAAATTAAAGTCTTGGGGAGTATGGACCACAAATGTGATTATCTTGTCTTTAATGTGGATGGCTGAATCACTGAAAGTGACTCTCTTGTCACTTGTCAGTTCCTTGACTACATTAATTTTGTGACCAAATGCATTTTGACGAAAAAGGAAAAATATAATTAAAATATAATATCAACGTACTAATCAAAGTTCAACCCTATTGAGGAGAGCAAATCCCATATTCAATTCTAATGGTCTAATATTTTAATGCCTATGAAGGATTTTAGGTGAATAATAATTAAAATCTTGAAAAATAAATAAATGCATTTTCGTTTATTCCCACCAACTCTGTCAGAGACTGCATTCACATCTGGCCATCTGGGGTAATGAAATTTTTGGGCAAGTCCCTGTCAATCATGAAATTTGAAGTTTAATGGGTCCAAGATGGCTTCCCCTACCCCCATGTGATTCACATGTCAACATTCTCGCATCAGATTTTAGAAAAATTATTTATAAATATATAAAAAGTATTTGAATATACGTGGCTATAAAAGATACAACATGATGTATTGAAAATTAACGTCGAAATATAAATCATTAAAATTAAGATATAAAATAACGAGGTAACACTAGGTTATAAATGTTTTTTGATATCTACAACATCCACATTCGAAGGATACTTAAAGCCCAATTGATAATGATTTAAGGAAACGTTTTTATTTTAAAAAATATTTTTGAAAAAAATATTAAGGCCTATTTGATAATTATTTTAAAAAAAATATTATTTGATTTTTATAAAACAAAAGTCTGATTAAAAATTTAAAATATTTTTAATTTGTTTTTAATGTTTTTAAATATGTTTTAAAAATTATTTTATATCTAATATTTTATTTTTAATCATTTTACAGATTTATACTATTATTTCTTAAATCAAATTTTGAAAAACAATTAAAAATAACGAAAAACAATTAAAATATATTATATAAAAACCCATGTTTTTTATTTTTTTATTCTTAAAAATAGAAAATAAAAAATAATTTTTTTGTTGTTAAAACATATTTTCTATATTTTTTTGTTCTAAAAAATAAAAAATTATTTAAAAAAATAATTCCCCAACCAACCTTCAACCTTATGTGTTTGGCATAATTCAATAAACATTTTTAAAATTTTGAAAATTAATTTACAGTGTTTGATGAAAAAACATTTCATAGCTGATTTTTCTAAAAAACACATTTTAGGAAAACATTTTACTAATTGAAGTAATTTTTTAAAATGTTTTTTTTAAAATTATTTTTCCTTCCATGCTCATAACCCTTGTAGCAAGTAACAACACATGGACTCATTCATGTGACTACCAGCCATCTTTGCCGAATTGCCAAGGAGATGTATTAAAATATGAACAAAATCTTTAAATAAATACCCCTATTGTGAGAACTTTGAAGAGTTCCCTTTTGCTTGAGGGAACCAACATCTATTTCTTTATTATTATTATTATTATTATTCGGACTCTTCTTTTTTCCTATTATTTTAAAATATTAAAGCTATATGGCCCAGGCTTTATAAAGACTGACCTTTTCAATGTTACATTATTGTTCATAGTGTTAGGTACCACGTGTGAACGAGGGTGAGAAGGAATTGAAGAATGTTGATTAAGATAATCATTACAGAATTTGTTAGGTTAATTTCTCATAAGCTTTCACCTCCATAAAATTTTAATATATTGAAGTATGGAGAATTTTAAACCCCGGTTTAAGTGGCTTTGAAAGTGGTTTCGAATATAACTTTTTTTTACATTAGTGTTTCCATTAAAAAGTTAGAAAGCAGGTTTGAAAGTGGATTCGGATATAACCTTTTTGTTAGTAGTATTTTTATTAAAAAATATGTTTAAGGAGAATTGTCAGTTTCGGATGCATTTCCTATTTTTTGTTTTAAAAAATATAAACTTTCATATAAAAATTACAACATCTCATATAAAAAGTGTAGATTTATTTTATATTTTTATTGTAAGTCTTTCAAAGTTTTTATGATGTACGATATAAAGGAGAAACTTTTTGATGATATATATATTATAAATAATGTAAATGCGTTTTAAAGTTGTAGGAGTCATTTAGGCAAAAAACGAATAGTTTTTCAAAGTTTTTATGACATTTCATATTGAATAAGGAAAAAAGTTTTTAGTGCTCCATATATATGAAATTCTCGATGTATAAGAAGTGATTTTGAATATAATCTTTTTGTCAGTAGTATTTCCATTAAAAAGTTAAAAAACGAGTTTGAAAGTGGATTCATATATAACCTTTTTGTTAGTAGTATTTTTATTAAAAAATATATTTAAAGAGAATTATCGATTTTGGATGCATTTCCTACTTTTTTGTTTTAGAAAATATAAACTTCCATATAAAAAAGTGTAGATTTATTTTATATTTTTATTAATGTTTTTAAGGTAACTCTTTCAAAGTTTTTATTATATACCATATAAGGGAGAAAACTTTTGATGCTATATATGTATATTCTTAATCATGTAAATACATTTTAAAGTCATAAAGGTTATTCGGGCAAAAAACAGACAATATTTACACAATTGGTATGAGTAATTATAAATGGTATAAAAGCTTATAATTGATCCCAGTTTGGTTTGGTGTTTTTAATACAAGTTTCTCAAAGTTTTTGTGATATCGCATATTAAATAAGGAAAAAAGCTCTTAGTGCTATGTATATATATATACACGAAATTCTCTTGGTGAGGGACCTTGGACTCAAAGTGGTCAATATTTACATAATTAAATATGAGTCATTACAAATAGTATCATTGTCGACTTCTTACCTCGATGTGAGGATTTGTTTAATCCTACGATGTTTATTAGCAAATGTATCCAACACAAATACTCAAAATTTGATTGTATAAAAAAAAATGTCTTAATAATATATTATATAAAATCATTTCAAATGATTTTTCAAAGTTGTTAAGTGATTTTTAAATACCTAATTTTATTTAGAGAAAACCTTAGAATTATTTTTAATGCCTTTTAAAATCACTCACAAATTGGATTTAGTTACATAAGCATTTCATGGCATGCACATTTTTCACAAAAAACACAATCTAAACAAGTCTATGATCAATGATTTTTAATTTTTTTTAAATACCATTCTTTTTTAAAGAAAACCTTGAAAGCATTTTTTAATGTTTTTTGATATTTAGTTACATAAACATTTCATGACATGCACTTTTTTCACAAAAAGCACAATCTAAACATGTCTCCGATGATGTTTCGCTTAGAGCCGAGGATGGATTATTTTTAAAATTCATTAAATTACTTTTATCAAATTATTTCTCAATATAGCCCAAATTGTCCTTTCCTGTAAATGCATCTCACAGGCTTTATGCCCCTTCTACTCCAAATATTTCAATTGTAATCAAATTAAAATTTTGGGCAATTCAAAGATTTTGCAAATGGACCTAACTCTTGGGCTCTTGTGTACTGGTTTGGTCTTAGCCATTGTGTGTGGGCTCAAGGCGGGTTGGACTATGTAAAAGTGGACTGATGTTAATGGGCCAACCCTAACGAGCAATATTAAACCGGTGGCAGATATTGCCCAATCCTTTTCAGGACCATTGCCCGGCCCATTTGGAGGGTTTAAGCTAAACCAGGCGTTGGCCTCATAGATCGAGACCTCTCTTCAAAGTATGTAGAGGCCGCTGACCGTGGAGTTCTGGCGAAGCAAATTTTTTGCTTCTCTTCTTCTTCTTCTTCCTTTTTTTATCTTTTATTTTTTATTTTTATGTGATAGAACTGTTGTTTTATCGTTTTGAACATGCTCTGTGCTTCTCCCACCTGTCCTTGACTTCTCTTTGATTCTTAAACTAAAGTTTTGAGGCAAAATGGCTATGAACATTGTGAATTTTGACATCTGAACCATCGACTTTCCTTATAGTCGACCCTATTTGTTAGGTTTATCAATGGATGTGTGATCTAGCTTGGTCGGTTTCTGGATATAGGGCTTTTATGTAGTGGGTAGGGATAGATTTCCATATATGAGTTTATGAACATCTGGATTTTTTTTTCTTTCTTTTCGGGGTGGGGGGGTTGTGGTTTAATTTCTCGGCAGTTTTTCTGATATCTAAATTTGGTGAAAATCAGATTGATGTGCTATTAATTTCTAAATTATTGTACTGCCTGTCTGTTGCTGGTAAAATTTGTCTGGGGTTTTAGGGAATCTGTTTTCTTCTTGTGTATGAATTCAAAGAAATTCCTGAATCAAGTGCATTAACACAGAATCTTCTTTTCATCAAAATGCTGTTTAGTTGTGATATTGGTTCCATTTCCATGCAACCTTTGAGGATTTCTATCCGATTCTATGGAGGACAGAATTAATATGAGCACTGGTCATTGAGTTTACGACAATTTGGGGGAGCATCATATGCTTCTTCATCTTCAAATAGGAGCCATTCAAATTGAATGTTAAAATCATGGCCATTTGGCATCCATGATATGTGGGGAATCTATGGCGACAGTTCTCTTTGATTTCTTAGGGCTTGTTAGATTAATAAGGTCTAAATAGCCACCCAGTTGCCAACAAGTGACTTCCTAGAGAAAAGAAACCGAAGGATTCCATTGTCTTTCATTTTGGAGATTATGAAATTTGTGTGCCAAAGTATTGATCTTCTCCTACTGTGGATGCCAGGGATATGGTTCTCAGGAACTCCCATTAGTAGTTTGTACTACAGCAAGAGAAAGGTCATGCCTGGCATACAAATTTAGGAACCAAGCCCAGTTGAAAACATGAAACACTTACCTTCATGTTAGAAATCTCAATAAATGAAAAATTGGCTCAGGCAACCCCAATAGAAGCAGTTTAAACAGCTCCCTCCAAGCAGTAACTCAAAATTCCAGACCCATCCATGGACATGTCAGTTCTTCAGTCATGTGCCTCTGATCATGAGTTAGATCAGATTGATATTTGAGTTATATCTCAATGAGATATTCCATCCAAATATAAATCAAGATTGTTCCTAGACAAACGGTGATGATAGATTTTAGAACACCCATGGTTGCGAAGTACCATAAATGGAAGCTTGTGGACTTGTGCTATTTTATCCACATTCTTACCATTTAATTTCTAAACCCGAATCAACTGTGATACAAATAATTGAAATTTGAATCAGAAGAACAGTTTGTGTTATTCTTTCTTCTACTAGAAATATAATTTTTTCTTTTTTGGTGTGATTATATGACTCAATATGACAGTAGGAATGCATAAATCATAATAAATTATGGATTGACATAATGTGAAAGAATGAAAGAATAAGTTCAATTTAAACTTCGACTGTCTTCTGATTTAGAGCCACATATCTCCATCGCTCTTTCTCCACAAAGTCAGCATCTAGAAACCGGGATACAAATGCCCAGAGGTTGTACACATCCTCAAAGTTGGTTAGGAGTCCTAATGCTGCTGAGACCACAGATATTCCTGAACTAGATTTATCTCGCTTTTTATTTCCTAGTGTTCCTTCCACTCCAATGGTCCTTAGCTCTAGAATCTTCTCTTTCTCTTCTTCGTACTTATCTGAGAACCATATATGCTGCAAAAATCCATGACTTAAGGAAATGTTGCTTCGATCTGCAAGCTTTTGCACTAGAGTGGGCTCAACCTTTTCTCCTTTCCAATCAAACACATTGAATGCCACAGCTGGTCCTCGGTCAAATGCTACATTTGGGCCATAGATTCTGACTAGGGGAAGTCCATTTTCTGAATGTGGGTGTCGAAGGCTCATTAATGCATTTACCAGCCAGTTGATCAGGAATCTTGCTCTCAAACTGATCAGTATCAGGCCCAATGAATCCGCATGATCCAAGCCTCTACATTCAATCTGTGAGTACCCATTGACGCTGCTGTCTTTGTTTAGGGATTGGGGAATGTCAAGTGGCATCTCCAATTCCACAATTTCGGAGGATGATGAACCCTTCTGTTTGAAGTTAACATCAGAAATTTCATATGATTCAAAAGTTTCATTGCTTATTTTCTGAACAGGTAAAGGCCCAGACAAGGAACTTGCTGCTGGCAACTCACCCTTATGCAATTTAAGCTTTGATGTTTGTTCAGTCTCTATATCAGTAGTGGCTGATTCATCAGGGAACTGAGATCGTCTTGTAGCTGGAAGAAGACTCACAATCCCTACACTTACAGCAGTAGTTGAATCCTTTAAGATTGAAGCACTGGATTTCTTGACAAATAGGCATCCAAACCCAGATGGGTTCTTCCCAAAAACCTTGAAAAAAGAGCAGATGAGAAAGTCTGGCCTAAAGAGAGAGAGGCCCAAGGTCTCCATGTCCTTAGGTCCCAATGCGCATGCATCAAGTAAGACATGCCACCCATTCTCCTGTGCCATGCTCATCCACAAGTAAGAATATCGAGCTCCAGTCATCCTTGACTGAAGTGGGAATACAAACAACCCTCTCCTCTTTTTCCTCTTGTTTAGTATAATCTTCTTCAGTTTTGCTGAATGAATCCTCAAATTAGGCCATGAGAACTCTGCCGACAGGACTCGGGCGCTTCTCTTCTTGGATGCACGGATCATTGCTCCCACTGCCTCATTCTCATAATCATAGACCGTAAGAAGATTTTGGTTAGACTGGAATGGATAGAAGTCTGCTAGAAGTTTAAAAGCTGATGACTGGTTGGCAGTGAAAACCATGGAGTAGTCTGCTTCAGAGATATTCATAAAATCCATAATTCTTTTCCGGATTTTAGATTCCAATTCTGACTCTTCTCCACCATAGAGTATCTGAGAATTCAAATTTACTGACTTGTAGGAGATTTCAAAGAAGGGCAGTTCTAGAGAACTGAAATTCAGTGATGGAGCAGAAGATGATGATGAAGAGGGAACTGGGGCTGTCATGTGATGACTTTGTAGCTGGGAATAGGAGAAGAGGCCATGGCCAATGTAATCAAGACATACATGGTTGGACATGGACAGATGGTAGTATTCTTGGGCTCTTATCTGATCGGCTTGATTAGTGTTGGAGTATTGTGGGTACGCTTTATTGAAGCTAGAAAACGATTCATCCAACGGAGGGAGGGATTCATGGTTGGTGAATTGGGTGTTTGGGAAGAGAGATGAAACTGTGGTGAGAGCAAAATTGTACCTGGATACAGCAGCACTGCTGAGATTCTTTGGATCCGTGCCATGGGGATCAGGAAAACCAGGCAAAGAAGCCAGACAGCAACCTTGAAAGCAGGCTTCTGAGGTCTCCCTAATGCAAGGAGAATGCATTCTCCCTCGTTCTCTCCCCACACCCAATTCTTGTGTTTGTGGTCTTCCTTCCCTTTTCCCCTTGTTGGTTCAACCCAATGTTCTCTTATTTTTCACTGGGTATTTGTTGGTGCAGAATAATGAGGAGGCAATGAGTTGGGACCTTTGGACAGATTGTCTGATGGAGAACTGTAAGAACGGGTCAGCGTTCTCATTTGCCTTTCATAATTTTCAAAGTTAGCTTTGTTTTTCTTGTTTCCAATAACAATATAGTATAACCCTCCTCTCTCCTCTAGCCTTCAAACGGTTTAGGACTTTGGATTGGCATCACAAGTCAATGAACAGTTGTATCCGATAATTCATCCTTACAATATCCATCGTTAGTGGTGGACTTCTAATCAATCAAAACTTTCCCATGGGACCCAAATGAACAGCTACAATCAACACGATCCAGATCACCTTTAGGTCTAAAGAACATGGTCTCTGGTCCATGGAATCGTCCTGTTGCTCATCTTTTTTTTTTTTCTCCATCATAGTGACCTTTAACGTAAAGGCTCCTCTTTTATGAGAAATGTAAGTGGCTGTGGTGCTTCTGACAGAGATAAGATACAATTTTATCAATATGGGAAATTCGTCATGCAGATATGGAATTGGAAAGCAACAAACCAAAAGGGCCAGGGGGGATTCTATAGTGGCCGGCACTATCGATGCAATTCAGAGAGGGCTTCTTGGAAATGGCTCTTGGTACCTTGTTAAATCATACGCTCAGTTGGTGTCATATTTCCAATAGTGTACACAGACAAGTCGCTTTCAGTTTCATCTCTCTGCCCAGTCAAGGTCATTTTGCCCATCATTTAGACTTTTACTTCCACACATGACTTCTTCCAAGACTCTTCTGCTAGAGAAACCTCCATGTTTTTTCGTTTAAGTTTTGGTGTCTTTATAATCTGGCTTCCTTGCTTGGATTCTACTCCTAATTTCAGATTGACCCATTTTCTACTTTGTGTCAAAAATTTCACAGGAACTCTAATGAATTGATGCCGATTGGTTTGTCCCGTTCTAGTTCATGCCCTGTGTAAGGGGGTATTAACCCAAAACATTACATAGACAGTAATCATGTGAGCCATAAATGACTGAAAGCTTACGTTCATCCAAATGATGATAGTTTCCCTGGTCATATGTTGCCCACTATGTCGAACCTTCTAGGCAATGTGATATCTTTTAGTGGTTGACGTGACTCGACCCTATGAATAAATATTTTTAATATCTGGGTTTGGGTAAAGGATTTTGACAGATTAGGTTTTACTTCAACCTGATTTTGAGTGTGGTCAGGGTGGTTCTACTCAGAAGCATATAAGTGATTTTTCAAAGTTTTAAAAGTTTTTAAAATTTTATTAAACGTTTAATATTTTTTTTTAAATAAAAATATTTTCTAAAATTATTGTCAAATGAATTGTTAATATTTTATGATACTTATAATTTATATTCTATTTATTTTATTTCAAATAATTTTATAAGAAAAATGTTTAATATCTTAATATGATGTTGACATATAATTCAGAATACCCGAGCTTAATTTGATCAACTTAAATTTGACTTGAACATAAATCAAATTTGAAAAAATTAAAAAAAGTTATATTTCGATTAAACACCTTGAATTAGAGATTGGGTTGGATTAGGGGTCGGGTTGAATGTATTAGCACCGATGCATTACTCTTCTCATCACTCAAGCAAAGACTTCAAAGCAAGTTGAAAGGAAAAAGTACACTGGCGTGCTACACTAACTATGGAGAAGTAACCTTGCAAATGCTTATGCGGTTGTCGTGTGCCCCAAATTCAACAATTGACATCACCTTTACGGAAAATTATAAGAACAATCTTTTAAAAATCGTAGGGAAATTGGAAAAGAAAAAATGGAATTCAGAATGCGGGCTTGGATATGTTGGTTAGAAATTGGAAAAGACAAAAGGGAAAATAGAATTCGGGTTTGTTTGAAATGGGCTTGGGCTTGAATATTTGGGTTAAATATTGATAAAAACATAATAAACATGTTGTATTTTGGTTAGAAATTGGAAAAGACAAAATGGAAAATAGAATTGGGTTTTGTTTGAAATGGGCTTGGGCTTGAATATTTGATAAAAACAAAAATAAACATGTTGAGAGTGGGATTTGAACCCACGCCCTTTCGGACCAAAACCTTAATCTGGCGCCTTAGACCAACTCGGCCATCTCAACTTTGTATTTTTTTATATAAAAATAAGATATATCACTTATATTTTAAACTATACTTAATGCATTGGATTTGTTAATATTTAAAATTTATATCCCAAATATCTATTTCAATTAATAGTAGAAAGTCATGGAACTAAAAGAACTAATTCAATTAATATTAAAAAGTGATGAAACTAAGTTGGTATTTAGTAAAAGTCAATATTTATTACTTAATGACTTAAGTTAACTTTAAATTAAATTATTTTTAAGCTGTTTATTTTAAGTTAATAACTTAAAATTTATACTAAATTATCAAATTGATTAATATACCCTTGTTAATTTTGACTAATATTTATCCTCGTTGATTTTAAATTATTTATTTTCATTAATTTTAAGTAATAAATTTATTTATAGAATGTTAGCCCAATGGTTCTTCCAATCAAGTTTTGATGATTATAAAACGATGTTAAGTTCACTAACGTTTTATATTAAGTAAAATTTTCAAGTTTTAATGAAAATTACTAAAGAAAGTTTAAGCAACCTTAAAAGAAAATCAAATGACATGAAGACATGGATTCTTTAAGTATTAAAGTGTTTAGAAAATTTGTGAGGTGGTATTCTATGGTAAACTTAGGTTTAAAACTTTATTTCATATACTTGAAAGGTACTCTCTTTATTCTTACCTAAGCTTTAAAATAATTTTTTATTATGAAAGTGGATGAATAGGTGTTTTCATTCAAAACCTTTAGTTTAATTCTTCCTAAACTAACTTAATTTAAAAAAAAAAAAAGGTTTTAAAAAGGGTTATATAAGTTGTTGGAACCTCAAATTAGAGGTTTTTATTTACTTTTGGGTATAGTCGATTAAGATTTATTTGAATCGGTCAAATCGATTGAAGAGCTGACTTAATCGGCTAGGCTTACCCAATGGAAGTTTGATAAAGGGTTGGTTGAATTTTAAAAGCACCAACAATCACCTACACAACATTAAATGCATCAATGACTAGTCAATCTATTGAACCAAAACTCGATTGATTGATGTTACTTTTAGTTGTTTTAAGTTTTTAATATGTTTTCTATAAATTGAAGAGTTTATTGCATTTGTTGATAACGGAACACATCCATTGAATTGAAAAGCACCTACTTTCTCATTTTCAAAACTCTTTATTCAAGTGCATCTGATTTCAAACTTGCTTATTCCATTAATACACCACAAAATCTATCCTAAGTCTTCTTGTATTGTGAGGTAAGATCCTTCTAGGGTTGAAAACATTGAATCATCTTCCATTTATTCTTTTTGAGGAAAAAGATTCAAGTGTGTGTAAACATAAAGGGAGTGTGAAGCGATTGGAATCTTGTAATCCAAGTGTGAGAAGATTGAAGACTTTAGTCTTAAAGCCTTGGAGACAGTGGAACCTTTACTTGATTAAGAGTTTGAAAAAAGTGGATGTAGGTAGATTGTTGAACCGTTATAAAAAGAGTTTGCAATTTCTTTATCTATTTTTAATTTTTTTTATTATCTTGCTTAATTCTACTTATCTCTTTGTGTTTGTTTAAAAATTTTCAAAAAGCTTTTAACACCCAATTCATCCCTCACTCTTTCTTAGGTGATTTGCTTAATTTAATTAGTCATATTTCACATAAAACATTTATATTTAAAGTATTGTAGATGTATAATATAATCATAAAACATTTATTATAAAAAATAAGTCATGAATATGAAATCATAATTTTAAAATATATTGTCACTAGTATGGGTAAATGAAACAAAAAAAATTGATATTAATAATAAGTTAACTATTTGAACTTATTATTTAAAGTTAATTTTAACTTTAAGTTGTAATATTAAATTATTAAGTCATTAATTTGATTTACCAAATATCCTCTAAAACTGATTATGAATTACTTCACTAATTTTTCCATGTCATATAATTATATATTTTTATAATTTTTAATTAACTTAAAAAAAAAAGACTTAACACATTGAATTTATTAAAAAATCTAGAAATTTAAATAATAATCCAGTTAATATCTGAAATTTATGAAAAAAAAAACTAATCCTAAAATAACTTTCTTCTTATTATTATTATTATTTGTAAAATTATATTTTTTTTCAACTTTTCTTATTTGATAAATAGACTTCAAATTAACTGGTACTTAATTTATAATAGCAAGTATATTAATTTTTAAAAATAATTTAGAACTTAAAAAATAAACAAATTACTCTGAAAAATTCACAGCTAAAAATTGCCCCAAATGACCATGCTATTTCTCTTCTCACTAGACAAACGTACTTAAAATCAAGCAATACATAATGTTTGGTGAAAATTAATGCTTAATTATTACCTAATGATTAAGTTGACTCTTCCATTAAATTAATCTTAAATTATTTATTTATTTATTTTTGCTATAATCACTGAAATTGTTCCATAAAATGAACTTATTATTATTATTTTTAAATTATCAAAGATATTCACTATAATTGATTTTAACTAAAATTACATATTTAATTTTAAGTAATAAATTTGTTCTTAAATATCCAAATTAAAAATACTATAAAAGCATAAAATTACATAAAATAACTATAAAATATTTACTACAAAAAATGAGTGACAAATATATCCGTGTGGATGTAAAAAAGATTTTGACAAGTGTAAGCATATTGAGTAAAAGAAATTTGGAATTTGGAATAAGTTAATTATTTTGAATTATTATTAAAAGTTATTTTTAATTCTAAGTAATATTATTAAGTTATTTTATCAAACATATTTAATTTATTTAATAATTTAAATTAAGTTATTAAATTATTAAGTTAATTTATCAAACAAACCCTTAATTCATTTAAATTTTAAATGGGTTTAGCAATATTTAAAAATAACTTAGAACTTAAAAATAGATTCAATTAATACTAAAAAACATAACATTCTTCTCAAACATTAAAACAAAAAATGTCAATACACAAATTCCCTTCCATCATCTATTTCTCTATGTTATTTAGCATTGTGATGAGATGTTACAATTTTGGGAAGAAATTGACATTGGAACAAAATAACATCACACAAACTCTAGTTTAATGGAAGAAAATAAATCTACAAACCTCATTTTGTACTATTATGATAAAGATCACTCTATGGAAATTACTTATAATGTTAAGTCACTCTGGTAGTATATACCCTAGTCTCTTTGTATTAGTATTCATACCGTGTATCTTTCCTTTTCTTTCTCTTATTAAATGTTTGAACAAACGATGAAATCCTTCAAAACTTAAGGATGAGTGAAGAGAGGAATCAAGAGTTTTTTTTATAACATGTTAAGTGATCTTCCATCTAGAGTCACAAATGAACACTTCCTATTAGATAGTATAAATTCATACTTCTCAATTCTATGTAATATTCTTGGTATATGATAACTTTAAAGTAGGTACATGATTTTGGTCATTATAATTTGTACACAATTTAGCAAATTCATGACTTTTGTTATGATACTTCATATTTTTTCATATACCTTGCACATTTAATCTTCCTACATACATGATATATATAATATGAGAAATGTAAATACATTAAATTCATGACTTCGGTCATAAACCATAGAATACAAGGATTAACTTTATGTGATCATGAGGGCCATAATAATTCCAACATTCTCCCACTTAAAAAAATGACCATGTGGATACTTGAAACTTTTATGGATTCAATAAGTTGTCACATAAAACTATTTCGATCATTTCATACTTATCTTGCAAAGTTACCAATATGGATCAATGAGGTCACATATCATTTTATCAAATATAATTCCTCTCATACAACACACAATTGGATGAGGAAGCAATAAACTATAAAAATCGATTAGATGGTTTCAATCTTAATGCCAAAAAATTGACAATCTTGTAACCTTTATCCTATAAAATGTGCACAAGGGAACAAGAAATTTTATTCTTGAATGTCTAAAAACAATTATATGATATTAGTAAGACCCGTAGAATGAATATATTTCTTAAATCAACGATGTTTTGATTGTTGAATCCAAGAGGTGAGACATTGATTCCCTATTACATTGAAGTTTGATCCTTGAAGAGGGTAAACCTATTTTAAAGATAAAATATTGTCTGGCTTGAATCAATTAATATGATAAATATTTCATCTCATTTTCCCAACAAGAAATATATCTACACCCAAAATAACCGTTTCCTCCAAAACGAGTGATACTTAAAACATTGCAAGGCTTTGTTTCCATCGTATCTAAGATATGTTTCTTATTATACGCCGCCCTCCTACCATCTCCATTTGGTTAGACAAGAAAAGTGTCGTCTCCTTGGTGGGCTGAGTTGGGGTCTACAAGGCATCCGTTGGTGGGTTCCACCCATGGCTCACCTTAGAAACACAAGGCTGTCATTTGTCAATGTTACATAGAGTCGGAAAAAAGCCCCCTTTTCTTTTTCCGTGAGTGGAGTGTATACGCAAATGGAGGAGGAAGGTAAAATTTCCTTTTCCTTTCTTTTCATTGTTTCCAGCGCATGGCCCGCCTCACGTCAAAAAAACCAAACCAACATCTCCCGCACGCTTTTGAGCCGTCCACGGCACTCCGCACCAAACCAATATTTTCTAATTTTTTATTTTCAAATGTGTTTTTGTTTTCGAAAATAGTTTCGAATCGGGCCAAATGATAATCACTTTTCATTTTACTTTCATAATCCGATCCCCTGATCCTCGTCTACCTGTTCATTAGGTGGTCAGCTTTTGCAAATAATTCTTTACATTGTTTGCAGCAAATCATTTGTCATAAAGCTGCGGGGAGAAAAAGCCATAATCCACATTTATTTTATCAAGTTTGGGATTAGTTACAGCCCCACTATTCTGGTATCTTCATATATCTACAACATATAACAAAACAGAGTATTTCGGGTGTTTAAGCTGAAGCATCTGGCTTGCAAATTGGAAGATCATTTTCGACATTAGGTGGCATCCGAAGAATGGGATTGCTCTCGAAGAAATTGACAGGCTTTAGGTCGAAGCTTGAGGAAACTGTTGGCATGACAGGGAAGTCCTCTTGACATGGTATGTGATGGAAGCCCAAAGTATACCAAACCACAATGTCCTTGTTCTCAATTGGCCTATTCCTGCAATGTTTTCATCGTATCTTCAATTTTCCATGCTCTGATTACAACCGTATTATAAAATAAATAAATAAGTAAAAAGCTTACCGATCAGACCATACTGCAAGATTGTCATCACCCTGGCTCTGGCTAACCAACAAGCCACCTGCCCATTGCTCACTCCGATTATACGGGGTGACCCATATTTGATTGTTAGTAAAAGCGCCACGCTTCTGGGGAGGATCTTCATGATCGAGCAAGCTAGCAGCTGTTCCACCGGCAACCACCTTGTACCCAACGGGGTTCCCAACCCGTGTCTTTTTGGACGGATTGATGACATGAAACTCAGCTGGCTCATAGAGTTTGAATTTGATTTGTGCGTCCTTCTCCGTCTTCGCCACCTTCCTGGTAGCCTTTAAGAAGCTCCTCCTTGGCGATTCCCCATTAGCAGTCATCTGCTTCTCAAGATTCACTTTAACAAATGAATTATCCGAGCCATCCACGTCCATGTCCAGATAGAAAGTGAGGTAGTGGTCATGGATAACCCCGATGACATTTTCTGATAAGAGGGTGCCATAGAGATATTCCTGCCCTGGCACTTGGTTCATGTTCACATAAGGGGTGCCTTTCACCATCAGGATGCCACTAAGTCCAACCTGTGAGTATTTTTCAAATCAGTATTTGAATACGAGCACTGGGATAGAACATATAGCTGACTAATAATAGTTATTAGACTGTAACTTTCCATGAGACAGTTCGTCCATGAAACCTTATCAAAAGAAGTGACTTGTCTAGGTAAGGTGAATAATAGATATTTTGTACAAGGTTAAATGTTATAAATATACTTTGGTCTTATTCATTTATACCCCTATTTGATGGTCTATATCTCTCCATACATACTCAAAGATTATATGGCAAAAGCTACTAACAACACATACGGGATTCAATTGACAGGTTTGATTAGTTGCTAACCTTGATTCGGATGAGGCCATCAGTCTGAAACACCCAATCCACAATATAATCATAATTGGCCACTGATGCTGCCATTCTAACCACAAGCGTCACCTTCGGTCTCACCTCTCGGATCTATCAATAGCCAAAACAAAACAGCTATCGTCATCCATTATTTTCAAACTTGGGGTACGTAATTACTTAAACCAACAAAATCAGAACATGGACCGAGTCATGGAATATGAACCCACACGGGGCATATCCATCGGGTCCAACCTTACCCCCATGCCTGTAATTGGACTCTCTGCGTGCCGCCATCCGATATCACCTGCATAGCTCTCAAAGATGCAGATCATATTTGATTGTACGAATGGCGTGCCATCAGCTGCAGCGAACACACCATCCATGTAGTATGCGTTTCGCGGACAATCGTTAAGCGGGTCAAGGGGCATTGCCTGGAGTCCAAACCCGTATTCGCCAGCATCCATGTAAGTCTTGAAGTACCATGCATCAGTTGGGTCCATGTATGGGACAAAAAACTCGGATGTTAAGCCTTTGTACATCACATTCCTCAGCAATCCGGTGTCCGGGTCCCGAAACATGACCCGGGAAATTATCACTCCGGCTCTTGATTCGGCTTTGAGGTGGAATTCCCAATTTGCCCATTTGATCAAGTGGTCGTTTTCTACTGTGAAACTCGGGCCCTTGGGCTGCTCTATGGATATCGGGTTGAGTAGGTTCGTGGGTTTGCTCTGGGCGGAGTAGCGATAGTCTGTGTTGGCGGCGTTGGGTATGGGGATGTTCTGTCCTCGATCTGAAATCTCGACCACTTGCTTGCTGTCCAAATCCACAAGCACCGTCAGACCTTCGATTGGCCTCATGTAGAAGTTGACAGTGTCCTTCAAGGAGTAGCACTGAACCTTAATCAGCCGCCTCTTCTCCTCACTTTTCCCAAACCACCCCGTCGAAAGTGGCAAACAAGCGAGATCCGCCAGATCAATCCCGCGCTCGATGATCGTACGGTTGAAATTCCCATCCACAAGCGGAGCCTTCGTGGCCGTCGTCATGTCCTCAACGGTCATCGTCGGATAGCCGGAGGGAGGAAGGACGTCGTCTCGAGTGACCTGACTCGTGGCCAAGTCCACTGTCAACAAGTGCGACTCCCCCCCCACAAGTGCTATTACGGAAGCCCTCCGTGGCAGCATGGGGTTGCCTTTCTTCCACCGGAGGACGAGTGGCTTCGCCGGCTCCTCCAGGTCAACGGCGTGAATCGTATACCTCTTCGATGCTTTGAGCGGCGCGTGGGAAGAGAGGATTGTACGGACGCGGTTGATTTCTTGGACCGTGAGGGGGTCGAGAGGATGGTGGGGGACATCGGAAGAGTGGTGGCGGCGGGGGCCTCGTGTGGGGTTGGTTGGGTTTGTTGTGAGGTGGGGTTTGGATTTGGAGGTGCACCATGGTGAGAAACTGGTGCAGTCGAGAAGCTCAGCCTTGTTGGAGGGAAGATAAGGGAAGTTTGACCAGGTGAAAAGGAGAAGAAAGAGCCCCGTAACAAGAAAGAAGAGGAAGCGCAGCAGATTTCTGCCTTCCATCTCTGTATGATTGTCCAGAGGAAGAAGAAACAATTTGTAGATAAGCTCGAGAGAGCAGAGAATCAGAGAATCATCTCAGGGGTTTATATCGGGAGTGGGATTCAACCATGCCCCGTCAGTGCCGAGTTGTAGAGAGTAGGGAAATATCTTTTTATTTAGATATAAAAGGAACATATTTTTAATTATGGTACCTTTGACATTTTCTATACCTCTTCAGTAAGAATCACATAGAATATTCCTTTCATTACATCTTATTTCAAATGTCTGAATATCCCTGCGGCCCCTACTAAAAAGCAATGATAAGTGATAAATAACAAATACTATTCTCTATTTGGTTAGATGAATTGTATCATCAATTATCATATCCATACATAGGTGTGATTTTTATATCTTTACTCATTTTTTATATTAAAAAAATTAAGTGCATGTTTGAGAATTATTTTAAAAAACAGTTTTATATTCTTCGAAACTAAAAAGAAAAAAAAAATTACGTTTGCCAATCAAAAACTATTTTCTACTTTTTGTTTTTAAGAATAGAAAACATGATATTTTTAGAAAATATTTTTAATTGTTTTATGTTGATTTTACTTGTTTTTTTATGATTGTTTTACAATATAATTATACAAACATGTGGAATGATTAAAAATAAAATATTAGATATAAAAATTAATTTTAAAATATATTTAAAAATATAAAAAAAAATATGTTAAAAAAATTTAAGTTTCTAAACAGATTTTTGTTTTATAAAACATAAAAAAAAAATATATTTTTTTTAAAATCATTCTTAAAAAGTTTCTTTTAATACTGTTATCGAAAACAGTTACTAAATAAACCTTAAATTTTTAATTCAAAAGAATCATAAAATAATATTCATATATGTATCATCATAATATAATATTTTTATTTATAATTTTCAAATATTTTAATCATGAATATTATTAATAAATAAATAAATGATTACTTACTAAATAATAAATTGTAAAACATTTTCAAATAATAATTAACATATGACACCTTTCATATTTAAAAAAAAAACGCTTCAAGGAATTATTACCAAACAAACTTTAAAAACGTTTCTTAAAATCACTATAAAGGGGTTTTAAACTTCATTTTACTTCTTATTAGAGCATTAATGGTAATAATAAAATTAAATGAAAAGTGATGACACACTAATTTATTTCCTAACTTAAAAAATATGTAATAATATAATTAACAAAACTATTGCTATTACAATAACAATTTATATGTATACCTTATACCTAAATAGTTTGTTAAGGCTAACTTTGTTTAAAATAAACAATAAAATTTAATATTTTTCAAGATATTATTTTCGAAAAAAATATAATATTTTGGGATATTATATAAGATAAAAATGATGTATCAAATTTAATTATAAATGAAACAAAAGCAACAAGATTATTATCATATTTACCCTTATAAAAGTCCTCAATCTCATAATCATTGCACTTTGAATTGTTATAATTTGCTTATATAGATTTTTTGATATATTTTGGACTACCGCAATCAACAACTATATGCCCTACTTCCTGTTGAGGTCTCGCGTCCCTGGTGATCCACGTAGTTGCCAAATGGATGGACGCACGATCTCAACTAATATAGATTTCTGGTTCAGTCGTTCCTGCAAAAGGCGTCTGGACAGGATGTCCAGATACACCCTCCGATGGTTTTGTCAGTCATGGTTTGAGAGATAAATCAGTTGACCTTTTACTAGGTATAGCAAAACTTACCCTCCTCTTTGTGTGAAGGTTCATATATATCGTATCAGAAGTTCTGTCTTCCTCTTTAATGATAGGGAGATATTTTGACTTGTCATGATGCCTCTAGGTGGTGACAGGGATATCATCACACTACGGGCGGCTGACAGAGATCGTGGGAGGCGCCGCAGCTGTTAGAGATTGTAGGAAGTGACTTGCCATTATTCCTATCCTTTCACTCTGCAGGTGGCGAAACGTGGGCCATGACAGGCTGTCGGAATGACGTAGTAAGACTTGCTTACTTTAGTCAACGATCCGGACAAACATATCCGGATAGGATATGTCGGTCGTCCGGATGTGATATGGCGGTCATCCGGATGTGATGTTTGCGAGTGTCATGTGCTTCTCCCTGAGGAAGTCCGGATAGGGGAAGCGCACCACGTATCTCCTTAGGGGAAATCCGGATGGAGCTAATCCGGATAGAAATGCGTGTCACGTGTCATCATAGAAATACGTGCCACATGTCATCAAGGGGAGGGGTCCCTACACTTCCCCACCATTAAAGCATTCTATTTCTTGTTTTTAGATGAACCCTTTTTTCTTTCATTTGTTTAGTTTAAGATTTTTTTCCCTTTTTAGAATTTGATTTTATTAATAATCTTTTTAAAAGCTTGCATGGTCTCTTAAGCTTTTTACCAAATAAAGAAAGCTCAATGTACACAAAGTTTTCTTTAAGAAAAATTATACATGCTCAAAGTAGATTTCTGTTGATTTAAAAAATGATGCGGGTATGTTTTCTATTTTATTATCATTTGATTATTCCATTTTTAGCTGTTAATCAAAGACTTATAGAAACTTGATTTCCAATTGTTTGAGCTTAATTTTACTTGAATTGGTTTGGGTATTGGCTTAACTCGATCCTGATGTAACTTAGGTTTTAGTCTGACTTGGATCTTGATATGACTTGATTGAGGATATGAGAAATTTGATCTTCAATAAAAAAGTTTATTAAAAAATTTGAAGAAATTTGAGTCTCTCTTAAAGAAGTTTGATTTTTGTTTTCTAACTTATCTCGAGAGTTATAAATTAAGTTTATAATCTTCATATTGTTTTAATTAATGCAAAATAAGTGTATTTACACATTTTTAATATGTTTTTACTAATTTACTTTGATTTTTTATATATTTATATTTGTATTTTGTATTTTATAATTTCAGAAGTTGCAAATAAAATTTATTTTCCTTTTTTTCTTCTCCCTTATAATAAAAATGCCAGAGTTAACATAAAAACAAAGGGAAAAAAAAAAAAAAAGGAAACAAACAAGCAAACAAAAAAAAAAAAAAAAACGAATATTCCTCTTTCTTTTTTATTTGCCAGTGGACCACTATCTTTCTAAAAAGGCTCTTCACTCCATACACCGGACACAACTCCCAATCCACTACACATCACAAATCCATTAAAAAAAACCCCACTATCTCTAGCTCTCTGCTCTCCCCCACAGAGATCCGAGCCTCTTCCATTTTTATTTTCAATCTCCACTCTCTCCTTTGGCCCCTTCCTCTCACGACAAAAAGGATTCCCCATTTTCATCAAGGAAGCCCAGCACACTTCCGCACACTCTCACTCTCTCTCTCTCTCCCTCTCTCTCTCTCTCTCTATGCAATGCTATTTTACATGTCTAAAAGGTATTATATTGTTTAATTTATATTATATTTACATTTATCGTTATAAAAATAAATTTAAAATTAAATATATAATATTATTTTATATATTTATTTATAGTGCAATTTGTCTTCTCTGAGGCTTAATTCGTCTGCAATAATTGCTTTTCATCCACTTGAATAAGCCATCCCGAACCCATTTCAGCCAACTAACAACCCATTAGGCCTAAAAAAAACCAAACGGATTTTCATTTAACCTCAATGCCTTGTCCGACATTGAGAAAGGCTTTGCAGCCCTCATTACACACATCAAATTTGTTGCACCTATGGCCCAGAGACGGGTCAAATCTTTGGTAGTATTTGTTTTTTAATTTAATTAAAAAAATTAAAATATTTAATTTTTTTATTAAATTAAAAATAATTTATTAATATTAATTAATATAATTAAAATTAATTTATAATCAATAAATTTAATTTAATTATATTAATTGATATCAATACGTTACTTACTTTTAATTGAATATAAAATATCAAAATATTAAATTTTTTCTATCCAAACAAAAAACAAACACAACTTAAATATATGTTTTATTCCAATAGCACACTTTGGCCCAAAAGAATCGGCCCAATAACATGATTCAAATCCGGCCCAAATTTTTTCCAATGATTTGATTTGAGAAAAAAAGGAGAACAGTGAATGGCTTGTAAAAATGGAATGAATGAATGGAGTTGAATCAGGTTTTGCACCTAAATATTTTCGATTAATTCTAATATAGATTGTTATTTTATGTGTAATTTTTTTGGGTTAAAATTGTAAAATATTTTAATTCTTCTAAAATATATTTTGTTTTGGATGAATTTTCGTTGCATTTAAGTTGTTTTGTAATATTTTATGTACATAGATGAAAATAAAATAAATAGACAAAATATTTTCATTACTAAATTTTATATTAATTATTTTATTGTGATAAAAATTGATTTTATTTTAAATTTTTTTTCCAAAAAATAAATTCAACTTAGTTAATTATTCATCAAATTTATTTTACTATTGCGCTTTATTTTTAAATAATTTTGTTAAAATAAATAAAAAATAAAAATTTAAAAACAATAAAGAATTGTTTTCAAATAAATTAAAATAAAATCACAGAGTCATCATGTGGGGCATGCACAGAGTCCTATGGCCTTAAAAATATTATTCTTTTATTAAAAAAAATATTTAAGAGGATTTATAAATCTATATATGGTAGTCTTCAATTTAATTTTTAATGAATGTATGTATATATTATTTAAATCCAAGTCAACTTATGTTCTTTTTGTATGGAGTCCATGTTACTTCTGATATTATTTTTTTTATTGGCAAAAGGTTTGTGTTATGTAAAGATTTTAACTTGATTATATTTTAAATTCATCATGAACATTTAATTTTTCTTTTGATTCATAATTAACTTAATTTGAGAATATGGTAAATTATAAATGATTAAATTTTGTTGTTCTACAAATCACAAACAAAAATTGAATGTAGAGAGTCAACAAATTTTTTTAACTTATTTTTTTCTTGAATAGAGCTCACAACCATAACTTAAACATGAATTTGAAATATTTTCTAAGTTGCTACTAAAGGAATTCTAGTTTCCTAATTAGAAGTTTGTCATTTAATTATGGTTTTAAAAATCGGATCAGATCGATCGATCACGGTTTTAGTTCGGTCTGGTGAATTGGACCGGAATATGGTTAAATCATAATCAAATCGGATGAACCGATGGTCCAATCAGCGAACCGGTCAGTTCCCTCCGAATTGGACAGTTCCACCATTTTTTTATTTTTTATTTTAATTTTTACAATATCAAAGCGATGTCGTTTTGATGACTTTAGTGAATACACCCTTGCGGTGCCTTAGCTCCGTCCCTCGACCAACCTAGCTCCAGCAATAGGTCGATGGCCTGCCTATTGCCGACAAACCCCCCCCCCCCCACACACACACACACAAAAACCACTCCTCCCCTCCTCCCTCCCCTTTCGGGGGTTCCAAACTTCCAACACCAACAATCTGTAACATGACGCCCTAACTCCACCCCCTAGTTGTCCCAACTCTAGTAGTCAGTCGTTGGCCCGCCTGCCGTCGACGAGCCCCTTCTCACACAGAAAACCACTCTTTGCCTAGAAGTGTACCTTTTAATCATGGTTTTAAAAATCAGACTAGATCTATCGACCATGGTTTCAGTCCAATTTAGTGAACCCCTTCTCACACAGAAAACCGCTCTTTGCTTAAAAGTGTAACTTTTAATCCTAACAAACCTCCACAGACAGAAAACCACTCTTTGCCTCTCATCGTAGGTTCCAAACTCCCAACTCCAATAGTTTGTACCGTGACGCCCTAGCTTCACCCCTCGGTCATCCTAACTCTAGTACGTAGCAAGCCGTTGGCTCATTGACAAGTCCCTCCTCACATAGAAAACCACTCTTTGTCGCACATTTTCCTTTCCCCTCGTTGACAGCACACCTTTATGTTGTTGACAAGCAATGTGAAACTAAAACTTAAACTCCCATTTTATTTTTAAAAAAATTTAATTTTTATGTTTTATATTTAATGTCTTAATTTTTTGTTGTTATAATTTTAATGTTATGTTTAATATTTAATATGTATAATTTTTTCATTTTTTGTTTATTTATTGCATTTTGAAATTTTTGTTGATTTTCAAATGAAATTCTAATTTTTAAATTTTAAATAAATATTTGATTTGAAAATAAATTTCTTATTTTGAAATTTTTTTTTGTAATAAATTTCAATTTTTTTTAATTCTTTTATTTTTAAAATTATTGATGACTTGATTCTCTAAATTAATGTGGGGTTTTTTATAAATTGTTGATGACTTGATTTTTTAATTTTATGATTAAAATTGTGATTTTTGTTTACAATTTGATAGAGAAATAAAAAATGGAATAAAAAATTAAAAAAACTCAACAAACAAAGTAGATGTTATCAAAATTTAGATAGAATTTATTATTTTTTAATTTTAATTATATATAAAATATATAGTTTTGACATCACTGATTTGATCGAATCCGACTAGTGAACTATGAACCTGTAACTTTTTCAATTTAATAACTGATCCGATCATGAAAACATAACTTTTAATCAAACTAATGACATCTCTTTTCTTGCTTAATTTGCAAGCAAGATATTCTCGATTGTCATTAGAAAGAAGAGGGGTTGAACTAGACTAACGAAGAGCTAGATTCGATATTCCATATGCGACTGCTATTATAGAACAATAGATTAGGAAAAAGAATATAGATATTTAGAGGAAAGAGGTATTCGTGTTGTGGACAACTTAACCAAAGAGAGCGGAAGAACCTTTTCCTCCCTTTGCAAAAGTAAGAAATTGAAATTTAAAATGTCCCAAAAAGATGAAGTCATAGCATAATTGAAACATTTTTTTTCTTTTACTTTAATTTTTTCCAACACTTTTATTTATTTATTTATTTATTTTTGAATTTTTGTTAGTGTTACAATCACAATCTAATTTTTTCCATAATTATTCTATCAAGTTTTCAACTTGACAATTTTTTTTCATATATAGTTTAAGTTTATGCAAATCAAGAGCAACATGTAGTTTAATCTCATGCATAAAGAATATCGCTATCTTGATTTTAATCCAAAGGTAGCGACCATGTTTTTCGAACAAAGTTCAATCAAAAACTAAAAATGGTTCATTTGTTCTCATCTAGACTAAGAATTGTTCATGTTGGATAATGAAATTTATATTTGGACTTGTTTAATTTAGAATCTTCAAATTGAACCTATAAGCATCAAGAGATTTGTCTCCTTAATGTCATAAATTTACCAATAATTTTTTTTCTTTTACATTTTTTTTAAAAATCATTATGGGTTAGGCTCTTGTAATTAAGCTACAAGCAATTGCAGTTTAAGCTAATGCTTTAAGAAACATGATCAATTTTTCAACTTTTGATTTATATTAGATTATTGAAACATACCATCTGTAATAATGACTGGTTTAAATAAATCAAACTTGGCTTTAAGATTTGTGTACCAACTTTTGGTTGTCTGATCTATGTTTCTAACTATCCATAAAATTAAAATGAGCTTCAAGATTTTTGTATACCAATTGAATGCATATTCTTACAAGGAGAGAAACAAATTGTTTAACTAGAAGTTCTCTTTCCCCTCGGGATTATTGCATATTTCCACAAATTGAACAAGTTCTAGGTTTCCGTCCTATCAAAACATTTGAAGGCACTTCTTCTATTCTCCTCATTGCAATTTATTATGAATTTTTAGCTGGTTCAGGAAACACTCTTTATAGAAAAAGATGTATGAAATTAGCTGGTAATTCTATTTGGACAACGAAAGTTCAAAACAAGAATCAAATCAAATCGGATGGCTTCAGAGAGAGAATCTTAATGCCATCAACCAGCTCTTTCTAATATGCCTTCATGAAGTTCCTCCGGTAGATAATATAAACAAAAATGAATGGACACTGGAACTTCAGAACCATACACGAAGGGCTGAAGCTTTGTAGCTGTGCTCCTGACCAGCAGTGATGAAGTTCCACAGTTGAGCTAGCGCTGAAGTTTAAATTGTTACGACCTTTCCTTCCTTCAACCTTTCTGAAAGTCAGAGAAAAGACTTAAATTGTTGCTTTAGAACTGCACAAAAAAGAGTAGCTTGAAGGAAATTAAGTTTGAACTCTTCCATTTATCCAAATCATAAGCCTGCAGTGATGCTGTTGAAAACATTGAAGGGCTTGGATATGCATTCGATTACTGTGCAATAAGCCTGGTTATCATGAATGAACTTTAGTCCTTAAAATCTATAGATCATGTTCAAATGCGTTGCTTGTTTGTTAGGCCAATTTTACACTTGGGACGACGGACCCCATTGATATTTTTTTTTTTTAAGTATTAATGCAGGATAAAGTTGAAAATAGTCATCACTGCTTTGGCAGCAGATGGAACGAAGGTTTCAAAGTCATATGAGAAAGATAAGATAAACTGAAAGCCTTTCTTAAGAAATTTACTATTTGTTTCTACCAAACTTGTGTCTTTCATGTTATTTAGTTTGGTTGCACTCCCAAAATGGTTTCCCAGGAAAATGGAGAAGTGTAGTTAGAAAACCTGTACTACTGCAGCAACTTCTGAACTTATTGTCAAACTTCTCTTTTATTCAGTTGTCCCTCCTTTCATCAACATAGGGTAGAGGGTATATAATTCAATTATTAATGCGATCAAGATTGAACTAGCAAAAATATCTGTGTGGAGCTGTCATCCATATGTGCATATGATGCACATTGTGGTTGGCTTTACTTCCCAACAAATTATTTGGTCTTGATGACGCTATGCTGACCAAATAATCATATCATCAGTGAAGTATGACCAGATCTTGATGAAAGCTAAAAATTTCTAAAAACAAGAGAGCTATATATAGAAGAAAAGGAGAATGAAATTAAAATATGTACATGCAGTTGGTTTCTGATATATAACGGTACCTTGTTTCTTGAGGCAGATGGTGGTGGCCTTTGGATCAGTTTATATTAAGCAGAAGTAGTCACAGGGCAACTCTCCTTTGGCGGGTCATTGGAAGTTAATCAACACCGGAGATAAGCCACAAAGGATAATCTATTGCCATCTCCTGCCAGAAGGAGAGAAGCCCTACAACTACTTCGCTTAGTAGTGAACACTGTCCGCTCGCCACATGATCATCTGGGTTATGCCAATTAGGGGACCCTTGAGCTTCACATATATATAGTCCAGAAAGCTCTTCTTTTCGAGGCCTAGCTATGGAATAAGCCATTGAGAAATGGCATATGCTAGAGGGTTATGCCAGGGATATCCTTTGATGCCTTCTCTTAAAGTTAGCATTCCATGCAAAGGCTCTTGTCTGATCAAAAGCTTCTTACTAATGTTTGAGATTCTACATAGCATGATTTCGACCCATGAATGTTTTTTTTCCTCCATATCTGTTTGGATCAGGGAGGATGAGAAAAAGCAGTCCAGAGGAGAGATGCCCTCTTTCGCTTACAGAAGGAGGCAAGAAATTCTGGCCCTCAAGGTATATTCTGTGTCATATTCCTCTCGTTTTTTTATTGTGCTTTATGTTTTCGTCTTTTGGGTGACTCTGAATTCAACACAACCTTGGATCCAATGTTATTTTTGTCCAATCAGGACAATGCCCATAGTCTTCAAATGCTTTTGTCTTCCATGTATCTGGCCTATGAAGGTGCACATATCTCTGTTTGTTCTTTTACTAAGAAAACAAAAATTGGTATCAATCCTCGATCGATTGCATTAATTTGTTTGAGAAACCATCATTCATTTGGTCTGAATAAGTTGAAATTTTTAGTATCTGATGTTGAGTTGTTCTTCTAACTCAGCCCTTTAATAGGAGTGTTACCTACTTCATCACTAACTTATGGACATGTCTAATCTAACCTTTCCTCTCTCAGAATCTGACAACTGTTTGTTTCATTATGATCCCATGTGAAGTTGAACTTAGATATTTGCAGATTGGTTCTAACCAATTCCCATTAGTTGTAGAGTAATGGGTAGACCCCATATATTCTATCCTTATTTCAAATCTTTACTTTTTCCTTCTTTTCTCTCATATATTCATTACCTTTCACAGTTTTCTGTCAAATATTCATCACCTAATTTATCTACTTTGGCTTCAACTCTACCATTATTTCAAGAGCTTTCAGCTCTAGCCTGTTGCCAGTGGATTTTCTTTATGCAACTTTTTGAATTTTCTGATCATTTCTACAATAGCATTGTCCCTATAATTTAACTACACCAAAGATCGTTCTTTTATGACTTCTATACTTTGAGGTGTTACTACCTTCATTATATTTCAGACATCAATGTTTATAATGCATTGTTATATAGTACCCATTTATTTAAAATATTGGACCTAGCTAGCTAGGGGCATTTAATTTTCTTAAGATTTACCCATCCTAAATCCATGTTCATTTTCCTTCATCATGTTGACTACCTTCACAAACAATTGTCGACAAGCAAACCAACCTTTAATCAATCCACTAACAAGTTTCAACAAGGAAATAAATCTCCATGCACAACCGTAACTAATGTAGTATTAAAGAGCAAACAAGGACTGAACACATTTTTCATTCTCAATTAACCTCTTTCTAGACCAAGAGTTGCTTCAAACTATTATCAACTCCCAACTGATCAATTCCTCTAACTCAAGCGCATGAATCTCCATAAAAAATAAAACAAGTACTGATGCTCATCGTCCATCTACTTGGACAAATCACTCGCAAGTCTCTCGCTCAGAATCCTTAGTCCCATGTACCTGCGCCATAAAAAATCAAGCATCATCTCTCGAGTAGTAACATATGCTGATATGGTCTAGGATTATTTCAATATCAATTGAGTAGGATGTAATATTTAGATGTATATACCTTCCAAGCATCATGACGGTGGCCTGAGGATTAGTCCCAGGAGAGGCGTTGAAGGTTGATCCATCGATGACTCGTAGGGCATCAACGCCAAGAACCTTATAATCATGATCCACCACGCTACCAACTTGGCAGCCTCCATGATAATGCCATATAGTCATCACGGTGTCCTTACAGAACTGCTCTAGGGAGGTGGAAGCATTATCATGCCTTGGCACCAAGTTGACTGGGAAATTGAGGGTCATGTTGATCAATGCTGGGACTGATAAGTAATCATATTTGAATTGGGAGAATGCCTTTGACTCTATTATTTTTTCAATGATTTGCATGCCATTAACACATCTCTGTAAGTCCTCAGGCTCTTTGAAGTAGTTGAATGTTACGGAGGGGTTGTCGTTGGGGTTGCGGCTTTGGAGCTCCAGATGGCCCGTGGAGATTGGGCCCATGATTTTCTCAAGGATGAATCCTCCTCTGAAGGCTGTTTCGTCAAGCTTGCTCATGGAATCTATGGCTTTGGCTATGGCTTCTGGTGTTCTTTGCTTTGGGGGCACTGTTGCCAGCTGTCCAATCTGCAAATGGGTTGTTTCATATTTGGGCCCAATGGGTCATCATGATGGTCCAAAAGGCCAAAAGCCCAAAAGAAAAAGGAAAGCAGAAATGGGGGATGAAGTGTACGTGTACCTTGGGGGAGAACATTCCGAAGTCCCTTTGAGGACCGCTAGCGGCGAAGTTTTCACCGCTTGCGGCTTCGATGTAGGTGCCAGAGTGGGTGATGCCCACGACTTGAATGAGAGAGACCTCAACTGGGAGAGGAGAGGGAATGAAGATGGCGTTCATTGGGTTATCTGACATCCTCTGGCCCACCATGGGCAGGTCAAGTACAAGTGAAATGTTATGGGCCTTAATTTGCTGGGCTGGGCCCACCCCACTCAACATCAACAGTTGTGGGCTTCCAAGTGCTCCAGATGAGACTATGATCTCATTCTTGGAGTCCCTCTTCAGGTACGCTTTGTGCTTCTTCCCTAACACGTCTCTGAATATCACCCCATGAGCCACTGGCCTTACCTTTCCTGTTTAATTCATCCAGTGATGTCATCATTTACATAAAAAAATTTAAACAAAACTATATTTTTTTTTTAATTGAAGAAATAAAAAAATGATACCTCTTCTTCTGAAGGTGATCTTATGCACAGTTGCATGAAGAAGAACAGTAAGTCCGGTAGGGTTAGCATATTGCAGCAGATCAGCCGCCGTGTGACGGTGGCCGTCGGGGTCAAATATGGTTCCACCAATCTTGGTCCCATATATATGGTCATACGTAAACCCATTGTACGGCAACACCCCAACCTCAAGCAGCCCATCTCTCACCGCCGACTGCCACTGCCGCATCGGCGGCTTGAACGCCACCACCTTCTCCACCCACTCATACGACTCCTTCACCATCCCACTATCCCACCCCACCTCTTCCACATAATCCGGCCCCGCGCGTGTGTAGAACCCCGCGTTCAAGCAACTTCCGCCGCCAAGAACTCGCGCGCGAGCGTTAATAACGCCGTCCTCTGATACGAACCGCTGCGACGGCGATGTTGGAGAGAAGTCGGAGAATGGGGCGCCAAAGGAACCCAGATTGGTGATGTTGGGGTTGCCGTAGGGTGCGCCGCCACGTTCCAGGAGCAAAACGCTGTAGTTTTGGGAGAGAGTGGCGGCTAAGGGGCAGCCGGCTGTACCACCGCCGACAATGATGTAGTCGTAGTATGAAATCGCCGGCGCGGACGTGGCTTGGTGCATGAAGCTGTAGTTTGGAGCTGTAAAGAGAAAGATTATACTAATTCAGTACACTCTCTGTACATTAACATTCATACAATAATCAACATTATTGTAGAAAATTATCAAAAGCTCGACAACATTAAAAGAGCCGCATTTTATGCTTTTGGTTGGTGAGGTTGGTATGGCTGAATTAATTACAATGAAGACGACCCCCATGCATGCCCAAATGAAACTGACACCATTGAAACATTGTTAATTACGAAAATGTCCAACCACCTGCCACACTCTCGACAGGTAACTTATTTTTGGACCCCAGATTTCTATTATTTTTGGGTCACTGCATGGCATTTATTAGAACTTGACTGCGATGAGAGTAGTATCGATTTTGATGGAAACATATCATTTAGTATGAAGCCAGAGTCATGGGTTATATTCCTGTTCTTCTGATACTTAACTGCATGAAATCGGGGGCCTCCAACCAACCACAGGGTCTTGTGCAGCAAGGCCTTTGTGATAGTTATCTACGTTTAATTCAAAATACGGGTAGCTTTTTAGTAGCACATTTTTCAGACACGTGAGGTGGTAAATGAGGCCAAGTTTACATGCTTGTAAACTTGTGACATTGTGATATTAATAGGATCAACGGTTAAAATATAAGCCACTTTTTTCAAATTGATGACCTTTTACCTCCTAAAACATTGAATTTACCCCATTGTCAAACAAAATCAATTTCAATATCTGATTTATTCCATTGTTAAATAAGAAATATTAATATATATATATATATATATATATATATATATGTTAAAAAAATGATTTTGTTATATTTGATTTCCATTAAAAAAATTAAATATGTCATTTATCCATATTTTATATAGAAGAATTAAAATAAATAAAATGAATTTAAAATTATCTATTAATTTAAAATTTATTTATTTATTTTCCCTCAAATATTGTGGAATCAAACATAGCCTTAGGAGGAGAAAAGAAAAATGAAGGGAAATTCATTATTGGTGAAAATTTGAATGGATTGGAGAGACTTATTATGCATATTTTATGTTACCAAATTGTGTAAGCAAGGGACTTCCTTTCAGAAAAATGTACAAAGGGCAAGCAGCAAAATGCAAAAAAAAGAAAAAAGAAAAAAGAAAGAAAAAAGGGTAGTGAAGACTGGGCACCTTTCTCTGAAGAACAGAAGCCATGAAAGAAGACAAGCACTCCAGCAAAAGCAGCAAGAATGAATCGCCACAACCCAACTCCCATTCTCTCACACGGTCACACCTCACTTGGAATCCGCCCAAAAAAAAACACCCAAGAGGAAAATGGCTTGTACAATGTGGGGTGTTCTACAAAGCTTCTTTATATAAACCAAAAGCCCAACAATTTCTGCGGGCAATAAGTTTGGCCTGGTACAAAGATCTCTTGTTCACTTTCTCCAAGACCAAGACAGATCACAAACCTATCTCCTAACTTGTTTTCTAATCCCCCAAAGGCCTAAAGATTCAAGAAAGTGCAGATACTGTGACACCCATTTCCCGAATTTAAAGCAAAAACAAAGAGAAGGAGGTCCTTTTTTATAAGCAAAAAAGAAAGAAGAAACTTGAGATACTGCAGAAAATGTTGGACTATTTTTATCATGAGTTGCTAAATATATAATATTTTTGTGAGTGTGAGTGAGAGAGAGACAGTTGGGCATTGAAAACTGCACCTAATCAGTGTGCGTCATTTGATTTTTGGCCACAAAAAATGTGGGCCAATATCACTACTTCTCCTCTGAATTTGAAATCTGAAGTGGGGCTGGTTCCAATCAATAGATGATAAGACTAATACTAACAGGTTTGTGAGACGCAGGAATGACGTGGGAAAATCAAAATTAGGTGTGGAAGATTTAATTGAGATCCAACTGCTTGTGAGAAGTAGTTCAGGTTCACTAAATGGGGAAGGCTATAAGTAGAAGTCCTGTTAGATAGTGGCTCTAACCACACCGTCCAGCGCAGCTCTTTCGTCCTCTGCATTTATATTGACCATTACCTGTCCCCTAAATTAAAAGCTGACTTATTTGGGCAGTTGGTATGGGTTATCAATGCTTCTTCTTCTTTTTTAAAAGATTATTTCTCTCTTTTATGTCTTAATTAAGGAGATTATTTCTATACCATATGTTTTTTTTTTTTTTCTAACAAAAATTCCTTGTAGACTCTGAACCCAAAATCTTAACTATGGATTTTAAATTTAATTTTAATAATAATTGATTTAAAACACTCTAGTGCAGTATGTCATATTAAGAATTTAAATGGTTGACAAAGAAAATTTATTTCTTGGCAATGATCAATTGACAACTACGGCAAATGATAGTGACAGTGACAGAAGGGATTGCACCGTCAATCTATTTGCCAGCGCTTGAGGGGCGCCCCAAAATAATTCAAAAGAATTTGGATTATAATAATGGGCTAGAGACCTCAATAGAGAAATTAAATAGTTTTATGTTTTTCATAATAATAAAATTGGAAAAAAAATATATTTATGAATTAAAAAACAAAAAATAGTTTTTTGTTCTTAAAAATGGAGAATATGAGGGCCGGGTGGTCATGTTTTTTTAAAATTTGTTTTTAAAAAATGTATTTTATTTTTTCACTTAAAAATAGTTTTTTAAAAATATAACCAAATTGGCCCAAAATTTTCTTTTGTTTTTTAAAAACGGGTGAAAATAACTCTTACTTGTTCTTTAAAAATTATTATTTATTTCGTTTTATTTTAAAAAAATGTTTTTAGAGAACAACAAAACTAAATTGTGTTAAAAATTTTTAAAAACTATTTTTAAATCATATGATCAAACAAATTTTGATATTTTCAAATAATATCTTTTAATTGTTTTCAACTATTTCCACTTATTTTCTTATAACTAATTTTAAAAAATAATTATTAAGAATGATAAAACTATAAAAATTATTTTTAAAAACATAACAAACATATTAAAAACATTTTAAGTTTTTAAACAAATTTTTATTTTATAAACCATTAAAGAAAAGTTTCTAAAAAGTATTTTCAAAAACCGTTTTTCAAAACTACTTTTAGAAACACTTTTCAAACAAAGCCATATAGGCCAGAGCTAGCTATAATAAATCACTTAAAGAAAATTGTGGATCTTTTACAAAGACATTGTAACATATCAGTTACACCCTCTTTATATAGATAATGTACGGGAATTTCTTAGTACATAATTTGAAAACTATAGTAATTCTTAAATGTTTTTGACAACCGTCCAATTGGTTGGTTGAAATGAATTTTAGTCTTAAAGAGATGAAATGAAATCATAGGGAACATTCATGACATTGTCCATTGCCCACACCAATTGGAACTACTACGCATGAGGTCTTTTTTAGTATTAATATTGATGAGGATTTTCTACAATTAATATTGTGGAAATTTTCATTATGCAATGGCGTATGAATAATTGCTTGACTGTATTATAAAGCCATCATTTAGCACTTCAAAAAATGAAAATTTGCAGAGAATAATGATGGTTATGTACTGCATAAGCCTTATGATTAATATTTATTTATTTTATTTAGTGAAAGGATCCCTCATCCCATCCTTAATATCATCCTCTCTCGTTATGACCTCTGGTTTTTTATATAAATAAAAGGAAGGCTGGAGAGTATCGGGGAAGATACTCCACACTGCTGCTGCCGTCTGCTGTCGCAGTCTCATTGACCAAGCATTAAGTTTCCACCATATCTAATAAATTATAATGCATGCCATCTTTATCGGCGATTGAATTGGAGAGGTAAATGCATTCTTGAAGTCGAAAGTCACGACTCGATTTGAGCAACCAAAATTACTTCAGTAGCAGCATTTTCAAAGCCCAGTTTATCAAAGAATTTGTGGCATGACGCTAAGCCTCATGTCTGATAGGGGTGGGTCAGGAGGTGAGTTTGAGTGGGTGTTAATGGGACCTTGACATCGCTTTCACCAAAAAACGAAGTGGAATCAATAATTACCTTCATATAAACAACGCTTGCTTTACTTTTCCATGCTTTGATGCCTATTGTGCCAGAGGTAATGGGGGAAGAGAAAATGGAAAAGAAAAATGTTTGCATTTTTTGATGGAATCATGATGAGAGTTACAGCTGTCACCTTGGTTTCATGTCGAAAGGATATAAAAGGAAGGAAAAGTTTTAGTACCATAAGAGGATTGCTTAGGTTATGTTTGATTACGAAAAGTATGAAAAAAAATATTGAGAAAAATGATTTTTTTATATTTAATTATCCTAAAAATATTTTTTTTAAATTAAATATAATTAAAATTAGTTAAAAACTTATACATTTTAAAATTATTTAATCTTTATATTGATGAGTTCAAATAAATAAAATGAATTTAAAATAGTAAATAAAAATAATTTATCATCTTTAACTCTATTTTTATTTTCCTTCACTTTTTTTTTTCTTTTACTTTTCCTCTCTATTTTCTTTCCTTTGCATTTTCTCTCAAATTTTTCAATAACCAAACATACCCTTAGCGTTTTGACTAAATACAACCTCAAAGCATCACGGAGAAGATGTTAATCGTATCACAGGTAAACAAAGTCTCACTTGATTCATCAAATTGAAAGTATGGTTCATTCTAGCAAATCAAACATGTTAACGAATCAGTGGGGTTTGTGTTTTGAATTTGAGGAACATTACCCTATTATTTATTTATTTAGTTATTTGAGTTGATTTTCCTTTCCTTTTAAAAAAATAAAATTAGCACCATTTAATACCTGAAATCAGATCTCAGCGGCCAGGTGGAATGGTGATCGGTTATTGCGGCATTAGAATCAACCATTTGGTACAAAAATATACACCATAAATGGCACATGGGCAGGGCAAGGAATGGTTCAGAAGATAGAATTCAAAATCCCAGAAGATAAGGGCAACCATGCATAATTCAACTAGAAGGGGCAGGATGTATTAGTAATTGATGATATACTTTGAATCAACAACAAAAGAATGGAAAAGGTTGCTGAACTTGCAATACAGAGGACCTCTTCACTGAAGGCTCAAAAAATTATGAAAATCCAATTGGGAATTAAGGAGCTAGTTTTCGCATATTATACAGCATGCATACAGGACCAAACAGAAAAGAAAAGAAAAATTATATAGCAAAGAATACCTGAGAAATACTGAGGGAAATGGAATGGATTTGGAGACACTACATCTTTTGATGCAAGAGAAATGAATTAATAGAGAGAGTTGTAGGTAAAGAAGGTAGCAATGATGGAGGATATGCAGATGAGAAGTGAAGGAAGTAGGGTGATATTCAGTAGCTTACTCTCACCCAAGTAACCAACCAAGGTTATTGTGCCATCTGCAATTACTCGAGCGATTGTCCCAGCTTCAGTTGAAAGCAGTCCACCATTGTAGGTTCCACGAGAAAGCCTTGATGACATAACCCGAGAGAGGAGTGCCAGATTGACACCTGGGTTCATAGATAAATGAAATCGAAGTTCAAAAATACTGTTAGTAAAAAAAACCACCCAAGGAATTAAAATTAACAGAACAGTTTTGTTGTTATTAACAGCAATGCGATAGTGGTTCACAAATGAAACAATAAATCTCAAAATGGGATCAATAATTAGAACCCAAATTGTTTCGCAAAGGCATCATAAATAGAAGAATTTATGTTATACTCTTAAACAAAGCTATCAAAAAATGAAGCACCAATTGTCTCTGTCCCTCTTGCATAAGAAAGAAAACTCTAGGTCAATTTGTCTTGAGTGTCTGGAACGGGTAATTGTCCATATTCTACCAAGGTCATTCCATGATGCTTATTCCAAAAAATAAAGGATGTATCGATATGGTGCATTAACTATTTTGAATAACAAAGATTAAGGAGATAAAACTCTGAATCATTTAATTTCATAATTATTCACTTACAAGTCACTTGTATCCAACTCATGGTTGGAATTTTTCTATCTGATGGTTCATGGAGATTTAATTTGGTGATCCAATTTGAGATAAAATAAATGTAATGTTGAAGACACAACAGCAGACTTAAAGAAGGTCCTTGTATTGCATCCTTCTCCTCATACTTATCTTTTAATCTTTTTTCTTCTTTCTTTCTTTTTTTATTTAGTATGTAAATTATTAATGGATGTCAATCAGAAAAAGGTCCAAACCTGAGATACAGGAACTATAGAAAGAAATCAAAGAAAATAAAATAACAAAAACAGAAAAACACTAACAAGACTAATCCTAATAGTTTTTCCATCTAGGATAAGGTTCTTCCATCTCATTCAAGGGGATAAAAAAAAATGTTGCTAAAAGCCATTAAATATAAACAAGAGGAACCATGCTACCCAGAATTGAGAAATGATGGGACACTTAATTGCAAATATGAACCACAACTAGTATGCCTCACTGCTTATGATGAATTAAAAACTCTGGTGATTTTCAATTGCTTAGTATTCCTAATAGTTCGTTAAATTAGTTGGCTCCTTTCCACAAGGGGTGTAAGTGTTGTTGGAGCGCCTCTTTTGTTTCTCACTTTACTTTCTTTTCTTGAGGTCAAATAAAAAAGTAAGTGAGTTGAATGAGAATGCTAAAACTGACCTTCAAGGACTTCAGCAGAAACAAACATGATGAGTCCTGAGCAGACATATTGTGGAACAGAGTATGGAATTATTATGTTGAAGCTTAGGAGTATGCCAATGAGAACCATTATTTCAGATGCCAGTAAAATTTGCCTGCAATCAGATCAATCAGGAAAAAGCAAATTGTCAAATTATGACAAAACAATTCCAAATCAGAGAGATGTTATACTAATATGTCATCATCATAACTCACATGATATTAATATAAGTAAAATTCAACAGATCTTCACTAATTATTCATCATGCATGCCCAGTAAATCAGATGTAAAACAGAAAAACCTATTGAGATAAGACCAAATTTGTACATAATGAATAGGAGCAACTCCAAGTACAAGTAAAAACCTTTTCTTATATTGTGTGCAAAGAAGTAATTTTAAAAATATAAATTATAATATTAATCGAAAGGAAAAATTATCTACCATTGGAGAAATATTATTAATGCACATCCTTCCTCAGATTAAAAAACTATTCATTGAATACATACCAACCATCGCATTTATGGCTTTAAATCTAATGATTTTAGATGATCAGAACACCTTTATTATGATAGGACTAATTTGCTGATATTGGTTTTTAAAGCATGAATATGTGGATGAAAGATTAATTGACAGTGTAGTCTAATCATTCTCTTTCCAACAATTATGCCAATGGCAGGAAGAGAAAGGTGATCATGTTATCTGGTGCTTTCAGCTCTTAAAGCAATATTTACTGTTTTGAGGAAATACCACTCAACAAAGTTTTTATCCTAACCATGAGGGGTCAGTCACACTAATGTTTATCTCAACTTTGCTCTATCTACAAATATTTTGTTAAACTGTACTCAATAATGTATCTTTTCATAGTCCCAATCCATATTCATTGTAGTACTTTCATCATGATAGTCTAAAATAAAAATAAATAAAATAAAATAATTCAATAAGCAATTAACAAACAGAAGAATGCCCTTGAAAGACCCAACAGGGTTTGTGGGATGTTCCAGGTTCAAGTCCCAACAGGGACAAAAATTTAGCTATAAAAAAAACAAACAGAAGAATTATCTTTTTCTGGAAAGACCCACAGTGTCATATCAAGAACAAATCAAATGAGGTCTGTGAAATGGAAACTTCAAAGAAAGTGAACCATGAAGAAAAAGATATGAGATTTGATGATTAAAGCTGGAAAAACAAAAAGAATAATAGTGGCCTTGTCCCATAGAGAGTCAATAGGGATAAATGTGAAGTTTGAGTGCTCAGTCTTCATTAAGCGCAATCGTGATAGTTGAGTGCAGGGAGCATAGCCCGACTACTAATTCTCCCTACCATAAGATATCTTGGAAAGAAGATTGAAATATTTGTTTTTTTTTCCCCTCTTCTCTTTGGTAGGCATTTTGCTTTAGTATCCAAAATTTTCCAAGCCATCCTCTTCACCTTGTTACCAATCAAATTTTATGATTATCCAATCTGAAAGTTTTGACCCCTTGAAGAGTTTTACAGCTTGGCTTCTGAATATGTAGCATATTGACTGAATTCTATTAATATTATGGGGATTTCAATTGAGTCCTGTTGGCAAATCATGACTAGTTGAATCCATTTTAAACCCAACTTTTTATATAAATTCACCAGGTTATCAGTCTACAAATAGAATTGGAAGGCGGACAAGGTTCATATCGTTATAAATTTAGTCTTCCTACCTCATAGCTATGACATGTTCAATCACAACTTATAATATCTCTGATAACCAGAAAACATCTTCATAACATATACAGCTGCAGATACTTATCAAAAAAAAAAAAACATATATGGCTGAAGATCTTCATAATACCTATCCAATGATTCTTATACAATATGACATTTATAATATAATTCAAGTTGGTGTATCTTATACCCTTTTCACCAGGGCTTATATTAAAGAATCCATGTTAATTATCTTCTTTAATTTCCAAAATTTTTGGCTCAGACAACATAACAAACATCAAAATTAACACAGTTAGAACAAAAGTGGGCTTCTTGAAACTTACCTATCCTCAAACATGTTGCTTATGTAGCTTCCAACAGCAATGTTTACTGGAAGAACTGTTAGGCCAAGACATGCAAGAAAGATTGCCACTGTGCTCGTGGACCAATTGAAGTAATATGTGGTAACAACACTAGATTCTGAGAGTAAAATCTCCATTGCATATTTGAGCATGAAATAAATCAATAGTTGAACCTGATTACATTATAGAAATCTGAGTAAGAGTTCAGGTAATATTAAAATTCTTTTAAATCTAAACAAATTCAGTGATAGATAGAGATCCAAGTGAGGGAAAAGCATTCCAAAGTTTTTGGACTAAAGTAAATCCACAGGCTTGGACTGATCAAATAAATAATATACTTAATAAATAATTTCTAGGAGCAGATGTTTAAAAATGCTATTATAAAATATTCAAGCATGAACAAAAAACAGTGCTTTGGTATAAGATTCCACTTTATAAGCCAACTAGAAAAAATAATCTCTCATTCATCAATGTTTGATCGAATAGCACATCTACACTGGCTATTTTAAGTTACGTGCCTTCAAAGATGGCTTTCAAAATTGACGTTGAATCATTTTACTTTTTCAAAAATGGTGCTGATTAATTAAACAAAATTCACCGCAACGAATTCAATACAATTATTATAGTGTGAGTTTAGGATGCCATTAAGTTTTCAGTTTTCTTATAACCAAATTTGCAAGATTTAATAGTGAATTTACACAGCTGTAAATACACAGAGATAGAGATCTTTCAGAAAATTGGCATATTAAAGAATATGCTGCTTTTACGTAAAAATTAAATAATTTAAATCTAAGTAGGTACCATCGGTCCCATATTTTTGCATTCCTTTCTTTTTTCACACCTACTGTTCAAGTTGACAATGATATGGAATTGATGAATGAACTTCCAAGGTTATGCAAGAGCAAATGAATTTCAAAATAAATACATACCTTTACAGAGGGAGTAAGTAATCTATATGCTGAACCAATAGAAGTGGCTGGCCCACGAGACTCCTCAGGAGCTTCTTCACTCACATCATTGTCTTGGTCACCATCTTCATCTTCTTGCTTGTCTTCTGAACTTAAGAGCAATGGTTGAGCAAGACCCTTTTCAAGTGCATCATTCTCTACTGGTTCTGTCATTAAAAAACAATTAATCATCTCAAATTAAACACAATATTCTGATAAAATTTCAAGAAAATATTTTATCATCATGTAATCAACACAATGAAGACATAGGAATCTCACAAACAAATATGGGAGTCTTGAGATTGTACACAGGTTAAACCTCATTCTGTGTTAGAACTCTGCATTCCTTGAAAACACAACTGGCTAGAATTGAACTTTTTTTTGGCACAATTATAAAGTTTTGAAGTCCCTTTAGAGTCAGGTGGATTCTCTTTAGCCGCAAGGCCTTTGCAATGTCTATTGTTCTAAGCTAGCAGCTGAAAGGCGTGACTGGAATAATGGATCAGAACTTCCCAATACATAATGCAGCCTAAAGCATGCCTGACCAGAGGTTTGTTTGAATTGATGACTCAGCAGATTCAACCAACACATTTTTAAGGCTCTATAAGTTCACATCAAAAGATTCATCAGGCGACCAAAGGCCTGTGGCCCAGACATTAAAAATAACTTCAACCTAAAAGATTTTTCCAAAAGAAATATTAAAGGAGGACTAGTTTGTATCTTTCTGATAAAACAAGTAACCTATGGAATGCCTGGAAAATAGAAGACAAATCTAAACAAGTGATCACTTCTACCTACTAATTCATTCATTTTCATTATTAAAAGAATTTTGATAAACAAAAGGAGCATAGCACCCACTAACAAAAGTAAAAAAATTGCATCTATGATACATGTTAAAAATGCCTCAAGAACCAAACATTTTAAATAAAATACTTAAAAAAGAAAAAGAGTCCTAGAGAATGAAGAATTTGAAGATCCTGAACAACTAACACTAGAGCCTTTCAAGAATTAGAATACTGTGTGACCAAACAAGAAAGGGAAGTTTTGTATGCCATATCACTTCAAATTGTTGTTCTTTAAGGTGTTGAGTGCATCTGTAGTTTTGGGGCAACTCTAGGTCTCATCAATCAGAGGCTATTATTTATATTGAGAAAAGGTGAACCCTAAATAACTCAAGTAATGATATAGAAATAAACACACCAGCATTAGATTCCTGCTGAATATTGCTCTCTTGGGTCTCGCGAACAGGCTCTTTAAATGAGATCCATAGCCAAATTAAATAAACCAGCCATGCCACAGCCATAACCCAACCAGGCAAAGTGTCTTCGTTAAATGTGATCTTGTAGATCTTGAAATTAATTTGAAGCAATCCAGCAAGAGCAGGACCACATGCCATTCCAAGAGCACTGGCACTAACAAAACCTGCAGAAGCCTGCATGCGAATTTTTAGTGGTACACAATCACTGATATACCGTCGATTAACAGCTCTAGCAGAGCCCAATCTGCAATATTGACAAAAACAAGCGTGTCAAAAGTGCATGGTGAAGTAAAAATATGAACTCAAATGCCCCAGTTACAACATGCCTGATGTGATATAACAGAAGAAATGTTAAAACTTAAGAGATTCGTTTGATCTTTGGCATGAATGATAAAACAAAAGGTGATATTCCACTCCGACAGACAAGGTGGGAACTTTCCTCCTTTCAGTTCAGCACAAAAAAATTCCCTGACAACAGTGCTGCCTCATTAGTCAGAATAGGCAGCTGACAACAAGAAGAAGAAGACTAGCCATGTTGAACTCATCTTTAGTTTCAAAATAATAGCCATGACAGTCATCGGACATCCCATGGGGAGAAAAGTGGGGACCATCATAGAAGACATCATCCCAAAACTAAGTAGGTTAGATAATTGCCTTGCAGATTAGTGATGCATCAAAGAGCCAATTACTTAAGTGATAAAATAAAGTTAATCATCATGATAAAGTTAAGTACATGCCGACCTAACTTAGCAACTCCTTTGCTATCTACAGTTATCTTTACAGGGGGATTATATCCCACCACCATCTAATGCTCTAAACCATGCACCATTCAGATCTCAGTGTATTTCAAATGCCCATCATAAACTAGTTTGCCCCTTTAAATATCTGCTAATATAATTACTTTAAGACTATACCTTGCTTAACCAAATATTATCAAAACAGTAGTAAACATTTTCTACTGTTTTTTATCTCAACCATTTGTTGATAATATCAAACACAAAAACAAATTAAAACTTTCAGCAGAGAATGAAGCTAACGCAAAAAATTTACCAAATGCATCAGCAAGACCAAATTTATAACTTTGCCATCTGTCAGTAACTACTTAAGAAATCAAGTCAAGAAAAAGATAAAACACTATCAAAAGCTCCAAATTTTCAGGTTTTGGTTAATGGAAAAAATTACCAAGTATAACCAGACACTCATTTGTCTTCCACAAACACAGAAAATTAGACGTTGGCTTGAAGTTAAGGCAAAAAGCAACCTACATCAAACCTGCTAGGACTTATAAACAAATGGATAAACTCAACCTACTAATAAAAAGTTTGACAACAGAACCAAACTCCGAAGATGTGCTCATGGAAGTAATAACATCATGTCACAAGAGGAGAGAAAAAAAAAGCAGCATTACTTACCCACAGAAAAGACGACCAAGTAGGAGAACCACTATTGAATCAAGGTCATAAGCCAGTGCATACATGGTATTTCCCACAAAGAGAACAATACTGCTGAATATAAGAGGTCTGTAGTATGATTTATTTGACCAAGCACTAAAATACACTGAAGAGAACACTTGAGCAACAGCCATTGCCCCAATCACAACACCACAAACTGTTGCTGCAGCTCCAAGACTCATGGAGTAGTTATCCGCTGTTGGGACAACAATATACGTATTGACCATATAAAGAAATGTATTTGCCAAGTTTAACAGAAGTGACATAAAATGGTATCTCTGATCGTCTACATGCTCCTCAACAGCAGTAGGTAACTCTTCTTGCATAATAAGTGCATGTTGGGCCAAAAAGTGAAGGAAGTTTGTTGAGTGTGTTAACCTGTCTACGGCTGCTTTTATTGAATCAATCACAGGATCCTGCAGAAGACCTCCAGTGAATAGGATGTAAGCAAATATAAAAAATTAAAAGTAAATAAAAAAATTAAAAAACCCTTTAACCAAATGCCAAATAACCAATCATTTATAGAATGCTGCTAGCCAAGAAAGCAAAATTTTAAAAATACAACAACTTAAAAGGGCATGTAACAACAATAAAGGGAAAACTTAAACAATTTAAACAAGTATGATTGAGTAGAGATAAGACGATACCTGGAGAGGAAGGGCAGGTTGATCATAAATTGATAAGTAGCTTCCTTGACGGTCCTGAAGATCTCCAAGATTGCGAGATATGGCTCCCACAACAGCCCCTACTCCCTGAAAATTCAATGGCCAGTCAGTGATAGCTACATTCAAGTGGAGCAAAACAAAAACAAAAAGCATTGAGGTTTAGTAGATAAAAGATGATAAAGCCACTTCAAGAACAATGGGAGTTCAAACAAAATTCAATATAATGATTAATCTGCTTCTTGTTCTACATAAAACTCTTCCCTAGTTATAGATATCCCTTAGCCTAATTGGTGGCACCATTATAAAGGTTCAATAGGGAAAGCTTTGAATTCAGATAAGTGAACATTCTAAGAAGGGAACTCCTCATTCTCCACCTTTATCACCTGCTAGGATCATTACTAGGATCACTTTTACATATGATAAAATGAAATATATGGACCCCCTAACATCAGAATATTTGTTCCCAACAAACTCGTATTAAAGAAAACAGGCAAGAATTAAAAGGGAAAAGCCCCATCCAAAGTAAATTCAAATCTAGAAATCTAGAAGTCTTTTAAAGGAGAAAAATGCCTGTGTCTTAGACATATTACCACATGCTTGAACACTTGCTGCAACTGGGAATAAGGATGATTAGCACGGGTTTTAACATAGTAATCAGTGAATCTATAGCCAAAGCGTTTATCAAACTTCTTCAGGATCTTTCGCAAACCAATAGCATTTATCTCAACAAAAAAAAGAAGCTTTAACAGATCTCGTCCCACTGCTCTATAAGCTTCTCGTAGTTCAGATATTTGAGAAATATCTGGCTGCTGCTGAAGAGCATCATGTTGTTCTCCAAGCTTGGCTATCCTGCTTGCTAGTAGCCCTTGTTGTTCCAACAGAAAGAGGACAATCTTTTCAATCTGAAATTGTAATAAGGAGCAAATTAAATCCATTCCATATCAGGGGTAATAGACACCAAACTTTAACAAAGCCTTAAACCTAGCACTTGGAGCCAAATAATGAGGATATCAACGTACATATATGCACATATACATGAATCACAAACTATACATATATGCATACAGGGTCTGTAGGATTTTCAAGCTAGCATGAATCACAGATATGCCAAAGCACAGATCAGAATGTTGTATAATGATTGGATAGTTTGGATTCACTAAGAAAACAAGTCAATTTGTGTGCCATCTACCACATCATCAGACCCAATTGACAGCTCTTGCATGTCAAACTGGTAAACTCTTTTACTACCATCGATAATGGCAAGACACTCTGCCAAAGGCATAAGAGAGAAGGTGAGTCCCCACTCAATCTCCCACTTGAGTTTTCTGCCCAACAAGAAAGCTCATTAGGAAAGTAGAAAGAGCAGAAGTACTGTTCTCCAGTTTCTGGCATCAACTGCCAGTAAATTCAATGCTTAAATTTTAACAGGGCATACCCTACTCCACAGTGTTCTTGATTAAAACTAGTTACCCAGAACTAAATGCGTTTGCATTCACATGAAAACATAAACATGTATATTTGTCATAAAAAATTCTAATGTACCTGAGTATCCAGCATTCTAGAGAAGTCCTTAAGAACATGACGGCGATTTTGTGCTCCACCTTCAATTTGTTGAACATATTGTTTTACTTTCTTCTTCATCAATTTGTAGTTGATGTAATACCTGGAGGAAAACAGATTGGAAGCACAATGAAGGTGTTCACATAACATCTCAAAAAAAAAAAAAAAAAAAAACAATAAATGACAATACTAATAATAATAACATAACAGAATAAAATTAATAGTAGTGGTAATAGTAATAATAACAACATCAACAACAATTGTAATCATAATAATTCTTATGATAATAATAACAATAATAATAAGACAAGAAGAAGAAGAATAACAGCAAAAAATTTGAATAACATTAACTTCATCAACCCAAAATTTCATCAATTTGTTATTACCATAACCAATGAAACTTATAATATCTCCTTCAATCTTCACATGACTCTTCAATACCCAATAGGGACTTCTTAGTCTTTTACAATATTATTCCGACACTTAACCCTTACAGTTCTTTAGCATATTCAACCCTCATTTAGATACTAGCCAAAGTAAATTCTCTCACTATTCAGGTTTCTCCAAATGTATTCCTGCATGCTGCTAAGTTGAATATTCCCAGTTTAAATAAGGTTATTGAATCTTCTTGCACTCTACCAAACTATATGGTTCCTTAATCATTGAATTAATCAAATCATCCTTGCATATCTTACAAGTGTACAACATGTTGTGAATTAAAAATCAAACCAAATCTTTTAAGTTACCATAGGCTCCAGGACCTGGTAATGAACTAATTAACTAACTAAAACAATTCAGACTATAGCCAGATCACAGATCATGTACTAATATTCAGATAATTTTCATGCAAACTAAAGGGCAAAATGACTTTCATTAAGACAATGCCTAGCACAGATTTAGGTTTTTTGTCATTTTAGGATATATCCAATCCTGAGCAATGCATAATGGATTATAAAAACTTATCAGGCATACCCTTGCCATTCCTGGATTTGTCTTTCTTTCAGCTTTTTCCCAAAGGCAACCATCTCTCACCTACAAATAAATATGAAAGAAAATACATCAGAATACTGAGATCTATGAGAAAGAAAACACATTTTAAAAAGAAATAAGTATGAAAGAAGGAAAAAAAAACAGATACACACGCAGATTTAAACTAGAGACCGAGCTAAAACCATTGGAAAATGAAAAACTTCGTTACTTGAAAAACAACAATTAAGCAACTGTTCTCGTAATATGTTCTAAACCAAAATCTACAACTACCGCAGATTAGCGACAAGCAGAGCTACGCCAAACAGCAACAAAGTGCGATTTCATGAGATTTTTACTAGTGCTCAGTTTGGTTGCCGTGAAAACTAGAGAAAATCAATGATGATAAAGTTGAACACCTTGGATTTCCAAACTCCAGATAAAAAGAAAAAGAAAAACTGAAAGCTGACATTTTCAATTCAATATAAGGTTTGAACTATCCTCTTCTCTTCTTTCTTTTCGGTTAGCTTCTCAGCAATCAAAAGGAGCACGTATCCAACCAAAAAGTCAAAAACAATTAACACAAACAAACATACCAAAGACGATTTCAAGACCTTCGCTCGAATGTCAATTATCGCGTCGGAAGAAACTTAGATGACCATCAACGAACACGTAAACAATGACGCATCCAAAGCGTAAAGCCTCAAAAAATAAAACAGGAGACCAAGGCCAGAATTAAATCACCGATAAAACGACGCGAGATCGAAAAAGCACGGAATCTCTGTACTACACGGAAATCGGATCTTTGGAGATTCGGACACAAACCGAATTTCGAAATTCACACAAACCGGAATCAAAGGTAAGCACAGCAGCCTGTTCTGCTCAGATTGGATTTGCGAAAACCGAACGGTGGAAATCTATTTATTGAATCTACGAATTTGCAGAGAGATAAAAATGGTAGAACTCAGACGAGCTTTCTTCGGAACAGTCTCGTGTCAGAAGTGACGACGGATCCCAAATAATTATTCCCAAAAAATCAAGTGGGCTTATTATATCAACCTTTTGATTCTGATAGCGATATCCCCCCCTTTTTTTTTCTCCATTTGATATTGAAAATGGCTAGTTACAATTAGTGTTAATATCACATGATTAGCTGTTTAATTCCAATTTTAACATCATTTACCTTAATACGATTTTAATACAAATAAAATTTCAAATGACGTTACACATGATCAAAATCACCATACTCCACCCGCCGCCTTACCTTCATAATCACATGGAAAAAAATATTAGAACCAAATCGAAGATAGACGGTAATGACTTTACTGCCATGTCACTGCTGGTAGACGCAGTGGTTATTCTCTTTTCAGCATGATTCCAGCATCAAATAATTACTTTATTATATAAGGCTAATAAGTGGAAGTAATGAGTGTGTTCCATCGCTTCACTTTTCTCTCTCTCTAGGGTGGAGTGGATTTGTCTAGGACTTTGCGTTTTTTTTTCCCAACATGCTCTCAACGATTAATGAGTGTTCTGTACAAATTTAATACCTTAATTTTTAAAAATATTGAAATTCGTCAAAAGGGGTTGTAAATACTTACAAAATTTCTATATATAAAGAGTTTTTACCAAAAATAATCTTTTTTTTTTCTTTTTTTTTTAATAATCTATAAACTATATTTGATTACAAAATAATTATCAGTCTAATGAGATTTTATCATGTCCGTATTCATATCATAAAACTATAATAAATGATTACGGTTTTAAGTCTATCTTTTTATATATATAGAAAAAGAGTTTTTACTAAAAATAATCCATTTAAAAAAAAAAAATCAATATAAGCATTTATATCATAAAACTATTATAGATGATTACGGTTTTAAATTTATTTTTTTATATATGAAGAGAGTTTTTACCAAAAATAGTCTATTTCAACAAATAATTCATATTAAAATTATAATTGTTGATTATAGTTTTAAACTTATTTTCTATATAAAGAGAGAGAGAGAGAGAGTTTTTACCAAAAATATTCTTTTTTTTTTAAAAAAGAAAAAACATATATAGGTGATTACATTTTTGAATATGTATATGGAGAGAGTTTTTTTTCAAAAATAATTTATTTTAAAAAATAATCAATAAAATAAACTTGGTTACAAAATAATTCTCAATTTAATGAGTTTTTACTATGTAAGTATTCGTATCATAAAATTGTAATGATAATTAAATATTTTTATTTATTTTTAAATTAAATTTAATATTATGAATTTATTGTATTATTTTTATTTAATAATTTAAACTAAATTATTAAATAATTTTAAATTATTAAATTGATTTATCAAATACCTACTATCTATGTGTTTTTTTTGTTAATTCTAAATCAGAATAAATATTTGAAATAAAAGAAAACAGAATCTTTTATTTCTTTATCTGGAAGAATCAAGTAAATATGTCCAAAAGAAATGGAAATGATATCTTTATTTTTGTTTTTTTTTAATAATTATTTTTTAATTTTATTAAAAAATCACATCCTGAAAAAGATTCATTATTAACATCCTGAAAAGATAACGGAACCCATTCCATTTTTTCCAACCAATGACTCATTATAAAATTAAAAAAAAAAAAATATGGCACAGCCCCCGTGGATTTAGTTGAGTCAAAATCAGAAAAAAACAAAAAAAGAAAAAGAAAAAGAAAAAAAGAAAGGTGCAGAATCAGCTTGGAGACTTTAATCAGGCCACCGTTAGACCATAGAAAACAAATACAATAAATAAATGTGTTAGTTTTTCTGATTTTTAGTACAAGATTGATGTGACCACAAGATAGAGACGTGGAACGCCCAAGGAAGAAAATTCATCATGGCCCATTCCATTATTTGATTGTGCTATAGATCTCGTCACATGCACCCAGAGATAATAACAAAAATTTAATAAATAAATTTTGGATTTAAAGTGGACAGAATAACAATGGTCCATGGCACATTATATATATAAGGTAGAATTCAAAGACCCCACCAATAATTCTAAATGATACTGACTACCAATTTGCCAATTTCTGTGGAAGGACATAAAATAAAAGCTTATTTTAGAAAATACCTGGTACTTCAGTCCAGTCCATTGTATTTTTTGTTTGAAAATAAAGGAAAAAAAGTATAATTTTAACATTATGCCAACATGTATACCATATAATAAAATCTTGGTCACGCTATTGACTAGGCCCGGCTACGTATCTACATTTGAAAACAACTGCACGTTACCCACGTGACAAATTTTCAAATTAAATTAAGATTATACCATGTCAAATGATTCCATGTACGCGGACATGAAATGGAGATACGTGGGTTGTCTTCTCACTTGGTAAATTGAGTGTAGCAGTCCAGCTTTCCGATGTGGGACAACTGGGATGTTAGGTGGGCTGAATTAGGATTGGAAGGCATGGTGGAGAATGGGTCGGTCATCATGTTTGTGGTTGAAAATTTGGAATGGCTCATCGATGGCATGGAACGACGTGTTTTAAAGGGAAACGATGTGGTTTATACACTAAATCCACCATTCTGAGTCTTATTATATTTGAATGAGCTGGCAAAATTATGAATTTTGATTTGTCCACGTTACATAATCTTCAGTGGAGTTAGTATGATTGGATCAGTTTTCTTAGCAAAATTGATCTTTTGTAATAACTGAAATGATCATGTTTCCGTTTTGAGATTTGATAGTGTAATTGGCGTCCCATGAAAAGAGGAGATCCCAGAAATTCCAAACTCAATGATTCATTTCTATGACTACAAGTTTTTAATGACCACTTATTTTCCAACGGTGCCACACTGCCACCTCATTGTTCTTATCATAAATTTTGTCTATTGTTTATATAATAAGTAATAACTGATAAGAATTAAAAGTAAGGTGAGTAAAATAGAAATATAGAAAAAATGAAGGGTAATAAAAAATAAATTTAAAGTTAATAAATTATTTTTTATATATGAAAATTTATTTAATTTATTTTATAATTTTTGTAGTAATTTTTAGGAATTAAATATAATATTTAAAAATATAAATATTAATTTTTGTAGTATTTATTATTTAATTTAAAAATAAATTTTAAAAAACATGATTGCATGGGAGAGAAGACATGGGTGAGTTCCATGGGGTGAGCCTCCACGTTCCCATTGAAATGTTTTTTTTGAAACAACATGCTCGCCTAAGGATTCCTCAACGAGTCAAGACGGGCCGAGTGTGTGAGGATGACCCTTGTCCACATTTTTTTTTTAAAATTATTTTCAGTCAACATCAATAAAAAAAGTTGTTAGAAAATTTTAAAAATATTCTATTTTTAAAAATAAAAAACTATTTTTAAATTATACTGTTTAATCACCTAATATACTTGAAGGGAGTTTCAATAGAAAAATCATTTAAGGAAAAAATAAATAATGTCTAAAGATTTTAATTTATGCATGTTGTATAATTACTATTTATTTATTTTCAGTATTTGAATATGAGAGGGTGAGAAAGGCAATAAAGACAGAGGCATCATGCTCGTAGGGACAGCAAATGGCAAGTTGACTGGTTCTGGACAACCATTCAGCGCAAAAAGAGAGAGAGAGAGAAATTGAAGAAGATAGAGACAAAAATTAGGGGGCCGCCCATGTGACCACTTTTATCGGCCTGCTGCAAGGCGAGCCTTTTTTGTATCCATGTCCTCATTATCTTGAAGCATACCCCTACATTTCCATTTATTCCCTTAAAGCTTCACCCGGATAAGGTCCGACCGTCCGAGGTAGACCGAAGAAGAAAATTATAGAAAAATTAAAGGGCACTGTTGCTATTTATTTTTATTTTTATTTGTGGTATTTATTTTTTAATTAAATAAAAAAATCAAAATATTTAATTTTTTTTATTCAATTAAAAATAATTTATTGATGTCATTCAACAATATAACTAAATTAAACCTATTGATATCAAATTTATTTTAGTTATATTGATTAATATTAATATATTAATTTTAATATAATAAAACATTCAGTAACTTTTTCTATTCAGCTAAAAAATAAATACTATCTTAATCTTATTATTTTTATAGTTCAAATTTTCTTTTATGTAATTTTAATTATAAAAATTGGGAGTTTAATCTATAGCCTTGTTTGTTTGAAAATGTATTTTTGAAACAATGTTTTTTTAAAAAGGAAAATTAAAGTTTGTTAAGAAAATTGAAATGTTCTTAATTTATTTTTTATATTTTTAATTAAAAATAATATTTATCTCTAACATTTTACTCTTAATTATTCTATATATTTGTATATTAAATTTTTAATTATTTTTCAAAATATAAGTAAGAGTAATAAAAAAAATTAAAATGTATTAAAAATCAAAAACTATTTGAGAACAATTGTTGTCAGGCATATTTGTACATATTTTTTATTTTAAAAAATTAAAAAAATAAAAATAGTTTTCAGACATACCTTAACTTTTGTTTTTTCCACTTTTCTTCTCATTATTTGTCTGGTACCATTTATGAAGTATAAAAGGATGCTGAGAAAGTTGGGAAGGTGATGGTGATACCTCAATTTTTGTCCTCGTCAAATTCCACCACCCAGTGGTTGTTTAAAATTATGGGCTTATCCAAATGGGGTTTAAAAATATTTTTAAAATATGATAATTAAAAAATTATTTTTAAATTTAAGGATTCAAATAAATAAATTATTATTAAGTCTTATTATAACGATTCTAATCAAGTAGATATTATCTAATCTAAACTCAAAGGTTGTTCGTAACTTTAAAACACAATAGGCTATGACATAAAGTAATCTCTTTATTATATAAATTTTTTTTTCTAAAATTTTATAAATATCCTAATTTTGAAAGTAATATCTCAAATACCATAGATCTTAAATTATATTTATAATTATTATATTTTATGATTAATTTCACTCTATTGATTTACAAAACTTTTTCACATAAAACATGAAAAATTTTAAAATATAAAAATTAATATATTTACATTCTTTAAAAATAATTAATTTTCAAGAAAAAAAACTTGTGGAACCGCGCTATTAAATGCTCTTGTTTTTCATTTTAGAAAATTACAGAGAAAGAAAAGGCAAAAAGATTCTTGTCTGATTGAGATTGAAAATACAAAATTAAATAAATAAATAAATAAAAATGAAAGTGCATGGAGACTGCAACTTGAACCGGTTGGTGAAGATTACCATCAACGCAAACTTAAGCTTAACTTTGAATCAAGAAACCTTACACCTGAAAATCAACCTAATTTGATCTTTGATTTATATTGCTCCATTCAAGCACAATTTTAGTGTCATTCATTTTTTTCATATTAGTCAGATTACAAAGGCCTAGAAGTAGGTTGAATAAAATCCACCCAATAATTTTTTTTTTACTTTAATTTTTTATATTTATATTAAAATTTTAATGTAAAATAAAACTTTTGGGTTACTTTCTAAAATCCCCCAAAATCCCGATTTATTATTTTATTGACTAATTTTCTCACCTTAAATCATGAATAATGGAACTACAATTATAAGAACCATTTTTTTTTTTTTCACAACATAAGAATCTTAACCCTCATTTCTCACGGAGAAGTTTTATCAAACACCAACTCAATCAGTAGCGCTAAAGTAATGTTGAATACTAGTTTGAATAATATACCAAAAAATTCTCATGCAATAACAATTACCTAAAATAATCCTTAGGAGTTGTACATATAAAATTGGAAAAAAATAAATTATTAACAAAAAGCAAAGTTTTCACAAGATCAAAGAGAAGTGGAATGCAGAGAAGAATGAAAAGAAAATTACAAAAATAAGTAAAAAAAAATAAATAAATAGAAGTCAAACCAAGAGGCAGCACAAGCTTGGGGTAGAAACGGCTAGGAAGGCAGGACACTGACATCCAGATAAGCTGAAATGAAAACAAAAATATTTACAAAAACAAAAGGGCTTGGAATTTGGATGTTGTCATTGCCAATAAACTTATGGCATACAGCATCAAGAGGAGGATTCCCTAGTTTATGCTTTGCTCTGCTGCATCTGCTAGGTCTTTTTCTTGCCATAACATCATCAAAGGGATGAAAAGTAGATGAAACTTCTGAAGTTCTGTAGCAGTAATGAAGGCTAACTACCAGAAGCAGCAAACCCACCCATAAGAAAGGGACTCCATAGATTAACAAGGAGATAGGCTGACAATCTATATATAAATTTATATTAGAGCATTACATTAAATATGGGAATGTAACGTTTGAATAGAGCCCTAGCCCTCTTCTCTAGGGCACAAAATTCTGCTTCTATAGAGAATATACAGCTTGGAAAGGGTGAAAAGGCTTCAAAAATTATATATTGATATTGCTCAGGTAAAAATGTGCCTCCACTATTGGAGAATTATCAAAATTCTTCCAGGGTAAATCCAACAGCCCCACTTAATGGCATCTGTCAGGATCCAGTTTCCTCTTAACCTTCCAAGAAAAAAACGAGCCTTGTGTGCAAACAATCATGTTAAAGAGAACTCACAACTAGCTCAATAGTAAGTCAGGACGACAGACATATCTAACCTTCATCCCCTGAGAGTCACTGTACAAGCGTGAAATTCCCAATATGTACATGCACGAGGAGTTGGATTACACCTCACTGTATGGCAACCATCTTGACTGATAGCTCCTTGCCCTCCGAGGGTCAATTATTTCCAGAGCACCGTGGACGCACTTGTGATAGGAAAAATCTTCTTCTGTGCCATCCGTTCTTACCAGTGAAAAGCATCGAGTATTGTGATATTTAGAATGATAGCGAACCTGTAGACAGAAGAGCTGAAAAAGATCATGGAACTGTAGCAGGACAATTTTTCATTGAGAATCATTTTATTGGATCAATGGAGAACATTTATGCTGGTAATTAATTGGTGAGCTCCACAATGAATATGCTATCAAACAACCCAATAATGCTCTTATCTGTGTGTCAATGGAAGAAATTTCCTAAAGGAGTTGGCTTCTTAAAGCTAGGAAAAAAAAAATCGAGCTTCAAGAAAAAGGAAGCTTCATTATATTAGTCATACCCAGCCATTGATAATCTACTAAGGGGATACCCAATTCTCTTTCTGTTACATGCCGGCAATCATCATCATCGTCATATGATACCACATAGTAACTTGCGATTAATTATTAAGTAGTCCAAGCTTAAGAGCCCCCTTCTCTGCTAACATAAAAAGGTTGCAGTTTCCTGTTTCTTAGGCATGCTTCCTGTGACATTTTGGGACGAAGTACAAAGCAGGCTAACAAGGCTCCACATGATTCAATTAAGCCAAGCATGATTTCCAATGCAAAAAAGAAGACACACACACACACACACAACCAAAAAAAAGGCAAAACAAAAACCAAACAAAAATGATGTCCTGAGATAGTTCAGTTCCTATCCACTGTCAAATGATGTTTTTATACATATTTATTTATTTTTATCAGAAACAAAAAAATTCTTTCAATAAGAATTTGAAACAAATATGAAGGATGTTCTCATCCTTCACAGATATAAAAACTTTGATCAAAAGAATAGATCAATACAATATCTCCCATAAATACATACATAACCCCCCAACCCCAAAACCATACAAAGGAAATGTAGTTCCACTTAGTTTAGCGAACAACACATCTTCAAAAAAAGGGAGAATCTTTGCTCCAAGATTTGCTCTCTTAACCCTTTAATTTCACACCAAATTCCAATTGAGCTAAATAATAGCAAGAGGGGTACCCTTGAAAGCTGAAGTTGTCGAAGCCCAAAAAGTGGAATTAAAACAGATTAAGAGGAAATAATAGCAAGAGGGGTATCCATGCATTTCCTTCTCATCATACTATCCAAATCAATGTTAGTCATGTAGTTTACTAAAGAGTTTTGCCTCTACTTGTTCCCCCCAAACCTCTAGAGGAAATAGTCATCATGACAAAAATGCTTTTAAGAGGGATCCAATCTAGCTTGGCTAGGCTGAATAATCTATGCCAAAGCCCCTAAGTTGTCAGATCGTATAAAAAGAAACATCCATCAATTTGCTGCTTCGGAAACTGAGGAAATATCTAATTCCAATCCTGGGTAGGATTCATCATCCACTAAACATACCACATACTACATAAAGCAACCGTCAGAACTAAGAGCTTTGTGAGTTCTTCCCAACTTTAGCATGTCATTGGTATTGACCACTATCCACACAAAAGCCTTGACCTTTGATGGGGCTTTAAATTGTAAGATGAGTTTTGCTAGAAAGGAAGGAACAAGAGTTGACAAAATTGGATAAGGGATAAAGGAACGATTTCATAGTGGTCAAACAATTGCAGAAAAACATGAAAAAGAGAGGGCATGAGTCTTTTTAGGTCCTTTATCTCCACATCAATGAGGTTATGACGAAAGTTAGGGTTCCATGAAAAAAGAAAGGAGCAAAAAATAGATGAAATTAGGCATTTCTAATTGTCATAACTCTTAAAAGATTTGTAAATTGAGAGTAGAGAAGTTGATTACCCCACCATAGGTCTTCCTAAAACAAACCCTTGCCTCATTACCCCATCGCAAAGCAGGTATGACATGAGAAATCCTAGAAAACCCATGCAATGGCCTTTTAGGGGCATCGATATTACCACCTAACTACAATGTTAGCATCTTAACCACTGGGATGACTCCCATAAACCCTCTTAAGTATAATCTTAATGATACATTGAAGGAATTATATGTTGTATAATTCTAAAGATAGGAAACAATTTGAATCTACTTATCTCCAACCATAGTTGTCCAAACATATTTGAAAAATAAGTGAACTTTGGATCTTCTAGTTTACTTCTCTTTAAAGCCTTTAAGAGATGAAAATACACAAACACAAAGTATTTTTTTAACGTATGTTAGGCAAAGCTAGGAACCCTCGGTATTTATAAGCACTTTATCACTTTCTTCCAAGAAAGTGGTTAAATAGTGGAAAACAAGATATCAACAACTAATTGGATTTTTTAAGCTCCACTATCTAATATTATTATGTTATTTGGTACTTACAACTAAACCCATCATAACAATTTTCCAAAATAAAACATTAAATATAAGCTAAAGACAATTGGTTTCTAATATAAAATTTTGGACAAAATATAAATAAAAAAGTGTAAAGAATAATAAGTAAAAAAAATAAAGTTAAATTAAATCTTAATTTTTTTCATTCATCATCGAATTAGATGTCTAAATAATTTAGAAGTTTTTAGAAAGTAAATTTTAAAATATTAATTGATCAACCATTGAAATATTTTTAAAAAAGTATGTAAAATTGTTAAATTAAATCCTAAGATGTAACAATGTTATATTAAATCTTAAGTATTCTATTCATCAAATTACATGTTGAAAATAATTTAGAAGTTTTTAGAAAATAAATCTTAAAATATTTATTCATCAATTGTGGAAACATTTTTTAAAAGTTTTTATTACTATTTTCAAATATTATATATATATTAAATACATAATCCATTATTATGTTAATATTGGACTTATACCCAAAGGTGGAGAATGATATTAATTCGTTACATTAATTTATATGTGAGTTTTCTCACTTATTTAGTAAATCAATGGCGTCTCCCATTTTCATTTTGCTAACTTCTCTCCACATACATATAATTTATTTTATTTTTTATTTTTTATTTTTATAACTGAGGAACTTTTCATGGCCAAGCATTTAGGACTCTCAATGGGGACCCAAACCTCGGGGTGCTAATTGAACCCGAAATAACCGACATCGAATAAATCAAGGTATCATTAGTGACAAGATTCGAACCTTACCTTTTTTCTATATTAATTAAAAAAAATCAAATGGTTAATATTGAACTTAAGAAGGTTAATGTCTTGCTTATTGAAAAATAACATTGCCATGACTAGGACTACTGTGCATACTGCATTAAATTTCACAATGGACAATAAATGACAAGTTCTTGTCATAGGAGTGGAACCAAGAGATTAGAAACTTGATTATTTCAACTCTCTTAAACTTAGAAAAATAATTATATTGAGAAAACTTAATTGCTTTTTGTCATAGTAAACTCAATATTACCTTATGCCAAAGAGAATTGCTCTCCCTATGATACCACCAAAGCCATTTTCCTAGGAAACTTCCATTTCTCAAAGAAATTTTCCATATTTCTAGACCCCCTTCAAACTTGGGTTTGCACTCCTATACCCAAAATGAGATGGTCTCTCTTCCACTCCCCAACCCTTAAGCAGAGAAAATCCTATTACATATTCTCAATTTTTGTCGGCACTATTAATAAAATCCTTTACAAAGGAAGTAACTAGGAATGTGAGACATACAAGATTGAATTAGAGTAACAAACTTTTCCCATTCATCAAGTCTCTAAGAAATTCTATCTATCATTGGATCTCAAAAGACTCCAGCCTTCAAATCCCCCGCAATAAGAAACCCAAATATGTTAAGGGCCACTTAGAAAATTTACATTTGAGCATCGAAGCCAATCTAGCAATTTGATTCTGACTCATGTTGTTATGACCTGAAATGTGCTCAAATACCAAAAATATAATCTTAAGGTTTTGCAAATCCTTCATGGCTACTCTTGGGAAAAAAAATGGTATTATTTGCAACCTACAAGAGGATCACCTTAGTTTTACTACTTGCTACTAGGAAACTTTTCAAGAGACCACTCTCCTTCACCCTCAACTCATCCCACTTAAGACATTAGCTACTAAGGTGAATAAGGAAAAGAAAAGAAGGAGGATCTCCTTGCCTAAAACCTCTAGTTGCTTTAATACATCCTTTGGCACTACCTTTCACTAAGACTGCAAAATTTGTTGAGGACAAACAACTTCTCATCCACAGCCTCCATCAAGAGATAAAACCCTTCCTTTCTATAGCTTGATCTAGGAAGTTCCACTCCATATATAGGACTTTTCAAAATTGATCTTAAACACTACTCCCTCCTCCCCCCCACTGATCATCTATTCTCCTCCACCATTTCAATGACTACCAATACTACATCAAAGATTTGTCTCCCCTTAATAAAGGCTCCTTGAGACAAAATGAATGGTTTTGTTCAATACAACCTAATAAGACTTTGGCTATAATCTTGTACAGACTTGTAATCATGGTCATTAGAAACTTAACTTACAGTACAAGATACAATGCAATGATACTATATATTTTTTATAAAAATCGATATGCATCACAATCCGTATTTTATCTTAAAATGTATCTTACGATACATATATGATACGCAACATGATGTGTGATATAAGGATACATACATTTTCAACAATTTTTTATAACTTTGTAAAAGAAATCAAATTCAATTTTTTTTTAAAATAATATATTATATTAATTGTTTGAAGTGTACAAAAAAAGTTAAAAATTGATCATAAAAAGGAGAACAAAAAAACATAACCCTATATGAAAAGTTACATTCTTATCATCAAAGATCATATTAAAAGTCAAGTAAATTTATTTTTTACAATGAATATTGGAGTATTTTCATTTAAATAGTTTGGATGTTGACATTGAAAATGATAGTGATTAGTGAACAAGAACTTTTACTTAATATATTAGTTTTTTTTTTTTTTTTTAATTTCTTTTTCAATGGGGAAGGAATGATGATGAACATGAAAAGTTGCAACTTCGACAATGACATATATATCAACACCACATATAAAAGCATATGCCTAGTTAGAATATGAAACTAAAAAACATATCTAAAATCTAAGAAGTTCATTTTTATAGATTTTGTGATAAATCTATACATTAATGTCATATTTGTTAAATTAAACATTTCAAAACTCTAATATTAAATGTTTTCATATGATATGATGTAGAACGCTATAAATTTTATCATCTTTCATAAAATTGGTTATATATTATTCTATACTTCATACTACTAATAAAAATACACATATAGAGATATTTTTTCTATTTATTTTTCAATAGATAAAAAAAATTAGAATACACAATACACAAAAATAAAAAAAAATGCACGATACATTTTATTAGTTAACAATTGTGCTTGTAACCATGCTAATCAATCTAAAGTCTGAAATTCTGTTTGTCTAACTCCTCTTCGACGCTAGAGCTATAAAGATAGTGTCAGTAATTTGGTTTATCATACTGCTATTGTGAAACTCCGAGAACACTTTAGTGAATCTACTTTAACCACATCCTAACACTCATAAAACATAGTTGTGGTGAAACCATCATGCTCTATTGTCTTGTCCTCATTTAGCTGAAAGGCAACTTTGTCCCTCCAAACCCCACCCTTCGCGCGCGCGCACACACACAATTTCGGAAAAGTTAAACCAAAAAGATCCATTAGCTCCACTAAACATCCTTTCTTAGAGTATAGTCATTCGGTTCATACACTAAGATAAGCCATAAGTCCCCTTCTTCTAAAATTAGGTTGATTATAATTGAGAAAGAACTTAAAACCAACTTTGAAAATCTATCATTTCCCAAATTATTAAAACCCCCCTCCCAAAGTCCCACAAGCTGGAAGGTTCGCCCATTCCTCATTCTTAATTGTTGACACACTACCCAGAAATCTCCTGTTTTGTTTCTTGAAACATCACAATATTTGTGGCTTCTTGCAAAGAAAATCCTTGATCACCCTTTTTTACTTTCTAGATCCCAAACCTTGAATATTCCCAGCTTATGATCCTTATACTAACACTTAGATGCCCACCAACCAAATATACTGCTGCTACTAAGCACCGGTACCTGAACTTGTGGCTACTGCCCATTGGAGGATCAATCTCACTATATTTGACAAGTTTGACATTCATGGCCACCAAAACATATTGAACTCTCTGATCCGAAAACATATTAAACTCCTGCCACTTTGCAAAGGGCGAGGCCTTCTATATGCAGACTATCTAAAGAAGAAGAACCTAAGTCTAATATCTGATCACCAACCAAGGATAAAGCCCCCATTGGAACCATGGAATGAGAACTAGTAAGAGTACTATGCTTTTAACACTTGGTTTAAAAGAGTGGTAGGATACTCTAGACCAACCAGTTTAAGATTACCAACATTAAATTCAGGCACTCCATCGGGATCTTTGCTTGCAACATTCAATGTTTGATGAGCCAATATAAGATTTTTAGGAGGGATTCTGGGACCAGAGGCAAAGAAGTCACAAGAAAAGAACATTGAATTGTCGAATGGAAATTACCTATCTCCACACATTTTTTAGCAAATCACCAACCTCATCTGAATTCTGGTCTTTTTCTAAGACCTTTGAACCAAAAGGACTAACCTGGACTGGACAACCATAGGGATAACAACCTCCTTTGCCCTCAATTGCCTTATTGCCTCTATACCTCTTTTATGGACTCAGCTCTACCATCTCCAAACCATCATAGGGTCCTTCAGAGCCTTTTGAGGTAATCATTGCTTCTGGTTAGACTGACCTCCTATCTTCCGTCTCACTTGTTTTTCCATTCTTCTCCTGAGACACAATTTCAAGATGGGAACTACCTTTGCACTTTGCTGCATCACACACCAAAGAAAGCCTTTCCTTTCTTATGTTGTGATCATGTGGGGCTTTGACTGGCTTCAGGTCTTCGGTAAGGTGAGGCCAACTCCTACCACGCAACCACTAGTTACTGTTGAAACAAGGCGGGAGAAAGCGATTTTGATGCAAGAAACTCCTCTGAGAAATATAACATCTATCGAGTACCCTGAGAATAAATGATTGGATCTTAGGCCTTTGAGGAGGTAGGATTAGGATGGTGAGGGCCTCCCTATAAAACCTTATGTTCTCAACCCTTCCATTGATTTGGGCCCTCCCCTGGACCATGGGCTTCTTCCTTTTCCTTTCAAATACCTTATCATCTCTACATTTTGTGGCAACAACCATTTCCATGATTTGAACTTCCACTAGACTACGTTTATTCAATTAAAGGAGAATTAGGCCTTGCTTTCAACTGATAATGTTTCCTCAATTGAGTGGGCTTTCAAAACAGATGGGCTATCCTTTTCATCTAAGCTTCTCTTACCTCATAATGGGCCTCTTTTTTAATACTACCTCAATCACATTATCTTGGGTTCATAACACTTGACCTTCCTGAACTTGTAATGGCCCACCTTCCTTTCTTCACGTTGCCTTATAATCCTGCTCCACATTTAAGGCTCCATTTGTCCTTGTGTTTAAATTTGAAAAGAAAGGAAAAAGAAAACAATTGTTTCCAATATTCTCCCTAGGGCTTTCATGTGTCCCCAAAACTTAGTGTTGCCTTGAGACAATGCCACATCCCACTAAGTGCAACACATGTATGAACCGAGACAGCTCAGCCCTCCCATGGCCTTCTTCTTCTTCCCCTCCAATGATTGACATTAAAATCGAAACTGTGAAAATCCATGCTTCATCATTCACCTCTAATAGCTCTAGTAATACCACATTTGGATTTAACTATACTTTCTTTTTGATCATTTGATATATTGACAAGCTTTAGAGAATGACAATCAATCTCTGTAATGCTTCTCCACTGCTTCATTAGGTAGCGTAAATAATTATACGCCACAAAACGGAACGGAAGGCCTTTTGGCACCACCATTTTTTCTCTTGGTGACCATCTCCTTAACGTTATATTATGGCCTCCCTTCATTGATACCCTTCCTTGCTCTAGAAGCCAACATGCCTTTATGGAATCTATAAAGAACAACACTTTTGATGATCAGAAATAGAGTTACAGACACCATAGCCCTCACACCCAACATTCATGCAATAGCTCTTCCATCTTCTACCTAATCCCATACTTCATATCACTTTTGCAAATCACAGCTCTAGCCCGCTTCCCCACTAGAACATTAACTCCATTTCTAAGGCCCTCCTCTTCAACAACACTTGCAAAGCAATGCTTCATGTTGCAAAGGCCACAACCCGCGGGCTTCTCAGTTATCATTGCCTCTATTTGTCTAATCAAGGAAACACTAGAAGGGATTTCTGCCATTGAAAAGATCTCCTTCCTTAATATTTCCCATCCTTTGCCTTTAGCACCCTCAGGAATCACCATACTATGGTTCTTCGATTAGCAGCAAATTCTGACAAGCTTGATTAACCTTCCTCTACCATTAATACATACCTCCAGAAGATATGTCCTTGATTTTCCTTTCAACTTCCAAATCCAATGCCTTCTTCAACTGCTACAACAGCCAACCAATCTCTTCTCTTTACAAAGCCAAAGAAAAGACAATGCATCAACCTCTTTCAGACACTGAAATCCAGTTCCCCCCTTGGATGCCTTCAAACTTAACCTTAAAAATCCTTTTTTTTTTCCACCTTGAAGATCTTCATTGAAACCTCCATAGATCAGGGCATTTTTCTTCAGCTCAAGTAATCTTTCCGTCACATGATGCATTTTGTGGACAAAGCTTGGGAAGTAGTTAACAATTAAGTTTAATTCAACAAGGACTAACAAGCCTAATATAGAGGCTATAAATTTGTATTATTGGGGGCTGTTTGAATCAAAGTGATTAAGTGTGTGTATAAATTAATATTCTTGCTTAGTTTAGTTTCGTTTTATTTAATTGTTTAAAATTCGGTTACTTGTTTTATTAGAACTTTCCAAGTTTGGGTAAAAGGTGGCATTTCATAAATCTTAATACTTAATAACTTAAGATAACTTTATACTTAAGTTGTTGGCTTGAAACTTATGAAAGTAATTTTTTTTAAACTATTAAATTGACATTTGCCCTCATATTAAGTAATAAATCTATTTGTCAAATATTCATATGGGCAAGAAGGCAAAAGATAGTTAAGATTTTGTTTTTGTGGGAAGGACCTCTCATCCTTCTCTTGTTTTCTTCTCTTTCTTTTGTATCTCTTCTTTCTCTTGTATCTTTTCTTCTATTAATATAATTTTCTTCGTTTCTGATCAAAAAAAAAAAAAAAAAGATAGTTAAGATTTAAAAAGAACTATTTATTTTGATTTATTACTTTTAGTTTTTTTAATATTAAGTTATTTTACCAAATATACTTAGTGCATTTGATATTGACCCCAAAAAAGAAACAGTAGGTACAGCTAGTCCATGAACGGCTAACCATCACATTGTAAAAATTGATTCATCAATCACCCTCTTAGTGGCAATAAAAGCTCGTGGAAAGCCTTTGTTTTATGTAAGTAAAGCCTGAGAATTTTCTTATTTGTTTTGTCTTTCAAATTTAGCACCTTGTTTGGAGATACGAAGTCCTCATTTGATAAAAGTTTCTTATTTAAGAGTGTTTTTTTTTTTTTTTTTACTTCTTGTTTTTTGCATTTTAAGTGTGTTTTAAATTTTTTAACAAAGTTAAGAGGGATCTAGGGGGGAAGTGCTTTATAAGGCTAAGCTTGAGATGAGAAGGGGATTGTCTAGGTGGGGTGTCTTTACATAAGAAACCTCTTATGGGTGAGTAGTCATGGAGAGTTTTGTATTGGTTAAATAATGACAAAATTTAACAACCAAATTTAAAGTAAAAAGAAGCCTAAGAAATTTGAGGAAGTTTATCTTTTTAGTTCTAGTGGTTCCAACTTTTTAACTTTATTAGACTTCCTATTCTATTCTACATAGGGATTTTAAGAAAACTATTTTTTTTTTTGCCCTAGAGAAACACAACAAAAGAAAATTATCATTTATCATTACTCCACCATTGTTCCTAAATTCTCAAAATCTTTGAAAAACAAATCTTGAAAGTCCTTACAGTGGAAATGGATTAAGGTAATCAAGTCAAGTAAAACTCTATATTTCCTTTCATATTTAGTGGATTTGATATATGGTCAACTAGATCCATGGTTTTAACAACTTTTTTTTGATAGGAAACGACAAAGGGATATATTGATAGAAAAAAGAAGTACAAGAGAAGGATGAGGAATCCTCCCACTAAAGAAAAACTAAACTACAAGAATACAAAAACAAGAAAATACTAAGAAAAAACATACAATCTCTCTAGATTAGACCAACCCATTGGAATTACACACTGCTAGCCAATCAAGTTGTAACACATTAAGGTTTTAACAACTTTGAAGTTGCATAGAAAGACTTAACCCTCCTACAACAGCTTATCATCTCTCCCTAGAAGCCCTAGCCCTTTAGGAAGTCTCCTTTAGAGATGAAGAACACTATCCAACTCCCAAACATGAAAATCCCTTAAGAAGCAAGGTTTTTAATGCCATTCTCCACCCTAGACTTCCTAAACATCAACAACCCAAGCCTCCTCATAAGTTTGAATACAATAAAGAGTGGAGAAAGAAATACACAAAGGCAAGTCACCAAACCATACATCTTTACTAGAGGAAATCAAGTTCAATCTTTTCAAGCCTCAAGCACACCAACTTAGGGATGCCAAGCAAGGCTATGGACATCTTAGCCTTATTGGAAGATGCTATAGGGTTTAATATCTTAGTTGATGCTAATATCATTATTGAAAGAATATTAATGATGGTTATCTAAAGAGCCCATGAGGCCCTAGTTCAAGTGGTAAGGGGTTGGAGAGGGCTTTTTGTGTTGTATTTTTCTTTCTTTCTCTATTTTTTTAAATTTTTGTTATTAAACGTTTTTTGGTGATGTATTTCATTTTCTATTGTTGTCATTTTTATTTTTCCTTTAAAGGATCTGTTATTCTCCTGTTTCTTATAAAAATTTCACTTCCTATTCAGAAATTGCTGAAACATTCTTCTTCCTTTTCCACTTTATTGTTGATGTATCCATAGCTATACAAACAACCATGCCTCCCCCAACCCTAATATTATTCCAACCCTAATGCCAAATCAGCGATTACTGCTTCCAGTAAAATTTTCTTGTCAAATCTAGTCATTGAAGATGGCTTAAACCATGGTCAATTTAACCACTATTCTGTTCATAAATCATAATTCCACCTTCCCCTAAATAAATCCTAACACAAAGCCCTAGGCACTATATTTGATTGCAGGCAGCTACCTTAAGGCAATTTTGGTTTATGTTAAATTTGAAAGAAAAAGCTAGGGAAAGACAATAAAGAGGAAAAGTAGAAGGAAAGAAAAAGTAAAGGAAAATAAGAAATAGATTTAAAGTTAACAAATCATTTTTATACATTACTTCAAACTCATTTAACTTATTTTTCCTCTATTATGTAAAGATTAAATAATTTAAAAATGCATAAATTTCTAACTAATTTTAATTCTATTTTTTTCCTTATTTTCCATGGTGAAACCAAATAAGAAAAAATCATTTTTCTTGGTAACTTTTTTCTTTCCTTAGTAGTTTCTGGAAACTAAACATAGCATAAAGGTTGTTATGCATCACCCCTCCATGAGAACCAAAAAATTGGAAGCCACTTCCATCAGGAATTAAAGAAATTTTGTACTAAAATGAACAATAATGGGATATAATATTTGAACTGCCAACGCGAGCCAGCATCCAGTTTAAGAGAGTCACTTACATTGTCCAGCACAACCCTGTCTTTTGTAATGCAATAGCCAACTAAGATGAACATGAGTTCAAAGTTTCAAACAAAAAATTTTGCAGAAAAGTTTTTCATGTTTTTTTTTTAATAAAAATACTATTTTGGATAGCCAAAGAAGAAATTAATGAATGAGCAGCTAAAATTTTTTTTTTGCTAAAAATGCTTTCCTTGCAAATCAAAATAAAAAGACAAACACGTCCCCTTTCAAACAAAAGTCAGCAGTAAATCAATTTTTTTTTCCCTATGTTTGTTACCTTTATGTTCTGAGCTCCAGGACCAATCTTCTCATCTCTTCGAGGGTGAAAATAAAGAGCCATCATCAAGGTAGTCTTGTCAATTTCACTTAACTGATGATTAATAGGATACCTACATCCAAAATAGCAATAGTTTTAGAAGGAACTCACAATTATAGTCTTAAGATAATTAGGGCTTAAATCAATAACACCAAGGCATTCAACACGAATATTAAGTATGCCATTGAATGTGCCAGATGACATGCATACAAGCTTGTAAGAGGATTATGTCTAAAGCAAACTCCATTAAACCTCTACATAGTACAAACAAGGTAATAAACTTTTTTACAGTTCAAATACACACAAAAGCATCTGCAGGAACATCAATTTTTGGAACAAAATTAACACAATTAATGTGCAGCAAAGACATTATCAACATCTTTTCTCATAGTGGAAAAAATATCTATACACAAAAAGTTGAGAAATAAATACCACTAACTTGCTAAAAGCAATTATGTAAAACAACAGAAAAACAAAGGAAATGGTTGAATAACAAAAGATAACAGAATATGAAGTCATCTCAAATCCAAAAGATAGTTAAACTAAGGGAGGAAAAGAGTGGAGAACATTTTCAATCAAAGTGTTGGAAAGTGTCTCAAATTCCTAATTGGTATATATTCCTTTTTGTAAAAAACGTTGCACTAAACATTTCCTATGATAATATGACATTGTAATATTATATTTCCTTATAGAATAAGAAAATTTATTAAGAATATATCTACAAAAATTCTAGTTTCTAAAGAGAAAAAGTTAAGAGATGGAGATGAATTTGTGAAGACTATATGTGGTATATAAAGATGTGAGGAAAAGTGGAAGACAACCTAAGAAGCAAGGACTCATATGTTAGGGTGTAGATACAAGGAAGAGCTTTTTTTTTTTTTTTTTGATAAATAAGCAAAAGAATTGTATTACAAAAAGGTGCTAAAATAGTGACCAAAAGAAGTACATTATAGAGACACGGACCCCCTTACAGCTGAACCCAAAAACAAGGAAACAAAAACCTTCTCCCTCACCGCGAACCCACCCAATCTATAAAATCTATTAAGGTCAAAGGACCACCTTTTATCCACAATTTGGTATCCGACCATAGTAAATACACAAAAGAAGCTTTCAACCTTTGGATGGACAACACACTATCTTCAAAGGCAATTTTATTCCTTGCCTTTCAAATGGCCCAAAACAAACATAACGGTTCCACTTGCCACACCACCTTCCTCTTTTTACCCACAAAAGAACCCCTCCACCCTAAGAAGGTTTCCTTTACCGAAAAGGGAAACACCCAAGATACTCCAAACAAAGAAAGGAGCAACATCCACACTTCCCTTGTTTTTTCACAATGGAGAAGGAGGTGATCAATCGACCCCTCAAACATTTGGCACAGAAAGCATCTATTAGACAAAGCACAACCCCTCTTTTGCAAACAATTCAAAGTTAGAACTTTTCCCCACAAAGCCTCCCAAGCAAAGAAACTTAATTTAGGCTGCACACAAGAGTTCCATATAATCTTCGAGGTACATTTAGGGTCTAACTCATTGCCTTTATTTGACTTTATAGATTGGTTGGGTTGTAAGTAAAGCGAGGGTGTTGTTTTTTGTGTATCCCTGCTTTTTTTTGGTCTTGTATGCATCGTGTATACTTTAGGCACTTTCAATACAATTGCTTTACCTATTAAAAAAATAAAAATTGTGGCATGCAACAAAACCATAGTGCATGAAAAGAGTCGTGACTCACAAGGAAAGCATGACACACAAGAAAGTCATTGTGTTAGAGTAAGGATTTGGTTCAAACAAGTTTCCAAGTACTACTCATCAAGTGATTTCTTTGACAGTACATCAAAGAAGTCATGCACTAAAAGTGTGTATCATAGAGAAAATATTGACTTGATGAAATTTGATCCAAGGTAGAAATGGTTGGAATGTCTCTAATTCCTAATTGATATACACTCCTTATTGAAAACAATATTATAGAAAATATTTCCTACGTTATATTTCCTTTTAATATTATATTTCTTTATAAAATAAGAGAGTTATAAAGAATATCTCTATAAATATTTCTTTTGTAGATTTGTCACTTTCTGCGTTTTGTATACATCTCATCTACTCTGATGTACAGTTTTCCTTTACGTATATATACATATTTCAATGCTTATCAAAAAATATCTCCAGAAATATTCTACGTTCTGAAGGGAAAACGTTATTCGATGGAGATAAGTTTGTTAAGATTATGACAAATAGAGATGTGAAGAAGAGTGAGAAACATCCCATGGAGCTAGAGTTTGTGATTTAGAGTGTAGATATAAGGAGCGGGAAAACATAGGATGTTTTGGAGCTCAATAATTGTATTATTTTTTCTATCCTCTATAATATTCTCCCTCATCCGTAGATGTAGGCATAGTTGGTCAAACCACATTATGCCTACACAACACAAAGCACCTTTTTTGGCAAGGAAGATTGTGTTTGAGCTAAGCCATCTTGGGAACCAAGATAAATAGCAATGCATTGCTGTTGAAAGAGAGATAAAATTTCCTAGACTCAACAAGTGTATCTCCATGGATTACTAGAAATTTTGGGTCTGTTTGTTGACAAATTTAAGAACCATCTTCTGTTTTTGAAAACAGAAAGAATGAAAATGACATTAAATAAAAAATAAAAAATAAAAAATAAATAAATAAATCATGTTTTTTAGTGCATTTGCAAGGATGGTTTTAAGAAACATGTCCTGAAAACAATGGGTTGGTTTAGGAAATGTCAAAATATTGTTTTGGCATTTTCTAAAGATACAAGCATTTAGTAACTGAACAAGGTCAGAAACGACAATCTTGTGATTTTACAAAATCCAATCTCTGAACGTCCCTAGGCAGAAGATAAAGGGTAGCATTTCTTCTCTGTTTGAATAAAAATATCTACAGGCCTAAAGGTCATAATCACTGGTCTCCTGCTATGTTCAGATTCTGCCAACAATACTGAGGTTAATCATTCTTTCAAATTGACTGCAAGCTGGGAAAGTAACACCACATGCACACTTCAAGAGATAGACCAAGAAACACTTTCAGTTCCAGAAAACATAAGAAATAGGGGCATTTGAAATTCCTTGGATGCTGGCAGCGACACCCACAAAGGACATTACTCAGCTCACCTCCGAACCTATTATAGTGCATGTTGCTTTGGATTCTATTGCCTAATCAATTTTCTGCCCTAATGATGAAACATCTTTTATATTTTGCATCATTATACTCCCTTGTATGAGGAAAAGGCAAAACAATTTGCATCATTACATGGATCATTACACAGAAGAACATGCAATTCTGGTTCTGATGTCTGATTATTAGGACAGGCTTGATACCCTTGTTGGCAAAATGGTAATCAACATGGATATGTTCTCACTCCTTCGCATTTAGAGCATGTTTGAAACATTGGAATAGGGGATGAGGATTGGAAATCCAGTCCCATTTCCCATCCATTACCATGTTTAATTTACTTATTAGAAAAGGGACAATGAATAAAAAAAATTAATTCCCATGGAAACCAAAACTCACACATCATGATTTGAATTCCTCTCTCCCATGTGGTATTGTGAGTCACCGTTATCCCCATTCCTATTCCCACTTACCAAACGTACCCTTGAAGTGTTACTTTTGAATAAGTTCAACACATCTCATTCAAGATAATTCCTAATGGGAATTGCAAGGACATTAATCTTCAAAATTTATGAAAATCAAGTACAAGAAGACACTCCTGATTAAAAATTTAAGAGTGAACCTATAAAAAGGCTCCTTCTTCATGCCATGACATGAGGTGTTGTGCTTTAGAAAGTCAACGGGTGGAAACAAGATATATGTAGATGATCCCACATAGAAATGAAAAGGCTTGGACAAGAATGTAAATTTCATAAAATGGAAATGATCAAGTGTCAGTCAAAACCACATGCAAAAATTACGTTATTCCTCACAAGATATTTAACCTTAAAAATCCAACTTCAGTAATAGCATATAGCAAAATGGATAAAATAGAAAGAGAAGAAAATTTCACTGGAGTGACTTACTTCTGTAATATAAACTTCAACCTACGAGACAGCTTCTGAATATCATTTAACGATAAGAAACTTCTTAAGACTGATTTTGATATTTTTTCCAAACTCTTGCATCCTTTTGAGGCAGAATCACCATTTGCATATACAAGCTGAGCCCCACATTTAGTGGTTGTCTGGTAGCAAGTGATAGGTACCTTGACCTTTAGATTCTGCTCATGACAACTAGTTTGGCTACCTAACAGCTTATATATATCTTCAGGTCTAGCAAGCTCATGCCCCTGATCAATGATGATGTGATAGAAAGGATTTGAGGATTAGGTCATTGAAAGTCAATAAATCATTCCACCACAATTAACCTTGAAAAAAAGGTAACAAAAGAAACCCAAAAAACAAATAATATAATAATAATAATACGAAGAAGAAAGAGAAGACAAAAAAAATCAGTTACTGCTAATATTCAAACAACATAAAAATTTAATGCAAAAATTAATGTATCCAACTATCTTATTTTGTATAACATCAAAGACTACCCAACTTGGGAACTGCTATGACAGAAGAACTGGACTTAACTGATACCAGATACTAGAAGAAGCATGGGATCATCTAGGTATCAAAACAATCATTCTAAAAGAAATATTGCAGAAGGTAAGAGCAACTTAATATTAATACAAGGAATCCAGTTAGTCACGGTTAAAATTATTATTTCAACTTAGTATGAAATTTTCATGGAATTTAGTTTGATTTGGATGAGGATTTAAAGTGATGCTAAATTCAAAGTATAAGATTGAATTGATGATGGAAAAACTATTGACATAATATGCTGGATCAGTATCTACTAGCAACTTCATCGTTTCTTTTAACCCTCTAAAAAAAAAAAATCACTTCTTAAGACTTGTTTGGGAGTGATTCTCATAAAAAGTGCTTTTAGCTTGTAATGATTCTATTCATAGCACTTCTATTAGAAACATTTTCATGGAGAATCAATTAAAATTTTTTCAAATGCTTAATTTTTGTAAGACAAGTGTTTTTAAGCATTAAGAAGTGCTTTTAACCATCCAAGAATGACTTCTGATGTTCTTTGTTCAATTTTCTTGTTAAACATTCATAAAACTTGGTAGGTCAATCAACTTGTCCCCATCAATGAGCCATTTCATTAACAAAAATACTTTACTGCTACCTTTGCAGAATATAAAATATCGAAGTGTCCACCACTTCCTACAGAAGGAATCTTGCCCCATGCTAATGCATCTAGACTACCATGGAGATTATCAGCAACTGCTCGCTTACCAGCTTTGATGAAGCAAGAACCAGGACTCTGCAACAATTTCCAAAAAGTGGATGGAAGTATTATGGTCACAAACAACCTAACTCAATATGAAAACTCATGAAAAGAAAAAAATAAAATAAAATAAAATGCAAATGATATATCATGAAAACATGAAAATAAAGGTATTAATGAACAAGTAATAGGAGAAGAAAATGTGTTTTCTCTCTTCCTTTTTTTTTATTAATTTGAAAATAATAAATTGAAGTTGCAAATTTTATATACTGCACCCCTATAATGACTCTAATACTCAAATAACCTTTAACATTCCCTATCAAGCTGAAGCACAGAAATTTCAATGCCTAGCCATGAACATAAAGAGACAAATGGATTTTTAGCCTTAGTAAATATCTTTACAAGCTGCTCTTGTGATCGAATAAGTAACCAAATCTTTCTGATCCCTAATTTTTACCCTTGAGGCCCAGTTCAAGTGGTAAAGAATTAGGGAGGGTTTGCGGGAGGTTTCAAATCCAAGTCCCAATGGGGACAAAATTACCTATCAAAAAATAAATAAATCTCTTATCCATACTTCTTGAATGAACTACTTAGTTTCAACACAAACTTTGCTTCATCTCACTTCTCCTGGTTACCAAATTCTCTCACAAAATTGCAATAGCCACTAGAAGATCATCTATCAAATAGAGATCCAACTCAATTAGAATCTAAATAAATGTCAAGGCCGGTTTGCCTTTATCTGAAGCACCTTGTCTAGTTTGCCCATTTACTTTATGTCCTTGTGCATCCCAAGGCCAATTAGATTGAGATTGGAGGATATCCAAAGGGACTTTCTTTAGAGTGGTGGGGCTCTTCAATGAAAACCACATCTAGTGCAATGGGATACTGTTTGCCTCAACAAAAGGAAAGGGCGTTTGGGTGTGAAGCGTTTCTCCACACTTAATAAGGCCTTTTTGAGCAAATGGAATTGATGCATTGCTATTGAAAAGGCAGCCCTCGGGAATTGTGTTATCAATGGGAAGTATGGGGAAGAAAAAGTGGGGTGGTGTTCTAAGGAGATGAGAGAAGAGTTTGGTGTTAGTTTTTGGAAATCCATAAGGAAGGAGTGGAGCCTTATGAGTAGTAGGATCTCCTTCTTGGTGGGTAATGGGCGGAGGGTTAAGTTTTGGAAGGATAAGTAGTGTGGGAAAGCTTATTTGGGTAGCTCTTTCCCATCCTCATTTGTCTTAACAATTTCTAAAGAAGCATGGTTGAAAGATGTTTGGGATTCTTCTGTTCAAGGAGAGGGGGGTTGGAGCCCTTATTTCTCTAAACTCCTCAATGATTGGGGGGTGGGAAGTGCAGAGAGGTTTCTATCACACTTGCATGGGTTGAGGGTGTATAGGGATGATGAAGATAGGGTGCTTTGGACAGAGACAAAGGACGACAAGTTGACAATGAAGTCACTATATACTGCTTTGGAGCTAAGGACATTGATTTTTTTTCCATGGAGCACCATATGGGAGGTGTGGGTGCAACCTAAAGTCAGTTTCTTTGCTTGGGAGGCGACTTGGGGAAAAGTATTAACTTTGGATCTAGTTCAAAAAAGAGGAAGGTCTTTGGTGAATAGATGCTTTTTGTGTCATATCGAGGAAGAATCCATAGGCCATCTTTTTGTCCATTGTGTAAAAACAAGGGTCTTGTGGAAGTTGCCTTTTGCCCTTTTCAAGGTGTCTTGGGTGCTACCCTCGTCAGTTAGAAAAACACTCTTAGGTTGGCATGGTTCTTTTGTGGGCAACAAACGTAGGAAGGTTTGGAGAGCAGACTCCTTATGCTTATTTTGGACAATTTGGAAGATAAAAAATAGAACCGCCTTCAATGAGCTTTCAATCCAAAGTCTAAAAAGTTCTTTTATTTGTCTTCTTTGGTCGGAAGCGAAGTTGTTTATAAATAATATTCCTTCAACTCTTTTCAGTTTTTTCGATTGATTGGGTTCTTGTTAAGGACGGTATGGCTTTAGTCATTCTTATTTTGTAGCTTTGGCCTTTGGTGATGTTTGTTGGTGGATGATGTAAACATTTTGTCTATACTATGGGTCGCTATTTTGGTAGCCCTTATTAATATATCTATTTTCTTATCCATAAAAAAAATAAAAAATAAAAAAAAAGACAACGTAAAGTTTAGTGCCCTTGTTGTACAAAATACTCATTCTAACTGTTCCTATCAAATATTTGAGAATATGACAAACTGCATCCCAATGTACTTGTTTAGGAATCTCCATATATTGACCAACAACATTAGTCATAGTCAAATATATGAGTTTTACAACAAAACTTCAATACCTTCTTGTATGAGCAAAATCTACCTATCTACTTCCTCTAACCACACATTAGGATCCATAGGCATATTTTTATGTTTAGATCGCAGCACACCAATCTCAATTACTAATTGTGCATATGTCTTCTCAAAGACAAAATCACTCCTTTCTTGCAACGACCAACCTTAATCCCCAAGAAATGTCTATGAAACCCAAGGTATGTAGTTTGAAAAGTACTTTTTAACTTTGTTTTCACCTCTTCAATTCCACACAAATCACTGTCAAACACATGTATTTTTAGCATAAACAATTAATAAGACCATATCAAACCGTGTATTCTTCACAAAGACTGAGTGTTCTGAATGACATCTAGAAAATCAAAAGAGATCAATACTCTACTGTCTTATCAAACCAAGCCCCAATGATTGTGTCAACCCATTTATTGACTTTCTTCAACCTACGCCCCTTTCCTAATTATGCCCAAGGAACAAGCTCAGGTGATTGATCTATATAGACTTCTTCCTGCAAATCATCATGAAGCTACCAACTTTCTTCAAAGTTTAGATTGTTAGGATATGGTTCGACAATGCATATCAAGCTAACACCCTTCCTCATAAGTGGCCCTATACCCTCACATGGAGCGACAAACCAGTAGCAGCAGTAGATAAATAGATGGAGAAATAAGACAATAGGAGAAACTCGAACTTGATACCTTAAGTTAACAACAACTCTGATAGCATATTAAAGAACAAGGAATAGGAGCAGAGAACACGTTTTCTCTCCTTTTTCCACCCCTATAATAGCCTAAATACTCAAATTATAATAATACCAACACAAATAAGTAAATGGATATGAGAACTAACAGAAAAGCATCCTTGCATAAAGGGTGATGAGATAGATGTGAGTTCTTTTTGCCGTGCCATTCCTTTTGCATTTAAGCCAACAAATTCTCCAGTAGCAGAAAGACAACTTGCAACAAGAAGGAGATGCTCTGGGAGTACAGTCTTGCCTATATCAGATATAGCAGACTTCAAACTCTGTATTTGAAATTGCAGTTTGATAGTTAAAAATATGCAACAGTTCCCATAAATTATCATATGCAGCCAAAAGAAATTATGGTGAATAGAACTCACATTGAGAAAGTATTTCCACCCAGCATCAATTCCATAGACTACAAAAATATCATGTATATTGTCCGGATGACTGCGCTCCCAATCAATCATATCCATTATCTGGAGGCAAGCATCCATGAGTACACCCCAGAAATTTTTTTTGCCACAATCTCCTGAAACATATACCCTCAAATAGAGTCTGCCAGAAGAGGACTTCAACACATCTGAATCTGGGTTATCATTCCATAAGATATCAACCTTCTTGACATCCAATAGTCCTAAAGAACAAGTAAAATATAAGTAAAAAATAGAGTAAATGTCAACCAGCATAAGTTCCTAAATTAGAAGAGTTTTGGGTTTCCTAGCAATTGAATATAATAATAGATACTTTCTCATCACGAAAACATTAGCAAATTTACAACAAAAGGCAAGGAAAATAAGGGGCCCTGCATCACCAGACAGATATTAAAGCAAATAGTAAATAAATATTCAAAAAAATAATAAATAAATATTCAATAGAGGAAGTGACTGAATTATGACAGAATGCCTACTTTTTCACAAGCTTTTAGATGTTACTTACTAAGGGTCCTCTGAAGTTTCTTTTTTTAAATTTTTGTCCCCATTGGGACTTGAACCTAGAACCTCCCACAAACACCTTCCCCACAAAAGCTGAAGTTGTACATAACAATGTATACTAAGATAACACCCTTCCTTAGGGCTGATGTAAAGGCAAACCACAATGCATTGATCACTGAAAAATCAAGAAGCTAATAGGTTGGTAAAAAGAGGAGGCTCTTCTCTAGTTGAATTTGTTGGGGTCCTCATGGCCCCTTGAGTTTTGGTTTTCTTTCTTAGAGATAGAAACTGAAAGGCTTTCTTTTTTGTTTTGCACTTTTACATTTTTACACTCTTTTATATTAAGTTTTTTATTTCTTTTTTTTATATATTTTTTGATAGGTAAAAGCAGTTGTATTAAAAGTGCCTAAAGAAGGGCGCCCAAAAGTATACACAATATATGCACGGCACCTAAGGCCAAAAAAGAAGAGGGATACACAAAAAAACAACACCCTCACCTCACTTACAACCCAACCAATCAATGAAATCAAAGAAAGATAACGAGGTAAAACCTACATGCACCTTGACCCAATCCAAGAACATGTACATAAAGGACCCTAAAATAGCTTGGCTCGCTAATTCGGAATCATCACAGGCTCTCTAATTTCTCTCCTTCCATAAGGTCCAAAATAACGATGAAGGAGCTACTCTTCATGTCTTCTTCCTTTTCTTCCCTACAAAAGCACCATGCCAGCTAAGAATGGCATCCTTGATTGAAGATGGAATCACCCACTGAACACCAAAAAGAGAAAAAATAAGATGCCAAAGCATGGCTGCATGGGGATAGTGAAGGAGCATTTGATTTGTTGATTCCTCCTCTCCTTTGCACAAGTAACACCTGCTCAGTAAACACTAGCCCCTTTTTTCTAGTTGATCCATAGTTAGAATTCTTACCCATAGCTTCCCAAGCAAAAAAGCTAACCCTCCTCAGGACACAAGGGTTCCACACAATGCCTAAAAGGAACACACTCAAATTGCATTCTTTTATATTAAGTATATTTACTCTATTCTTACAAGGATTTCTCATCCTTCTCACCTTGATACTTGTTTTTGTCTCTGTTGGGACTTGAACTCAGTACCTTCTATATCCCCACCCTAACCCCTTACCACCTGAGCCAAGCCTCAAGGATGATAAGCTAATACTCATATAACTTGTGCTAGAGAAGAGGCCATTAATACAAGTAAAGGATATGCACCTAAATTAAAATTTAGAATAAACACTGAAGGACAAATTTGGGAAATTATGGATAAATCAATCATGTAATACCAAAATAACATAAATTATTTGAGAGAAGATTTAAACAACCGCAAAGATAAGATAACAGATTATATCCCACTTAGCCAAAGAAGTTCAATGACTAGAGAGATCTTTCTTCAAGATTATGTCACACTTAGACAAATACAGAAGTTTCATGGACAAATCATTCAAGTGTAAAAGTCATTCCTTAATTCTCTCACACCTTTTGACATAGTTATAGTAAACGTTAGAAAAGAATTCTCAACTAAAGCCAAAAAAAAAAAGGTTGAGTTCACTTTAAGTAAAAAGCCCAACGAAGCTGTAAATAAATCATGAATATAGATGGATTGTTCAAATATCCATTAGAGCAAACCCTTGATATCAAATTTCAAACAGAGCCTCACAGGTTTTTCTATGACCCCAAATGGGTAGTATTGTAGCAGAAGCTTTAGCCTTTAGCTTAAGCACAAGAGCAAATAGAGTAGAAATAAAAATGATTTTAGTTCCTATCTTTGAGACCAAAGAATCCCAACCCTTGCTAAAACGAAATAATAAAGGAGACCATTATTAGTTCCAATAAATGCCTCACAGGGAGAAGACCCAAGAGATTTGACACCCCTATTTCCGCTTCTCACCACATAAAGACACAAGCCAAGCCAATTGAGAACACAACAAGCAACATTTTCAGAGTAGGATAAATAAATCAAACATCAAAAAATGAACTCCATAAAATGAAAAAAGCGAAGCAGGACAGAGGAACTTTTAATGCAACAACCTTTTACCACAGCTCCAAGAAGGAACGGTATCACCAAGTCCCGAACAGTATCCAATTGTATGCAGGACTTTTTTGAATTCACAATGCTGACTGTGATGCAAAAACAATCGCTATCTTCCTTCTCCATGTCAACAAAGCAATCCCTGCCACTACATCAGCTCAATCAAAAAGCAGAATACTAAAGCTCCAGTTAGAGTTATTCCCATATGTAACAGCAACTAAACTCCTTGTCCTATGAAAGGAGTGCTTACTTGCTTGTTATCTGCAAATCAGGAAGATTAATCTTTGATTCTGCTCTAGCGGAATTACATTTCATGTAAAGAGCATCGATAATCGAGTGCGGTTTTAGGCTTCTCTTTTTTGCAATTTCCTGTAGGGACAGAGATTTATACCAGAGAATGGGACTTAAATAGACTCAGTAAATACATATACATTTCCAGATTGTACTACCTCGCATACATGAAAATGGCAAACCCATGGACTGAAATGTGTCTTGCTACCATTTTGTGGGGAGAAGCTAATACCCACAGAACACATCAATTAGAAAAATCTTATTCATAATAGTCAATACATACATATATAATGGTAGGAATTAGGAAATTGAAGCAAATAAAAATGAAAAAAAAAAAAAAAGGAAAAAAACTCACACTATCATGACTGTAGACACGATGTCTGAAAAGAGTAATTTCTCCAAATGGTTCTTAACCTCTAAGGCTCCATACTCAAAGCCATGTTTCCGCTTTTCAAGTTTCTTGGACAAAAATAATGACACAGTTCGGTCAGCAGTACTTTTTCTCAAACCACACTCTAGTACCCGCTGCAAAATCAATTTCAAAATCCATGAAAATTTTTCAGGCACTTTGAGGATAATAGAACAGTAACTGCAATTAATCAACTAAAATTACATCAAGTAGCCATACAATTAACTGACATGTGCAGATGAGATGGTAGGCAGAAAAACAAGTAATCTACATTATGATCTACATTCAGAATTCATTTGCTACACTATAATCTACATTCAGATTTTATTATGTAATGGTTTTCATCATCATCCTTCTCCAGTCTCCATGTCATGGGAATACATAATGTGTTCTGACATCCTTATATTAAAACTAAAATAAAGAAACTAAAATTGCAGAAGCCACCTTCAGAGGAAAAACGTAATGCATGGTACAAAATAAAAAATATGGAAAATGAAGCACACAGAACAACATATTTGGACATGTATTAAACATCTCTTAACAAGTGACAGCTTGAAACAACATAAAGAAAGGGCACATAATTAAAGCATAGTTCCTCAAGACAAGTAGCAACTTCTTGCAATTGTTTTGCTCAAAGTCTAAAGTTTTTATTTTTTTAGTCCAAAACAAAATTCATTGATCAGGGTTTTGAAGTACATGTGAAGAATGAGAAATCCTTCAAAAAATATACAAACTCTGATCAAAAGAATGGATAGATATCATATCTTCTATATACCACCCAAAACCAAACAGAGGAAATATGGTTCTATTGCTCTTTTAACCCTTTATTTACACACCAAATTCCAATTGAACTGAATAACAATGAGAGAAGTGCCTTTGAAAGCTGAAATTGTTGAGGCCCAAAAGGAGGATAAAAATATATTACGGAGTTGTTTGATTAAAAAGCTAATAACTGAAAAAGTGGATAAAATGATAGGTCTCACTTTTTATATGTGCTTGATAACACAAATTTTAAACAACTTAATTTATTTAGCAATAAAGACCTAATTAACCACTTCTAACAAAACAAACTCAGTCAAATATAAATTTTTATAATCTTTCTATTCCACTTTTATCCCTTTTATGAAATAAAAAAATTTATTGTTGAATCCTTTTTATAACAAAATTTAACTTCTTTTAGATTAAAACACTTCTTTTATTAAAACCTTCTGTTATTAATTTATGAAATTCACTTCTAATGAATTTATTTCAAAAAATTTATAATTTTTTATTTCATATTTATCCTTTTTATAAAATAAAGATTTTTATTATTAAATAATTTTATCAAAAATGCATCTCCTTTTTTTTATATAGGAAATGACAAAGAGATATATTGATAGAAATGAGAAGTACAAGAGAAGGATGAGGAATCCTCCCACCAAAGAAAAACTAAACAACAAAAATACAAAAACAAGAAGCTGCAAAGAAAAAACAATCAAACTCTCTAGGCTAGTCCATACCGTTGGAGCTACACATTGCTAGTCAATCTAGTTGTAACACATTAAGAGGAATGCCCTTAAAAACCATGGAGCAAAAAGCCCAAAGAGAAGCAAGGAAGTGAATGGAATCCCATAGGTTCTCTGAATTCCTTGTTTTATCCTCAAATATCCTCGCATTTCTTTCCCGCCACACAACCCAAATTAAAGTAATGCACGCGGTTTGCTACAAAACAAACCCTCTCTTGGATGATCCAAAACCTTTAAAATTGATGGACATCATGTCGGAAATGTTTCTCGGGGGAATCCAATCCATCTTGGCTAACTGAAATAATCTATGTCACAACCCCATCGTCAGCGAACAATGTAGGAAAAAGTGATTTATTGTTTCTCCATACTTCATACACAACTTACAAATGCCTAAACTAAGAGCTTTGTAGGGTCTTCTCAATTATAGCAAGTCATTAGCATTTACCTTCTTGTGTGCCACTAACCAGACAAAGGACTTGACTTTAAAAGGGACTTGAGAATTCCAAACAAACTTAGTAGGGAAAACTGAAGATGAATCGGAAAGGTGGGACAAGGCTAGAAAGAAAAACTTGACTGTAAATAGCCCTAAAGAAGATAAAGACTAGGGTCTCGCATCTGAAACCGTTGAGGATAAATGCAAACAATCAAGTGACCGCATGAAGCTTTCTAAATCTTCTATCTCAGAATTGGAAAGGTTACGGCGGAAATTAAAGTTCCAAGAGAAGGGGCGAGCAGAACCGAGAATTGAAGATATAGAAATATTTTTATCCGTGACTACTCTAAATAAACTTGGATATTGGAATCCCAAAGGTTGGTCCCCCCACCACAAGTCTTCCCAAAAGCGAATTCTTTCCCCATATCCTACCATAAACCGAGTATACCTGGAAAAATCCTGAAAGACCTGTGCAATAGCCTTCCAATGACAACGATGCGACCATCTGACTACAGTGTTGGTATCCCAACCATTGGAATGTGTCCCATAAATGCTTAAAATGAGCTGATGTCACAGAGCTGAACTCTCCCTAGGATACCTCCACAACCATTTCCCTAAAAGAACAAGATTCCTTAGAGAAATCTTCCCAAATCCCAATCCCTCTTTTACCTTCGGTTTACACACTACATCCCAACTAACAGATGATCTCTTTTACCTTCCCCAACCCCTGACCATAGGAAATCCCTTTGCAATCTCTCAATTTTTGCAACCACCGAAGCGGGAATCTTAAACAAACAGAGAAAGTAGCTAGGAATGTGGGAAAGGCATGAATGTATAAGAGTTATCCTACCTCCAAAAGATAAGTAAGTCTTTTGCCACCCATCTAACCTCTGTGAGATTCTCTCAATCACTGGATCCCAAAAGCCACAAGCCTTTGGATTCCCTCCCAAAGGAAGACCCAGGTAGAGTATAGGCCAATCAGAAGCCTTGCAATCAAGCATCAAGGCCAACCTAGAAAGATGATTCTGATTAAGGTTGATGCCAAAAAGATTACTCTTGTCAAGATTGACCTTAAGCCAGAAATTTGCCCAAACAATAACAATAAACTCTTGAGAGTTTGTAGATCTTCCGCACAAGTGTTAGAAAAGAAAATGATATCATCTGCAAATTGCATATGGGACACCCTTGTTCTATTCTTACCTACCCTGAAACCCTCCAACAATAAAATGCGTCTCCTTTTCAATCAAAATTTTTATCATTAGTTCCTTCATGTAATGAAATTAAAATCCCAAATAAAAAAACATATTTGCATTGATTTGTGGGAATTATGTTAAATAAAAATCTATTTTTAATTGATTTATGTTGACTTATTTTTAGAATAAAATCTTTTATTTTTATTTATTTAATGCAATAAAATTAGAATTCAAAATAAACTCTACTTCATTTATTTATAAGAACTAATTTTTTATTAAATGGTTAATGAAAAACTAAAAATTATGAATATATTTCTTTTTAAAAGATTTTGATAAACAAAATAAAAAAAATGATGATGAAATTAGGTAAAATATTATTTTCATTTATCATGAACTATTTATGTAAACAAGATTTATTGTCTTTCCTATTGCAATCTTTTACTCTATAATTTATTTTATTGCTTTTCTTATTATATATTACTTAATACTACATGTGGGTGTTAAAAGGTTTGAAGAAAAGAAAATGGTAAATAAAACTTCTTCAAGTTGGTTACCAATGAAAAATTTGAGAGAAATAAATTAAATTGCTAACAAATGCACTAAAACAATACACTTTTAAATTCATGAGGTATTATATATAATATTTAAACTTTCATGCCATATGATAAGTATAAGGCTAAATTTATAAAAAGGAATCCTTTCCATTATCAAATGGTCAAATTAAATTCAGCACTTATGACTTAGCAGTAACATTTTTTCTGTATTTAATTTTCAGTTTTATCAAACACCACCTAAGTCCCATATCATAAGTTCTCCACTTATCCCCAAATATAGTTGCATTTCTTTCGCTCCATACTATCCAAATCAATGTGAGGCATGAAATTTGCTCAAAGTCTAATTTTTCTTGTTGTCAAGAAAGAAAGCCATAAAAAGGTTGGATGCAACCTGCTTTAGTGAAAAGTGAAAGCCTACCTTAGGTGCTGCAAACCCCTAAAGGAAGTGCAGAAGGCTGGAGAAGAACTAGAGTCTCAGAAAGATTAAAAACAAGGCAAATATCAAGAACACCAATGGAAAGAATCTAATAAAAAAAAATCAAGGAGAGAAGAAAGGGAACACATTAGACAATTCCAGGTTGATGATGTACATCAGATCGTGTGCTTGGTGGAAGGATTTCTCATCCTTTTTTACCTTTTAATTTCATTCAAATTAGATGTTTGTTTCAGATAAAAAACAACAAAAAATAAAAATTGTGACTGCTAAGATGGCATTTGGATACACTTCCTATTTTTTATTTTTAAAAATAAACACTCCTCTACAAAATATAAGAACTCTTGCACAAAAAGTAGAAATTTACCTTGTGCTCTTAAAAACTCTTTCGAAATTTAGAAAATTTATGGAAGTGAAAATTTTATACTTAAAATTTAATAAGTGTTTTCAAGTAAACAAGGCATGAATCTACTTTTCATACAAGAAATTCTACATTTTGTATAAGAATTTCTATTTTTAAAAACAAAAAATAAGAAATGTATCCAAATGAGCACTATTTTTTTATTATCAAATAGTTCCCACAACAATAAACAATGGAATCCCTGAACTCAGAATACTGGAGAGAGAGAAAGAAAGAGATAGAGAGAGCACCTTTAGATTCAGCAGCGGTGATGGTTCAAGCAGACTAATTGGTTGATCTAAAGCACTGTATGCAGCTTCAGAAATTGCACAAGCTGATATTGAACCAACAGGTTGGCCACCCATATCATAGGCACAAGTGTCCTCATTAATGCCATCACTTGGGGTAGATGTGTGCTCAATATTGTAAGAGAACTGAACAAGTTGATTCCCATAAGCATTTCTTACCGTCCCATCGTATGCAATGTATAAATCACGCATGAAAAACATAAGCCTTCGGGTCAAAGTACCAGGAAGATCAGCATTATCACTGAAGGAACTATCTCGACTTGTCACCGAGTGAACAAAACATTCAAGCGGATTCAAGCCCATAAGAAAAGAATTTTCAACGACAGCATATGGAATGTAAGACTCAGCATATTCAGAAGTATCATTCTGGATTAAACCAGGCACCTTCTGTTTATTCCATGCTGCACATGAGAGCTGGTGGGGAATTTTAAAAGATAAAGGAACCAATGAATGTTGCAAACCAAGACACAAACCTTGCTGAACTAATTTCAGCAAATTACCCTTGCTTCCAGCCTTTAACATAGCTAGCAGTGAATTATCCTTATTTGCATATTGGTAGACTAGATTCTGTATATCCCGAAACTTTTGCTTAAAAGCACAAACAGAAGATTGACAAAGTGCAGCTGATCCCTGTCTTTCATACCACAAACTCTGCACATCAGGAACCACCCCATTCTGATTATTTTCACCACTTCCAATGAGAAAATTCTGACTAGAATCAACAAGCAACTGTTTGAAATGACATGTCTGCTCTGCTACTAGTAATCCACAAAAGACTTCATCAATCATATTCTTCCGTGAGATTGAATCAGATGAGAGGTAAATGTCAGACAATGAAACAGACAAGCCCCTCATTGACAACCACTCACAAAGGACTTCTTGAGCAGCATACAGGAAGTCAAGGGCCTTACCCTGGCAATCTTTGACAAGACTGCTAAAAAGGTTGCCATCAATATCACGTAACCAAGCAGATCCATCAGATGATGATATAAGCTCCCCATCACTGATACGAACACCATTTAATGGAAAAACATAATTAAAACCTGGAGGTAGAAGCATGCTGAATAATTGCTTGCCAGTCCAGACTTGAGTGTCAAGTAATGGTGCTTTGATGATGGCTGGTGATTGCAATTGATAAGGGCAGAACATTTCCAGCTGCTGCATTTGGAATAGGTTCAATAGAACCCCATCCTCCATGACCAAATGAGCAGCGCTTAAACTATCTTGACTTAGTGAAAGCAGATTTCTACCACTTTGCCTATTAATTAACTGCCTGTTCAAAGCAACAAGCTCACTGAGCTCAACTCTGGAGTCAACTGACTGAGGAATATAACCATGAAGACAGTCGCCATCAAAATCCCCGCGAAAAGGTGAACAACAAAGCGGGTTTATAGAAACAACTGAGTTTAAAGGAAGGACCTTGACAGATAAAGCAATAACCGAGTGTTGATGAATTGATGGAGGCCTATTTATCAATACAATATCCCCATCAGTAAGAGGCCTATATATAATATCACCTGCTTGGAAGTCATTCATACGACGTACAGGAGCCAGAGTACCTTTCCTGCGGACATAAGTTTGGCCCTTTTCAAGTAGACGTAAATTACAGCCATTAGTCACTTTTTCCCAGTTCCATGAGTTCAAGTGCTCAGATATTAGCAACTCTTCTGCAATGTGGCATGGTATACCAATTTCGCTTAGTCTAAGTTTTGGATCACCAACTACAATCATCCGGAATGAATGGTTGGTTCGCTTCCCAAGAAGGACTTCTTTGATCCATTTCAAACCAGACATTTTAGAAGCAGAATCTTTACTTGTTGATTTTTCAGAGCGCAGCTGCAGTACTAGAAGTATAACCATAAGCAAGGAGAATAATCTTCCAGAAAGATTAACTCAAAAACCAAAAAGAAAACATGGTTACATTGCTTGCCTTGGAAGTTTTTAAGCAGTCCAGCACACGGCAACTCAATTCATTGGCTGTTCCTCTGAAATCAACCAGCTTTTTGTAGGCCCTGCTGTGCTGATCCTACAGCCATAGACAGAGCAGCACATAAGAGAGGAAATAGAGTCGTCCAAGATCATTAGATTCATCACACAAATCAACTAAGATAGAAAGAACACAAAAAGAAAAATAATTACAAAGATCAATGTCTGTCCATTGGACAAAGCGTGCGTTATTTCCGTCACACGATGATTATTGGGCGTTACAGGTAAACAGTTAAGGAAAAATGAATCCATCCTTGAAACAAACTCCTTGATAAATCCTGGGTCAATATCTTTCAACAAATAATGAACCTGCATATCAAGAGAAAAAAAGTTCATTAGTAGAAAAATAAATAAATAAAAGTTGATGTTGTTAAGTACAACTAGTTCCAAAAGCATAAATTGTTAGGAATGGGTCAACAATGCATATCAAGTTAAAATGCTACTTAACATGTGGCCTCAGCCCATAAGTGGAGAGGAGACAATAAATCATGGGAAAACTGGAGAATAAACAAACAGAGGTTTAAAGTTCAGACCATACTAACACTACCAATTATCTGATATGTTTAAGCTGTTAAGGAATGGGCCAACAATGGATATCAAGCTAAGAGATGCAATGTGATAAAAGCATAAGTTGTAAGTGAATGATAGAAGACCAATTTGGAACTGCAAGTAATTCCAAAATTACAGCCATCAAAACAAAGAACAGTTAGCCACAATCACTTCATTTGCTTGGGTTTCCCAGAGGAACTATAATAGACAATTGCTTCCTCCATTTTGGTGGCCACCCCAATTAGAGGGAAATTTTGCCACCATAAAAAATTTGCTGTGATATAAAGCTGTTGTAGGAGGTTCGGATTGGGTGAGCTAAGATTGCTTTAGAAGGCATATACAATGAACAACCCCCATCTCCAACACAATCAAATTAGACAAGAAAAAAAAAAGGAACTGAAAATAAAGAAATCTCTCTGTAAAAATAAATGGCTCATTAAAAATTAGCGACATATATGCACAACTTCCATAGTCAAGCAGTATAATAAAAAAAAAACATTGTGGATTCCAAAAACAACTTTATAAAGAAAATACTCTGAAGAACATAAAAACAGATGCAAACTCATTTTAGTCAAATAAAAAGGAAGTGCAGGTTGAACCATGTAATGACAGAACACTGTGCTACCTGAGCATGTGAAAGAACCCTTCTGTTTGGGTTCAGACAATTCTCTTCTTGTTGTGGATCTTTTGGAATAAAATCCCAATAATCAAGAGGCAATACTGGTCTGAAACTTTTCTTTTGTAACTTCTTTGGGAGCTTTTCATTCATTTCTACTATAATTGCTGTCTTTCTGAACAAGTCTTTGGAGGAAACCTTAAATTTCATTGTTGGATACCAATCATTTGAATTTGCCTGTTTATTGAACAAAACATAATTTCAAAATGACAAAGTCACAAGAAGGAAGAAGATGCATAAAAAAAAAATAACACAAACTTACAGCACAATATTTGCATCCCTTGGAACGAAGACGTCTAGATCCTGAATCGGCACCCTGGTACATGTATAATAAGATGAACAATACCATCACCAACAATCAGACACGTAGCAATATATGAACAAAAGTCATTTAAATAATCACCTAACAAGGAAAGGTAAATAATTTTATTCCCAACCAGTAACTACAAAAGAAAATTTACCTACAAATTGACCAAGAAAATGTAAAAGGCACCTCATTTGTTCACTTCAAACATGGAACTCAGTGGGAATAACAAAGAACAAATTGAGCAACATGAATAAACTTCTTTTTATTTGTTCTTTTTTTTCTGAAGTTTCAAAATGACCATGAAATAGCAGGCAAAAGTAGTAATGTGAAAAATGAATTTTTTTTTATAGATAATTATTCAGGAAAAAAAATGTTAATATTCTGTTCTTTTTCGAGTTTAAGGTCATCTTGAACACCATTATGATGATTCACTTTATTTCTCATCCCCTTCTGTGTTAGGAAAGAGAATAAAAATATTGTGCCTTCTCCCCTCCATTTCAAGTTTCAACATTATAAGGATATTAACAACATGAAGATTCTATAGCATATTATCAATTCATCAAAGAAAACTGAAAAACAGAGTGAAACATGCTAAATACATTCAGGTAAAAACACTTCAAAATGGAGGAGAAGGTGCTTGCTAGTGTATAAAGAAAGCCTCAACAAGCATTCCATTGGGAACCAATGATGACAATTTTTATGTCACAAAATCATCAACATCATCCAGCTGACATAACAGCAAGCACAACGTCAGGAACCTTCCTCTCCCTCTTTCTCTGAAAGAATAATCAAAATTTCAATAGATGGGAAAAGGAGGATGGAGATGACACTTATAGAAAAGTTCAAATCCAGTTTTACATAATGTCCCCAATCCAAAGTGAACTCAAAGCTCATTTATGATAATGAATATGTGCCTAACCTGCACAAAAATCTCTCAATATGAATTAAAATAAAAAAGAACAAGGTTTGCTCATGTAATGCTTTGATCACCAAATATAAATACTTCTACTAACAATTAAAAAACACAGAATCAGCAAGAAATTAGAACTATTACTAATCCAAGTTATCCAACAATCTGAAGGTTCAGCACAAGGAGTGAGGTACCTGACCTTGACCCATTGACCTTGCCGAGTGGATTTACATCCTGGGCAAATTTTATTCAAAATCTGGACAACTTCTGTTAAAAAATATGGATGGAGTATTGTGAACGGAAATTTGATAACCCCAAAGTGACCTAAAAAAATGAATAATTATAATTTAGCATACTCCAAAAAATACAAATAACAGGAAATCATTAGCAGATATAATTTTTGTATAACTTGTCTAACTGCACCTTCACACTTTTTTGTATCTTTGGCGCCACACGTAGAGCACTGACAAGAAGGATTCGGAACTCCCAACTTAGGATCAGTTATTTCATTGACTGCATCAATTTTCATAACAGATATCTTCTCCTGATACAGTATCACATTGAATTTTCTTTAAAAAATGGCAAACATGTCCATCCCCAAGCATAATACACAAGAATATTAAGAGAATATGAGTTTGTACATGTGTGTGTGTGTGCGCACATGTCAGTGCACAGAGAGAGGGGGGGGGGGGAGAGAGAGGGTCAAGATTAAATTACACCAGGTAAACACATTAATGTTACACCTTGCAATAACTTCTTGGATCAGACACACCATAAACTTCAATCAACTTAATATTTGGTATAAATGATAAGACTGATAGGGTGGTGACTAATCCCTCGGTCAAATCAGGAAAACATGAACCTCATTTGATATTAAGGAGTAACAATAAGAATTTTAACATCAATCCTTATATATCCATTTAAACAGTTTTGTTAACCTTTGAAGTAGCTAAGCAATGCCCCATTTGTTAACCCTCAAGTCTTCAAAACTTTTAAGTTAATCATTGACAATAGCGTTATAATTTAATATGAACTCCCCCCTATACGACAACGTATTTGCTAAAAATGATAACTGCAGAAAACCAATCAACCAAGAGAGATGCACCTGCTAGAGAAATCCAAAACCACCAATACAATGTCCTAGCAGTGATAGTGGTTAGTAAGGTTGACTATGATGATGAGTTCTATAAACATCAGTGACAAAAGTGAGGGTAGGAGTGCCAAATCAACAAGGTAGTAGTAATAGAGCTGGATTGACTGAGACAAGTGATTTTTGTGCATTACAAAATTTGCTGCATGCACATCATACATGTGTGTGTAAATACATTGTTTATTTAACAGTTCTCTACAGTTCTCCAAAATTCTCCCACTGTTTAATTTTATAACAAAGAAAAAGCACCTCAGCGAATTCTAAGAAACAATTTTAGAAAATAATAATTATCATGAATTTCCTTAGATCCACAAAGCATCAAAATCCAATTGAGTATATGATACCAACAATGGAGGGCATTGCTGGCTATGAAAGAGCCAAAAATGTAATTTGAATCAAATTTTAGGAACTCATAGCTTAGTCAGACGAATGAAATAAACAATAATAGATGTGTGAATTAACAGCATGCAGTAGCATGTGAACATGGGATGCACTATGTGGTTTGATGTGATAGCATGAGATGCATTATGTGATTTTATGTGATTTATCAACTGTATATTTTTTTTCCGTGTTAACAGACAGCTAATGATCTTCCAAGGCTATCAAATGCAGCTTAAGTATTCAAGCAGCTGAAGTGAAAATCAAGAATAACTTCTGTTTTTGTAAGAGCATATAAACATTTGTCATAGCATTCAAATTTATAAAAAAAAAAAAAATTACTTACCATATCTTCCTCAGTTGAAACATCAAATTTTATGCCAATTAGGAGGCCAGATGGCACTTGCTGCTCTTCAAGGAAGTCATTGTCCATGGAAGCTAGGCAAACTTATTCTTCTGGCGACAAATCTAGCAGCCTAAATAGTATATCCCAAGGATTAAAACAATGAATAGCAAGGGACCACAAATACTCATTGCATACCAACATAAGATAATAGACTAACAATTAAAAGATAGCTCGGAATCTATTATAGAATGTTATCTAAGGACAAAAAGGGCACAATCTGAAATGATGCATGCTTCTAATGCCTCAACTTGACCAATGAGGAGTTATCATGATATAATATAAACTAGGATGATACATTCTGGAACTTGTGAAGGTCTCTGTTGGGTACTTATCAAGAGAGAAATAAGAATCATCATCAAATCTTGGAAAGTGAAATGCATGAGATGTCTGGGGTGAAGTCAAAAGAATGGAAACATGTTCAAACAAGACTTAAGTGAACAGGGACAATGGTTACTATGGTAAACTAACTAATAGGGTGAGGTAACTTTCAAATTTCAAAACCTGACACCAGAGAAGAAAAAATAGCTCTAAAGAGCATAGGATCTTAATCCAGTAGATGGATCCTTGACAGGTGTAAGGGTCAATCCAAGAACGGGGGAGTTGAATCTAGCTCAAGACCTAAGGCTCAATACAAGTAGGAAAGGCCAACATCCAACCATGTCTACCCAAAAAGCTCGCTTGGGCCATGAAAGAGGTGGGCAACATCTGCCTAGTGTGAACCAACCTCCAAGCATCAAAGCCCACAACTCAAACTTGCCTATGTTGGTTAACACAGGAAAATCGAAGCCTGGAACCAACTGTAACCTATCATCCCCCTCTCTGCAGCTGAATTGGCTTCATATCTCAGGAAATGAAGAACCTGATCAGCAGTAGAGCCATTGGAAAATTCCTAATACAATACAAAAACTTAATTTTCATAATTCAATAATGGAAGTGCAATAAGGGTTTCGTTTTCTGCAGGAGGAAGTTCAGGGTTTGCATCCAGAAAGAACACATGTAGGACTAACATAGCCATGAGAAGGAGCTCTTCCAAATATGCAGCCAAGACAATGAAACTTGCTCCTTTAATGGCTCAGGTTCAAGCTAAAAGCTACTTTGGAAGAGAGGGATTTATAAATTGGTTTTGGGGGCCAGAAAGGAGATGATGGTGCCATATGTAGGCAAAGGGAGAACATTTCTATTGAGTCGCACAGCAGTTCCTTCAAATCTCTCTTTTTTCTTCTTCTTCATTTTTTTTTTTTTTTTTTCTGAGTTTGAGCTCTCCCAAAAATCAGTCCTTTACTCAAGTTCCCTCAAATTCAAATTCAAATTCATTTGGAAGTATAAAAAATAGCCCCAAAGTAAGTTTTTGCATGGTTGGTGGCTAATAAGAAGCTTTACTCAACCCACATTATTGTATATTGTGTTTAAGAAGTGGGAAGGTAACCATCTTTTTGTCCATAGTTTCCACATATTGGAGCTATGGAATAGCTTGTTCTCTTTGGCTAGGACTGTATGGGCCAATCCCAAAAACAATGCTGAAATGTTGTTTGTTTCTATTTGATAGGAAGACTCAGAGGGCCATTATCTAGGGAAGCCATCTATACCAAAATCTTTGAGAAAATAGACGAAAACATGTGGATGATTTATGGGAGACTATCTATTATCTCATGACTCTTTGGATCTCTTTAACCAAAGAGTCTTATGGTGTACTCTGTGGTATCATCTTGTTGGACAAGCAACCCCTCCGTTGGCCCCATGAAGGGGTGGATGATAAAGTTGAGTGAGTTCCATCGCACAACAGAAGTCTTAAACTCAACTTTGATGAATGCTTATTAGGTAACAAAGTCTGAAAGGATCAGGTGCCCAGTGCCCTAGTAGTCCACAAAGATTAAACAATCAAGGCTTTCTTAAAGCTAGCTGGTTTCAGATTTAGCCATCAAAGAGAAAGTTTCAGCATTTCTCAAATAACTGAAAGAGGCAAAATAACAAAATATCTCCGACCTTTTGGATGAGTGGGACGACTTAACTACAGTGTTTTCCTGGATGATTCATGACAGTGAGGATCACAGAGATATGAAGATTGGTTGCAGAGAATACTGGAGCTGTCTAAAGTTTGGGCTGCTCTTAATCTTGGAAATCTGGGGTGCCAAACCAGGGAAATGATAGGCTAGCAAAGAAATGAGCTTCATCCTCCAATGGCTATTTAGGACTTCATATCACCCATTTAGACCATTTGCCCTTGACCTCACCACTGCCTTTGCCTTTGCCTTTGCCTTTGCTTTTGGGGTATAATGAGGCATTTTCATTGGGGTTCATAACTTAATAAAATAATAAACTCCATTTTTTTCAATAAAGACAAAAAGGAAAACAAAGTTGATGTAGAAGCAGTATATTGTAAACATGATAAGGCAGGAAAGGCCCAAGAAACAGACAGAAGGTAGGATTCAAATCACAGAGTCAAACCCGTTTGAAAAGTTTATCAATCGTTAAACCTGTAAACTTGGGGGAAGATGCCCACTATAGGTTAACAAGTAAAATTTGCTGAAGCTTTGTACAAATAGATTAGGGTGCAACTCTCCACCCAAGCTGGAATACCATCTTCAACCACTTAAATATAATAAAAAAAGAACATGTTTGTTACTTATCAAAAATAAAAAATAAAAGAACATGTTTGTGAATCATCAAAACAAAAGCTCTTAAAACATCAGATAATTGAAAAGAGGCAACATTTCAAAAAATGCTATCCACAAAATTCCCTCCATATCTATTTGCCTATCAAAAAAAAAAAAAAAAGAAAGGATCCTCCTTCATAAACTTGCTTCTAAAAAATGCCTTTCCCACACCTTGGACTAAGTTTCCAGGTAATCATGTTCACAAAGTTCATGTTACATGGTCCAGGGGAAAAGTACTTCTTGTCGAACACAATATCAATATGTAATCAATATACATTATACATCTGCCTAAGACAACCTACAAACTAACACAAAAACACAGTTATTTCCTTTACACTTTCCTAAATGCCAATGTTTATTGTTCTTCATGTTACCATTAAAGTGCCAAAAAATGTAATTGAAAAGGATATATCCTCATTTTTAGTTCCAGGTTGAGCAATAAAGCCAAAACATTATTTAGTAATCAACATATAGATAAGGATATTATATTAAGCACCTAAAAGTGTTACGGTACCAAGAACCTGTTTCTCGCATTTTCTTAAAGTTTTCTCCACTTTGACAAAAAAATTAATATGGACTAGAAAATGACAATTTATAAGCCCCATTGGTGCAGTATTGCATAGAGGAACATCTTTTAGTAAGGTCCTTTCTCTCCACTTGTTGGAATCATTCCATGAACCTCCTCATTAGAGAGGTTTGCTCCATAGTCCCTCTATTTTCCCTTGGCTAAAGGTAATTGTCAAATTATCCATTTTCATAGAAGTGAATAAATTAATCCAAGTATCATTCCTAGAAAAGCAATCTCAGAAAGATCAATCCTTTCTCTCCACTTGTTGGAATCATTCCATGAACCTCCTCATTAGAAAGGTTTGCTCCATAGTCTCTCTACTAATTCCTTATCCTGAAAAGGACCTATAAACTCAACCAAAATATCAAAGAACCTCCCAACCACGCGCCAACACCAATAATGATGAAAACAAAGACGACTCCTGGATTGACCGCCTATCGTAAAATCATAATTTCTGTAATGATCAGCTCATGAGTTAGTGCAACAAACCGAAAAACGCCAAACCACGATAAATTACTAATACCATTAATCAAACTTAACAATAAACAAAAAAAATTACCATCCACATTGCCCAAACCATCACTTTAAAACCCTAAAAACCCAAAATCAACATCACATGCAAACTAGTGAACAATAGTCTCACATGCGCATTGCCCGCCCCTTCAATTTCTTCCATCCACAGCCCAAAACCAAACCATCATAACATCCAAACACAACAATACCGCCACAAAAACCACAGAATCAAAACCCGAACCAAGCAATAAACAACAAGTTCATGATCATCACAACCGACATTCACTATCAACCGACCACCAATCCAAACAACATCCCCTGGCAACAATTCAAAATTTCCAAAACAAAAAATGAACAAAAGAACAAAATTTTCTCTTACTTAAAGCAGAAAAATGGGATTTTTTTCTTCACCGAGCGACTCCGAATACAGCACCGGCTGTGAAGTGAAACGGGAGTTGAAACTGCGAGAAAGCGATTCACGGACCAGGAAGGGCAAAAAGGTCAAAAAGGGGGAGAAAATCAAGAATAGTGAAACGGAGAGTGGAGTAGGGAGAAGGTGAAAGGGTATTTTTATTTTGAACGCCGCCGGTTTGCCTCAACTACCAAAAGCCGCTGTAAGTTCAAGTCTCAAGGCTGAGGACTTGAGGACGAGGACAAAACTGTGGGGTTGTGTCAGAAACTCTTAACCCTTGGTTTTTGTATTAATTACGCTCCTGTACTCTTTCCTTATTCACATACGCAGTGGTGGTGGGGTTTCGGAAATTTACATGAGTGGGGACTTACCAATTCTGGCCTCAATAATTACGCTACAACTGTATTTTTCAATTCAATTTCTTTCTATCTTTTCTAATTACTTTTTTTTTTTATCTTTTAACAAATACCATCTTGCAAAATAACAATTATTAAATGATATTTATTTTAAATTAGCAATAGATTAAATGTCAACTATTAAATGATTTTATTTAAAATCAGAAATAGATTAAATGTCAATGATTATGAGTACATTTTTCATGATTTTATAAAACACTTTTAATCTAAAAAATGTTTTAAAAAATAAAATATTTAAAAAATTTATAAAATAATTTTAAAAATCAAAAAATTAAAAAAAAATCATTTATAATATTTTTCTTGAAAAATACTCTATAAATTATTATCTTGAATACATTTTCACTAAAAACATTTAGAATAAAAACGCTTTGGATATTAAAATCAAATTTAATACTATTTTTTACTTTAAAGGGTTTTTCGTGAAATACTGTTTTTAAAAGAATTGTTCATCAAATGTTTCTTCAATAACCACTATAAGTAATTTTTTAATATTATAAATAATTTTTAAAAAATTTATAAATATTTTTTAAATTTTGTTAAATACCGTATTCTTTTTTTTAATACTTTTTAAACTAAAATTATTCATTTCAACTCCCAATTATGTTTAAATCTCTAAATATCTCGTGTTTGTATTTTTATTTATTTTTTTAATAGGTACCCATTATTTGCATTTTTTGTGAATGTTGAAATATATATAAATTTAAAAATAAAAATAAATAAATAAATAAACTTGTAAAACACCAGTAAGGGTAAAAAAAATAGCACACGAAAGTACAAGGCTATATGACAGTTGCTAAAAACTAAAAAGTGTAAAAAAAAATATATAATAATTAAAAGAAAGTATTTCCTTTCTTAATCGAATCCATCCATAAAGTCAGTAATTATATTGTACCTTCAACTATTTGGAACACCATATAAAGAGAAGGATGTGGTGCGTTCCTTCAACTATATAAAATCCATCCAATCAATAATGTCCAAGAAGGATATTGTGCCTTCAACCACATGGAAGGCCATAAAAAGAAACAATTTTTTTTTTTTATTATTGCTTTTAAAGTCATAATGGATTGAATAAAGTACCATTGCACCACATGTTTAGGATCATATTTTTTATATTTCTTAATGTAATATTATAGCCTATTTAATTATAACAAAGCACTCTCTATATGTCAATTATTTTTAGGAAAATTAAATACATATTTTATAAAATTATAAATTATAAGTTTTTTCCTAAATAAATCGATTTTGTATCACTATGGAAAAAAATTGCTATGCAAGGTATTTTTAAGAGTAAGGCATCTCTTTAAGAAAATTGGTGAAAAATCCATAAAATCGATGATTTAGATGTAAAGTTTGGAGTATTGGTTTGGAAACTTTAATGTAGTGGAATCTTAAATTTTAGATTAAAGTAAGAGGAAAGTGGTTGTAGGCCATGATTATGTCAGATCACTATAAAATCAAAGTTTGCAATCTATTTTTTTTGATTTTCTTTACAATTATTGCTTATATCACTGTTCTAATATTACTTGATTTGTCGCTTGCATTCATGTAAGTCAAAATTGAAAAAGTGTTTTGAAAAATAGTTATAATTATTGTCTGCATTCATGTAAGGTATTTTTAAAAATAGTTTTTGAAAATAACTAAAAAAGTGTTTTGAAAAATACATTGTTTTATGTTATTGAGAACAAAAAAACATAAAATAAATTATAGTTATCAAATATATTTTTCAATTTTTATGTTTTTTAAAATAGAAAACTGTTATCGAAAATAGTTATCAAATAGACCCCAAGTGTTTGACAAATTTTATTAAATATTTTTAAATTTTTGAAAAATCACTTGTATTTTGAAAAATAAAAATGCATTTTACAATGATTTTAAACAAATATTTTTAATACTTAAAATAAGTAAAAAATAATATTATAAATATTAAAAACAATTCAAAATATCACTACCAAGCAATCTCTAAAACTTCTCAAAGGTGTCTCCCGTATCTCTCATACAACATCATGATTGATAGAATAACTCTCTAAACACTAAATACGAAAATTTAAGTTGATAACTCCACTAAGTGTGTAAATTTAAGCTCATAACTCTTTCAAAGAGTAGATATATGAATTTAATGCTCAAGTAAAGACGAGCATTCAAGAAGTTAGGTGTATACATTTAATGTTCAAGCATGGATTCTTTAAATGAAGAGCATTAAATAAAGGGAGTATATAAATTTAGTATTCAAGTATATTTGCTTTAAATGGAAACCATTCAAACTTTAAATATATTTATAATATAAAATAACCAATTCACACGTCATAAAAGTCTCCTCGAGTTGGCTTCATGTTTTGTACTTCAAATGTTGCTAGTTGAAATTGATGTTGAAGTTACAAATTTTTAAAAATAATATTTGTATTTTTTATTTTTTATTGAATATAAAATAGTTTTTTTATATAAATTAAAAATAGAGCTTTTATAAGAACTATTATTTTTTAAAAATGTATATTAAATTATTTTTTAAGTCATAAACTATTCAAATAAAATTAACCAAATAGATATAAAAACCCTTATTAAATTTTAATAATTATTTTCGACTTATGAAAAATAGTTTCAGATAAGGTCTAAATGGATGTTTGATAAAATAATTTAATAACTTAAAGTGATTTAATAATTTAATTTAAATTATTGAGTAGATTAAGTATATTTGATAAAGTAATTTGATGGGTAAAATATAAATTTAAATAATAAGTAAAAACAATTAACTTATTTTTAAGTTTATATATTTGTTTTACTTTTTTACTCTTATTTGTCTTAATTACATCAACAGTTTCTTTTACTACTCCATGACCTTCATTGTCATTCGACATCTTTTATCCAAATTATAATTTATGATAATAAACATGTCATGATTTAAAATAAATTTAAAGTTAATTTTATTAAACAACTTTGATATTTAGAGTAATAAGTTTTAAGTCAATACCATAAATATAATAAATATAAAGTTTTTCTAAACATCGATAGGTATTCCACTCATTAAATAAACTAACGACATTACATTTGTATCACTTAGAGCCAAACTAGTTAAATTCTTTAATGACGATCAACCACCTAGGCCACATCACTAACGACATTACATTTGTATCATTTAGAGCCAAATTAGTTAAATTCTTTAATGACGATCAACCACCTAGGCCACATCACTAGCCATTGTAGTAATAAACGTAAAATAAATATCACTAATAATACAAAACAAATTAGTTGGTCCAAGATATGGTCATTCACATAGGTGATAATTTATTCGAAGTATTTATTTATTTATATTTATTTTTTATTTTATTTTTTATGATATTTTGAATTGTACACCAAATTTTATTTATGAAAATAGTTGAAAACTATTTTTAAGAATCGTAGTAAAAAATTGTTTCAAATAATATGTCCAATAGACCCTCAATCGTCATGAATTTCAATTATTTTATATTTATCAAGTATTAATATTATTGCTCATTATTCATATAAAATAAAAGGATTTTTTCTTTTTTTAATTACGCATCTAATAACGTAGTACTTACGAAAAGGGTGTTGGTATATTAATTTAATGGTCTAATATAATGTAGTAAATTGATTTAAGTCATTAAATAAATTAAATATATTTGACAAAATAATTTAATCCAACGACTTAAAGTTTAAAAATAAGAGGTGTTTCCTTATTACTTAATGACTTAAGTTGATTTTACGTTAAATTATAGTTAAATTGTTGATTTAATACTTAATTTTTACTTTTAAAAATTAAGATTATTTAATAAAATTTATTTATAAATAATTAAATTGACATATTTACTCTCATAAATTATAATTAGGAAAAATAAGGCAAAGTAACAATGGAGATCGTGAAGTAGTAAAGGAAATTATGAAGATAATTATGACGAGGATAAAAAGGTAAAATAAATATGTAAATTTAAGAATAAATTAATTATTTTTACTTATTACTTAAATTCGTTGTTTTCTTTAAGTTACACTATTAAGAGCCCGTTTGGTAGTGATTATAGTGGAAGTGTTTTTATTTGAAGTATTTTCTGCTATAGTGTTTCTGTGAAAAACACTTTTATGATAATCAGAAAAAATGATTCTAAAGTGTTTTTGATAATATATTGTATAAATATAAAAACACTTTTAATATTAATAAATTACCAAAAAGGACATACAATTTTAATTAAAAAAAATGGTATGATAAACAAAAAAAACTTTTTATTAATGAAAAAACATCTAAATCACTAAAAAAATAACATTGAATAAAAGATAATTTTAAAATTAAAACAATATATGATTACCTATTAATTTCTAAAAAAAAAAAAAAAGACTTCTCTAATTAAAAATAATAATTTTTTTTATCACTATACTAAAATTTTAAAAAATATTTACAAAAAACATCTAAATCAATAAATAAATAAAAACATTGAATAAAAAATAATTTTAAAAGTAAAACAATATATGACCACCTATTAATTTCTAAAAAAAAAAAAGGATTTTTCTAATTGATTTATCACTGGGGGCATTTTTGGAATATTTCAAAAAAATTGAAGTGTTTTTTTTTTAAAAAAAACCTGTCAAGTGATTCTCTAAAAATCACTTCAAGTGTTTTTCCAGATTTTAAAAAGTGTTTTTTAAAATTTGCCAAACACTTTATTTTCATCCAAAAAACACTTAAAAGTGTTTTTAAGAGTAGAAACACTTTTAAAAATCACTGCCAAACGGGCTCTAAATTAATTTACTAAAATATATTTAATTTACTTAATGACTTAAAATAAATTATTAAGTCACTTTCAATAAAAAAAAATTATCTATTAGGATTAATTTTATAATTTCAAAAAATAATTAATATTTAAAATAAAAATCAAATAACAAATTTTAAGTTAATAAAACAATTTAACTTAAAGTTAATTCATTATATAATAAGTATTTAGCATCCTTAAATAATTCAAAGATAAAACATAATGAGTCCAATTTCCCAAAATTTTCTTCTCTTTTTTTCAAGAGGAGCGGGAAAGGAAAAATTAGTGGATTTTTTTTCCATCTAGTCCCTGTATTTATATAGAATTAATCAAACACACTTACCATAAAGAGAATACAATTAGTACACATATTCTAAAGTCTACCAAAATGATTTATAGTCGGACCATCATTAAACAATTGATGCAACTTTACAATATCAGTCCCATCTTTATTCACAAGCTTTGAACCTAAAAGCGCTTTATACTTCATACTTCCAGCAAAACAGCAATCCAAAAGCTTAAAGTTGATGGGAATTATTGATTTTTTAAACATTGCTGAACTTTGAAAAGTGATTTACTTTTCTAGAAATGTCATTCAATAAATGGATGGCTTCTCAAAAAGTAATGCCACTTGTATCACTTTATTTTGCCATCTTTTTTCCGGGATATATGTCTACTTCTGTTAGAGTTGATTTAATTTACTCCCTTGAGATTCACCCTTTTGTTAATTTCATTTATTTATTTTTAGATTTTGACTAAATATCTCTTATTTGGATTTTCATCCAATATTTTCTTTATATTTGTTATAATGAAAATTAACCCGATTTTATCACATAGAAACTAAGCATGTTGGTCGAATCGATTGTTCATGAAAAAAAAATCAATTAGTCTAAGTTCATTTACACCTTTAAATAGAAGGTCCTAGTTAGTAAGGGACTATTTGATAATTATTTTTTAAAATAATTTTAAAGAAAATATTATTTGAATTTTATAGAGCAAAAGTCTATTAGAAAGTAAAATATTTTTAAACATATTTTAAAAATATTTTTTTATATATAATAGTTTATTATTAATCATTCTATATTTTATATAATTATTTCTTAAAAAAATAAAAAAATCAATCAATCTAATCTTATTTACACTTTTAAATAAAAAGTGTTAAGGGTCTATTTGGTAATTATATTTTTAAATAATTTTTGAAAAATAATTTTTAAAAATTGTTATTTAAATTTTATAGAGCAAAAGTATGTCAGAAACATAAAATATTTTTAAACTATTTTTAATATTTTTAAATACAATTTAAAAATATTTTTTATATCTAATATTTTATTATTAATCATTCTATATTTTGTATAATTATTTTTTAAATCATAATTGAAAAATAATATAAAATAATTAAAATATATCATTTAATATAGATATATATATATTAAGAACATAAAACAAAAAATGATTTTTAATTATCAAATGTGTTTTATGTATTTTTTATTTTGAAAAAGGAAAACTATTCTAAAATATGTTACCAAACATCTCCTAATTCTCCACATTAAAAAAAATAATAATAAATACTATTCACACTCCACTTCTTTTTGCCGTTTCCCGTTTCAAAACTATTCCCACGGTACTCTCTCTCTTCCATTATTGCACACGCGCAAGACTGGGAAAAGCAAAAAGCAAAATTAAAAATCACAAATATTGTGTCCACGTGGCATACATGCTTCGACAGGGATATGGTCAAACTAAAAACCACGTGTTATCCTACACGAGGATTTGATTTGGTACCAGATGGGTTATAGGCCCAAGGCCGTAGTTTGGGCTAAAAGTAACCCCTTCAACCAAACAAATGTGGATTTTAGCCCTCTTTTGAATCTTTTGTCCAAAATGGATGGAGGTGTGGGTCTTGGTGGGGGCAATCGTGGGCACCGTCAGCAAGGTCGAGCCATGAAGGGCACCGACGGCATGACGTCGGTGGCCGGCAACGAGTAGCAGCAGGAGTTGGGAGGAAAGGAAAAATGGGTATGGTGGGTAGGATGGAGAGAGAGAGAAGAGAAATAGGGAAAGAAGGGATGGGAGAAAGGGGGTGCCGCAGGCCGAAGAAGGGGGCGACGGAGTGGCCGACGGCGATGGGTGTGCGGGTGGAAGAAGGAAGAAATGTAGTTTCAATTTTTTTTTTTTAAAAAATAAAAAATAGAAGAAGGCTATTTGAACAATGGTTTCAACTTTCAACACAGGCCTAAAGTTGATTTTTTTCTTGGGTCAAAGCAGAGGGTCAAAGTCTGCTTTGACCCGACCCACAACTCGGGATGTGTGGGCCCAAAAAGAAAACACTCTGGTCATGGGTCTTGTTGCATGACTCTGATGCAATTTTCTTTTTCCAAAATATACTATTTCCTAAAAAATAGTTTCCATTGTCATAAATTATATATACACATATATATTTAATAATTATTATTGCATGGTAATCATGATATTAGTTACTAATAATTATAATGTAATGATGATTAATATGGCATTATTATCAATTATTAAACAGAACTAAAGTGATATGATGACAACTTAATCACTTTTTTAAATAAATGATATAAAAATCTATTGCTACTGTGAGTGCCGAAAGCCGTCTCCCGGGTTCCACTTTGGAAGAATTTGCTTGCAGTCAATGAATTACTACAATTTCAAAATTTAACTGCTTAGGGTTATCTCATTGTTTCTTTTATTGTAATGATTGCATAATTATTTACAAATGCAAAAATACACGCCCACAATATTATTATACTAATTTGTTTTAAAATAATACGAGTGTAAAATATGTTAAGAAGGTTTTTTTTTTTTTTTCCCCTTTAAGGAAGTGTGTTGCATTATTAATAAACTAATAAGAGCAACTAAATCCACCTCATCAACATGAGAACTAATAAGGGCAAGTTGATCATACAAACATTTTAACATGTGTCACTACTAAGAGATATATTTGTCTCTACAAGTGCATGCTGTAAGTTTTCCTTTTAGATGTCGTGTCCAAGATCTAGAGGGATTTACATAGAGTGTAACCAATTTGGACCATGCTTCATGTGATGCCACTATTGAAGCTAGGAGAGGCATCATTTGTTTAGATAGTGATGCAAGAATTGTTGATATTAGGTCATCTGATGATGGATTTCTCCCTCTGAGGTGACAGTGAAATTTTCTGTTCAGATGCTGGAATTTGGATTTTATGCTTCCCTGCACAAAAATGTTAGAACGGGTTGTCCGAACACATTATCTGAAGCCCAAATCAAATGCTAGGAATAATGGAGACCCTTAGAGAAATAGAACAATTATAAAATTCACAGTGTTCTTTTATTATATTTCAATAGAGTTTTTATAATGTTCAAATGTGGAGTCAGACTCCATAGTGCTGAATTGACACTTGTACTAATGATTGTGCAATAGTGATAGGACAATCGTCACATATGCAGGCAGTTGGGAGCTGTGTCAGACAGTGCGTCATGACACAGCTTGCCATTCCTTCAACTTTGTTGACGGCTTGAGATTGAGTATGCCTATATACTAAAATAGACGTGAGGATGGGAAGACTCTCGTCAATCAATTTGGTGTTAGTTAGCCATGGTCTCGTATATCAGAGAAGATTTAAGGCTATTAAGGAGATGCGAGTTGTTCAACAACGCAAATAGTCTAAACAGATATCTTCGAATGCCTCGAAAGTTGTCCAAGTAATGGTGAAAGAAGTGACATGTGGTTTAGTTGGGACGATGCCATGTGGACAGACATATAAAAGTATTCGTGGGTGGACACGTGGGATAAGCCCCCACAAGAATGACATAGGAAATTAGTTTGTCCTATCATGTCCAATGTGCATGAGCATGGACATGGGTGAGTGGAGGACATTTGACAATGTAATCAAAATATTGGGATATAATTACAAATTTATTTTAAAATATTATATTAAATGTGTAAGTATTTTTAAAATTATAAAAAAAAATATACATTTTTAATTCCTTAAATTGATAAAAGAAATATAAAATTTAAAAATATATATATTTTGCCATCATTTTGCCCCTAAGGGGAACGAAAGTTGAAGGTGATGGGTTGACACCGGACACTCGGAGAGTCCACAGAATCCAAAATTGATTGGCCTCCGCAGTTTGTTTAATTGGAAAGCCAAAAATACAGAACGCGTACAGCTAAGACCATTCGACTTCAATCCCCCTCACAGCTGGTGATAGCGGCTTTCCCTCCCAACAACATAAATTCCATCTGAAGGAACAAATTCAATAAATTTTAAAAAACAAAAAACAAAAAATAAAAAACTGAAGTTCATGCGAACAACCACATCCAAGGACTCCACCATCCAATAGCGCACAGCCACGTTGCAGACGAATAAGTACGGATCACCACAACTTCTGCCACCACTGGGTCCTACCACACCCAATAACACCCCTTTTTATATTTTATAATTTATATATATTTGTTCAAAAGTTGCCATATAATCATTTCTATTTATATCAACGTGACATGGATGTGACACTACGCATTTTAAGGGAAAAAAAATTTATATATTATTGCTATTTCGAGGAAAAATTAATTAAATTAATACACGAAATAAATAGGAAAACATGTCGTCAAGTGCATCATTAATCTTTTAAAATATTTAATTATTTTCCATGTTATCTGCTTATTCCAATTGCATAGCTGGCACTTTCTTTATATATTTAATTGATTTTATGACATTTTTTTTGTATTTAATAATGACGTGTCAAATTTTTAAAAATTAGCGAATAAGGAGATGGCCATTGTAGTAATTTTTTTTGGGGGATTTTCTCGTGTTTTTAAGTCAATTATTTAATTTTTTTGACATATTAGTTAATTAGAAACGATGGAAGCAATAATTAGTTGATACGATTAAATTACACAAAATATTAATTTATTTAATTGTTTAATAATTCATAATTAAAAAAAAGGAATTTATGAAATTCGAAGAAGTTTCCTCAAATTTTTAAAAATTAATATGAATGGTATTTCCACTTGCAAAAGTGTGAAAGCTCATTATGCTTGCACATGGCATTGTTGGGGGCAATTATGTAACTTAATATGCCGGAGTTTATGAAAAAATTACCAAACTGCACCTAGTTTGACACGTGTCGAACGATAATGGTGGGTTGTAGCTTCATTTTTTTTTTGCGTTATTTTTTAAGCCTAAATTCCTTCAATTATACTACAAAGAAAAAAAAAAACGAGGACAGGCTGTTTCGGTTGCCGGTCGTCTAGAATGATGTTTTGAACTCAATGGCTGATGACTGGTTCTGAACTCAGCAGACTTTGTATAACGGACTTCTTCCTCTTCTTCCAAGAGTGGTTCTCCAAACAGGTTTCTCTTTCTTATTCTCTATACCTTGAAATGTTTATAAAATGTGGGTTTTACTGTATTTTGTGAAGACATCTAGGCTATTGGGTGGCTTTTTTTTCAATGGATTTTGATAGTACTTATGGTGGAGTTGGACATCTTTTTGGGTTCTGAAGTTTAGTTTTTGTTTATTTGTTTTTTGATTTTGATATGAATGGTTATGGGTAGTGGGTGTCTTCTGGAATGATAGGGTTTTGAGTTTGAGTTCTTTTTCTTATGGGTTTCGGTGAGGTTGAAGTCCGTTCTGGGGTGGTTTTGGTGTTTTATGGTGTCTGAATTCTGTCGCGGATCTGTAAGGAAAATTGGTGCGATTGGGTATTTTTTTAAATTTTTATTTTTGTTTTGACTCTATAATCCAAAAGAAAAAACAAAAGTGATCCACCAAGCTGAATAAAATAAAGAAAGCTCAAAACCCTGGGATTTAAGCCAAGTTATCTGAAATTTGAAAACTACGTTTTGGGTTTCAGCACAGGTAGTTGATGCTGCTTGGGCTGTTTTGTGGATGAACATCTAGTTGATGATAAGAATGTAATCAATTGTTGGAGGATGCTGTTTTCGAGGTTCGGATTGGAGTATAGTTTTTGTTTGTGACTGGCATAAAATCCAGTTTGAGAATTTAGTCCATTTTCTTGGAAAGGTTAAGAACGGAAGATGGTGATTTGATAATGTTGGAATATAGAAGTGAAGTTTTGATTGGTCTCTTCTAATAATCAGAATTGTGATAGTTTGGGATGGACATAGCACAGATTGGAAAATCAAGCGAGCTTTCAACCTGGTCCTGCAACTGTTATAAGACCACGGGCTTGACTGAACCAATTTTGGAGTTGACCCAAGTCTCAAATTTGAAAGACCGATATGTTCTTGGAGAGCAATTGGGGTGTGGGCAGTTTGGTGTCATTAGAGCTTGCTCTGATAAGTTGACCGGTGAGATGTTGGCTTGCAAATCCATCGCCAAGGAGAGATTGACGACAAGTGATGATGTGTGCAGTGTCAAGCTTGAGATTGAAATAATGACGAGGTTATCTGGGCACCCAAATGTTGTAGATCTCAAGGCAGTTTATGAGGAAGAGGATTATGTGCATTTAGTGATGGAGTTATGTGCAGGTGGAGAGCTTTTTCACAGGCTTGAGAAGCAGGGGATGTTCTCTGAGTGTGAGGCTAGGGATATTTTTAGGCATCTGATGCAAGTTGTTATGTATTGTCATGACAAAGGTGTTGTTCACCGAGATTTGAAGCCGGAAAACATCCTCTTGGCCACAAAGTCTTCATCCTCGCCGATTAAATTGGCAGACTTTGGTCTTGCAACCTATATCAAACCTGGTGCACATTTTATTTATCATTTTTGGTTCTGTTTAGTTTGCATAAAAAATTTGGAAATTCTTGCACCCATCTTTCTGTGTTGTAAGCACATGAATTTTTCTTGACAGGGCAGAGTTTGCATGGGACTGTAGGGAGTCCATTTTATATAGCTCCTGAGGTACTGGCTGGGGGTTATAATCAGGCTGCTGATGTGTGGAGTACCGGGGTTATCCTGTACATACTCCTTAGCGGCATGCCACCATTTTGGGGGAAAACCAAGTCAAGGATATTTGATGCTGTTAGGGCAGCAGATCTGTGGTTCCCTCCTAATCCATGGGATTATATATCTGCATCTGCCAAGGAGTTAATCACTGGAATGCTGTGTGTAGATCCTTCCAAGAGGCTCACTGCTGCACAGGTTCTCGGTATGATGAGTGCATTAATGTTTGTGTTGTTTAAAGTAAATTTCATTTATGTTGCTGCTACACTCTAATCTCCATAAGAGGCTCGCATGTGGATTAATGAGGATGATTAGTTTTAAAATCTGTTGTCTTTGGTAAATTGTGGGGTAGCGGCAGTAGAATAAATTTCATATTTGCCTAGTTTTATAGATTTCTGTACGCACATAGGCTTGCCAGACACATGGCTAAATTAGCAATCAAGCCAGGCCTATCAAAAACATGGAGGTCTGCATGTTAAGAAAACGGTAACCATTATAGATAGCCTTTCCATAAGTCATGATCGGTAAGTCCATTGATTAGTGGTAAAATTTGAAGTTAGACTGCTCAAACTCATTCCCCACAGTTCTGCCAATGTCAAGGATCATTTGCCTTTTTTTGAACAAAGGCTTTAAAAAGAGACAACAGGCCATTATTCCAAATTTTGTTTATGATAGAGGCTACTGTGCTTTGCAGCTCACTCCTGGATGAAGGATTTTGTGGAGTCAAGTCAAGAACCATACAAGCGTAAGGATCCAAGATCTGGGCAACTGGAACTGGGTGGCAGCTCTTTCTCTACTCCTTTGATTGCCAGGAATCAGGACTATAGCTTCAGTTATGAATCACCCATAACTAGTGATGGCCAAATGGGAACTTCACCTGCATTTACATGCAGATCATCATTTTCTACTTTCCTGGTTGACAACAATGCACCTTGCTCAGTATCTGGAGGTTTTTCTTTTAGCAGCTGCTGTGAATCAGCTGCACGAGAATTCCCATCTCCAGTTCCCTCACTGCCAAGCTTTACCTTCTTCAGTCCAAGTTCTGAAATTGATAGAGGAAATCACCTGCCAGCGTATGAAGCCAACTTGTCAACCTTGGATGACACAAGTGGAGGTATGTGTTCTTTTGGTTCTAGCTCCATTTGTTTTGATTAATGATACCTGGGCTCTCCAACTTGCCTAGCATTCCTTTATCAATATAACATGACATGAATGTGGGTCTAGGATCCTTGTCAAATACGCTTACTTTGCTTAGGATTGATTGATTGGTTTTTTTCTTCAACTTCCTTAGAAAATAATAATATTGAAAAAAGAGAGAGAGCGTGCTTGAACCTTTTTATAAAAATATTTAAGGATAAGAAGAAAAGATGAGGATAAAAGAGAGTAGGAGTTACCTATCAAAAAAAAAAAAAAAAAAAGAGAGGAGTCCTTGTCACAGATGTAGTGCTACAGAAACCAGCTAAAATCACATGGTGCCCCAAGCGCAACCTGCAATCACAGGAACCACTATTCTGGATTCTGGTAATCCTCCTCTGATACTCAATTCAACAGTGTTATGGCAGGATATTTCAAAGCGCAGACTAGAAACTTGTTGCTTACATTGTCCTTGTGTGGGATCTGCCCTTTTGTACTTTTGGTCACGTGCTTATCAACTACTATGGGTTCTAGCAAATCCATATAGAAGCTCCTGGTTCGATCTTTGCACCTTTCACGTGGTGGCCGTTGGAGGTGGTTATATTTTATCCAAAGAACCTTGTAGCTCTTGGAGGTCACTTAGCCAAGGAATCTGTCTTACATGAGAGAATATGGTTGTGTTTCCACAGGCATGCTGAGATTGATATCCTGTATTTGGGTGCACTCTTTGGCTGACGTGAGTGGTCCCTTAAGAGCCGCATTTGCGGTTTTGGGTTCTCTTGCCTCATTAAAAGGGATCTTTACTTTTGTTTTATTTCTAACTTAGTTTTTATTTTTCCTTTTATGATGTCATATCCAAGTATACATACCCATTATTGAGATCATTTTCAGCCAAATCCTCAAATCCTAGAATCTATAGGCGTGAAGGATCCGACACATAGACACATCTCCATACCTAAAACACACACCACCCAAACCCATGCAAACTAGGTACTTATAGAAAGCAAAATCAGGGAAAACAATGCATTAGTACCTTCAATATTTGTTTGTTATTGTGATGATAATAAGGGCATATTATAATTGTTGAAGTAACACATTATATGAGGTGAAAAAAACATGTACAACCACCTCTTTTTGGAGTATGGAATGCCAGAAAAACTCTTAAGAATATATTTCATCCATTTTGGAAACTGCAAGAGCTTGTTTCAAGCAAAAATAGATCAGCTTGCAGGCTCCAAAACTATTTCTCCAGTCACTTCTCTATAATGCCAAAAATAAGCTACCATATTTGAGTGTTTTTATATACTACCTTGATCTGAACTTGTTTCTTGTTGGGTCATGCAGAATCAAGGTTGTCCAAGGCACTTGTGTTTCCAGATTCCCCGCTTCCTGTAAGGCATGACATAGGAGAAACAGAACATAGGACAGAAATCCGGAGGGGAGGGACAAGTGGGTACAAGGCTTCAGTCATCCACAGCAAAAGGAATCACACTATTGGACTGGGTGAGCAAGATCAGCTTGACCTCATCGTGACCGAATCAGTTATCCGCTGGGCATCATGCACACATATCCAGGGTGCGCCATCTCTTAGGTCCTCACTTGTCTGCTAAAGATCATTACACAGTGGGTGCTACAATTACAATACACTCATACACAAGGGGAAGGGGAAGGGGAAGATAAATTAAAATTATGGCTACAAACAGGAATGAGGGAATGGGACTCACTTGAGAACTTGATGAAGATATTGATCAATCTGAGGAGCTGAACTCTGGGGCACAGGGCCTATCTATCTGACTTGTAGTTCATGTAGTGAGATAATCAAAAGAGTAATGATGCTTTTTTTCTCAGTGAGTACTTTGGAATTCAGTTTGTTGACTCCATAAATCTTTATGACCTAACTGGAAATATCAAACATTGTTTGCAACAACAATATTAATTGGGGAAGGAAGAGTTATTCCATTCATGTGCATTTGTTTGGTGTCAAATGATGAATTTGTCACAAAAACAATCTCCTTTGAGAAGGAAATTCTAAATCTGGACCCATTTCCAAATGTTCACCTAACTAATTCTCTTGCCATATATATAATGCAGAGAATTTAGGCAAAGATGGAAAATTTTTTACATTGATTAAAATGCGTTTGCCGGGAGTCGAACCCGGGTCTATTGCTTGGAAGGCAATTATCCTAACCGTTGGACTACAAACGCCTCGTTGACGTTTATGCCAAGTGTTATATATCTTATCTTAAATACTGATCAGTGGCTTATTACTCACCCGAGCTTGTACATTTCCCAGAACATGACCCAAAAAATATAATTTCAAACAAAATTCCAATGATGATTAAAAACTTTCCTAGTGTTCTCTTTCCCAGAACCAACAGGAAACCATGGCAAAACTGAAGTTACAACTGGGAAGAATTTTCTTTTGTTCAGTCTGAAGCTTCATTTTGCTGTAATCAATTAGTAATGTCTGTATGGTTTAGGAGCATACAGCACAGTAAAGTATAAAGTCTGTTGAGTGTGTATGTGAGTGTATGACCCTATGAGTCTCATGGGTATTTCTATCTGTAAGGAAATATTTGTAATCATATTCTGCAAAAGGGAAGGAATTGAAAAAAATAAAATAAGCTTCGATGTGAAATGGGTATAAAAAAATTGCTAGACGGTATTTTTGTATTCTATTCCTCAAGCCGCATATCCTTCGTAAAGGTCATCTTCTTGTGTTGATTAAATGAGCAATTTTTGCAAAATAGATCATGTTTTGAACTGAGATTATCATTCCAGACTGATTCTTGGCAAAAAATGTTGAAAAGAAGAGGAAAAAGAAATAAAAAAATGCTCAAGAAGCCTGTTTTGGCCTCTTCTTTTCCTTTTTCCATGTTCCATTGAACCAAATGGAGAGCAACTAAACTCCCAAGAATTTTTTTCCCCACTGGAAATTCAAGTCCCCTTTAACTGCATTTTTGGTGAATAAATTTCTCTTCATAAACTAGAACCCTGTGGTTTTGTTAATATCAAAAGGTGGAAACATCCATCTCATGGAAATAGAGGCCTGAAGGACTACCATCAGGCAGCAAAGCCAACTTCACAGGAGCTCTGCCACCCTCCTCAGCAGTCATTTCCCCTGTATTGCATGTACTATCCGTTTTAACCAATCCTGGGTGCACATAATTTACAAGAAAATGGGGGAATTTCCTTGCTATGATTCTGGTATAGGCATTTACAGCAGCTTTGGATACCTTGTATGCAGATGCAATAACAGGCCACCCATTGGCCCCCAGCTTATCCTCCTTGAAATCTCTTAAAAACCTTTGCAAGATCTTGTCTAGTTTTTCTTCTGTTAGTTCCCCAACATTCTCCAGCTCTGCTTTAACTTGATGGTTGTGGATATTCTGAAACAAGAAGATGAAAAATTGAGGGGTTATTGCTTGTCCATTCCTTCTCTAGAAATACAAATCAATCATGAAGGTAACCCAGTTTGTTTATTCACCTTTAGCTGTCCACGAAGGGAAGAGACATTCACTATTCTTGATGAAGGGGAGAGTTGCAGGAGAGGAAGAAGTGACTGGGTAACTCTTTGGGTTCCATAGTAGTTTGTTCTAATGCACTCTTCTGCTTTCTCATAAGTCCGCTTCATAATTTCTTTAAGCATGTCGACATTCTCATCATTCACCTGCATGAATCACAAATGACTCACCCATAGAACCAAACTTATGGAAGAGTGAGCCAATGCTATCGGGTAAAACATGAACCATTGTCACTGTAACAACCCACTCCCTTCCGTGTATATGTATTATCTGTTTTGGGTCCAACGGGCTCTTATGGTTACAGATAGAGACCCTCTGGGATAGTGGAGCCACTGAGACAAAGTGAGTCCCATATCCGGGTCAATGATCAATTTTGATGCCTTTTGTAATGACTCATTCCCTCCCTCGTGGATAATGTCCGCTTTAGGATTAATGTGCACTCATGACTTAAAAACACATTTATATAGTTACGAGGAGCCCTCTATGAGAAGTGAGAACAACAATATCCGGGTCACATGTTAATAACATAGAAGTATTTTCACATAGGAAGATGAATGAGATAGAGTAGCTAATCACAAAACTGGAAAATGTATTGGTTTCATATGTAGTATCAATCTTCTCAGCTCTGTTCACAACACAACAGTTGTGAGGGTTCCCTAGAATTATGTCTTGGATCACGTGTCCCTGAACACAAACTTACTATTGCATAGGTCTTACAGAAAGAAAGCTGCAATTTTTGCAAACTTATAATTCCTAGTTTTTTAAGCATTGTAACTATAGGCCCCACATGTTTCGAGCTTGGATATAGCACATTTTAAAGACTCACCACACCCCCTCCAAGTTTGAAGGCACAAAAAGCTTCACAATCTAAGATAAGCAGAATTGAGATCCTTACATTTTTGACATAATATTCAAATTTCTCTCTCAAATCAAATTAGTTAAAGGGAAAAGATGAAATTAATTCTTGAATTGAATTTGTAGCCCTCCAGGATATCTAATTTTCTGAAATGGGTTTCAATAAATTTTGCCAATGAGGCAATGCTGGCAGGGTCTTTTACATCAGGGTGATGAAAAACCACATCAGAGAGTCCAGCTGCTTTCAGATTTTTGACAGCTTCAATACCCCTTTTCTCATCTCTAGCAGTTAATATGACCAAAAATTCCCATTAGATGCTAGCTGACGGCATATCTCCAATCCTATTCCTTTGTTGGCCCCTGTTACAACACCACACCTGAAACAAACACCCAATTGCTAAACAAAGTTCTTGAACTGTAATTCATTATAAAGCAAGAGATAAAATACCTTTTAGCCGTTGAACCTGAGCCCACGGTGGTTCCCTCCATCGGACCATCGCTGATGAAAAACCAATAGCATATTCACCTCTGTTTCAGGAGATTTGGGTGGTTTATTCTGATTCCCTGAGGATATATTATTTTATTCGCTTTAGTTAGCGTCAGTCTTTACATTTGTCTGTTTAGATTTAAACAATTTTTGCTTGGCTTTTGGATTTGGGTAGCTACAAAGTAGAACTTCCCAAGGGGGGATACAGAGGATTAGAGCAATTCTCTTGTACTATTTCCCAGGAATTTTTTTCCTGCAAAATCTGGGAACTATGGCTTTGTGTTCTACCTTCCCTTTTAAATGCCACCTATAACCAATATATGCATCTAAGGAAATGTGAGGAAGAGAGTTAATAGGGGTGTAGAGATAAAATACTTGTGATAGCTGTGCACCATTACAGTGCTGAATTGCAGACTGTAAAACAGGATCTTTCACCATGATCATCTCCTAGGGGGCTAATTCAAAAGCTTGAGTTGTTTCTCAGATTCTGGATCTTCTTCCTCACATAACATTGACCTCTGGCAACACCATTGTAGCAGAAAACAGGATGCTTGAGACCAGCCAAGTATTGTTTTATTTTAAATTTTATTAAAGCTAGATGAACATGCATGCAGCTTTATGATTTTCCCATCCCTTCTTTTAAACAAAATTTTTATTACCATTTGGTTACTACAATGAGTACAATCTATTAATTATCCCCATCATGATAATATGATAAAAATAAATTTTATTTCTCAAAAAATTAAGAATGCATTTGAGGGATGGGAATAGGAAGGGAAATTGGAAGAGAATAGAAATGAATTATAAGATAACATAAACTCAAATCAAAATCCAAAATTCTAGTAAGAGTGAGATTCAATTTCCATAATAATTAATCTTTTTATTGATACCCTCGTTTTAAAAACAACCAAACATATTAATAAATGGAAATGGAATTGATTTTCCACTGATTTACCATTCCTACGATCTTATTCCAGCGTTCCAAACATACCTAATGAGATGGTGGCATTTTCATTCCATGAAGAAAGGTGAAAGAGATAAGGCACCGGCAGGAAGAAACAATGAAGAAAATTCACAGTGGAAAGTATGATCAGTTTATAGGGATGCATACCTTCTTTATCCACACAGAAATACTTACCAGACTAGGATAGTAGAATGCATTTGAATTTCCCCATATTATGGATAAATAGAAAAATCCAAGGCATAATGAAATGAATAGAATGATAATCCAACTTCCACCCTTCCCTGAATTATACAAGTTTGCTAGCCCCTTCAATCTCTTGTACATTTTTTGGAAATTTAATCCACTTATGAATATTGAGCCCAAATTCTAGCTTCTCAAAGTCTCCCAAAAAGAGGATGGTGCAGTTCCTAAATAGCCATCCTTTTCAAAATTTAGTAACACCGAAAATGCAACTTTGGCAGGACTACAGCTTTACATCTTGTTATAAGAGCTCAAGGTAACAAAATGAAGATCTATGATATATTTTCAAGATGAAGGAGCATATTCTTGAATTGCCGATGCCAGCTTATTTCGATCCTCCTCTGACTTTGTCCTAATCAAGTAGGTGCGAGCTACAACGCTATCATTATTGCCACCATCATTTCCATTGATTTCACCCTACAAAAGGCAAGCAAAAATCAAACTCTATAGAGCACATAGGTAACAGATCTATAGACAAGTGCTTCAAGAAATTCACTAAAAAGCAGAAACTGCATAACCCATCCAAGATTTTTCCTCCTCACAACCGCCAACACGGTGGCCAAAATGTTGAATTATCTCACTTTCACATGGCACTCAAAACCGAAGTTGCCAATTTTGTTTCATTCAGCATAAACAGTTAAAATCTGAAGAAGATATGGAATCAAGCACCTTAAAATTAACCATTTTGGGCACCTAATTTATTTCAGCATGTTTCTTTACCTTTCCTGTAGCTTAACCTAAGTACCAACTGAAGCTTTTTTATGCCAATTTTTTTCAGCAGAGAAACAGACAAATGATATTTGATCCACAGATAGTTACAGGCACCATATGGTATTTCTAAGTAGGCTACAAGTAAACCACTCAAATATGGTTTTAAAGAAAATATATTTAGATTTAACATCTGTTACCGAAGTATGGAATATTGCAACAAGTGAGTTCTTTTGTGGATTTGTTTTGATGCCTGGATATAGCAAAGCATTGAGCAACACTCTTCCTACCTGCCATCAGTAAAAAAGGGAAAAACAAGAAAATCAAGTGAAGAAAATGTACAGGAGTTTTTATAATTAATTTTAGAATTAAGTCATATGTATTGTGCATTTATTTCCAAAGGAGAATACCATACCTGAAAATTTGAAAAGAAGAAACAGAGTCCAATAAAAAACACCACTTGGTTTTCCAATACTACCAGTATAATCTAAATTATTTTTATTTCCTAAAGGAACTTTTTTAAGTATCAAGAAGAAACACTGTCAATCAGTAATAGCTTGATGCAGAAACAAAGGGGAAAGAAGAAGGAACAAAAGAATAGGGTATATAAGAGAAATTTTCTATCCAAGAGAGAACCAAAGTTACCTTTTGAATACAAAAGTAAGCAGCTGATGTTGAATTGTACCCATTAAAAAAAAAAGGGAAGAGGGACTGAAAGTGTACCCACAAAAAAGTGAATTTAAAGAAAATATGAGAGAGGGAGAGACATGAATTTTAAAAAAATCATGAGACAGTGAGCAACCAATATTGTATTGTATCAACAACACAAAAAAAATAATAATAATAAAATAAAATAAAAAAGAGAGAAGAAAAAGTGAGGACAAGAAAGAAAAATAAGTTTCAGTTGCAAAGAGTCCATCTACAAGTTCACAAAATCCCTTCTTCAGCTAGCTCATCAACCTTCAGTAGACAAGGCAAATTCTTGTTCCCAATCAAGACATTAAAGTTGATTGAAACTTTTGTATGATCCTGATCTAGGTTTAAGATATCTTGGTAGCAGGCCCTGCCCCCACCAATCCCACCATGGGACCAGACACAGACCTGTCCCCTGACCCTCATAAACCTTGTCCATAATGACCAGATAAAATATGCCCATAAATGTCTAACAGTTTCAGCTGCCTTATCATGGCCTGGTCAAGCCTAAATCAGCCAGAACCAAGGGAAAACACAATCAACACATGGATCTAAATGCCACAACTTCCTAGAGTAAAATTGTTTATTTAGGCAGGTCCAGTGCCTAAATATATTTTTCTTGTAACTTTGTTCCAATGCAAATATCCCTCAAGTTATTTGAACATGGCATTTAAGAACTTAAAAAGGACACAATAAAGGAAAATATTAATTTCAAATCGCCATTTTGCTCTGCTAACTCTTAAATTCAATACCCAAAAGATATGTCAGGAAAGGAAACATACATCATTTCGAACAACAATTGTTGGCCTAGATTCTTTTGTACCCTTGTCAATACCCTCTTTGCATTTTATTGAAAGCTGACCGGTGCCCTTATCTTTCCATGCATCTTTATCTGCAGGATCGGTTGACTGGACACATAAAAACGAGGAAACAAACAAACCAATGAGAAGGTGCCACCAGATAACATGTTAAAAATCAGTAGATATGTATTATTCTCAACTCATTGAAGTTAAAAGAATGGCACAAATTGAGAGCACAACTAACATAACTGAGGTGCACATAATGACCGCCACTATCCAGAATCAGCATCATCATGACACTCAAATATGTAATATACATGTTGAATGAGATAGATGTGATATTTAGGGAGCAAAACATCCATTTGAGGGTCATGAGACTCACCTATTGCCCCTTATATAGATCCCAATAAAACTTTTAAGAGAGGCAAAAACAAAAAAGGTTAACTCTTAAACCAAGTATAATGGGAGATCACTGCAACACACTAAGCGTACGGGCACACCCAGACAGGCACACATCATACATATCTACATATTTGTCTCAGTAGAAGAAGGTAGGATATGCCTGATGCAATGATACAATGAGGATTCGAAGTTGTCTATACGTGTTGTTGACTGATAGTTGAAAGGGGTACATATGGCCCCTCTTTAAGGATAAGGTAGTCATCTATCACAGAGAGAATCAGCCTGATCCGACCATTAGAGTTGCATCAGCATTAGTGGCACATGGGACATTAGTGGTTTGATTTCTAGGCTACAGTACTCCTTTGATTCCCTCATGACAAAAATCATACTTTAGTATCACTTGCATATGAAGCATTTTTCCAACCCAGATCACTGTAGCAGGCAACATAGTAATTACAATCCAGCTACTACACTCCGTGAACAGAAATATCTATAGCAATGGGTTGTGATACTTGAATGAGATTACTTTTGGGATGTGAAAAAAATAAAAAAACCAGGCGACAAGTAAATGTCCCAATTAATGACATGGAACTTGTGAGCACCCACATGCAATCTTGCCTATTATGTATATGCACAAATTCATAGCCAAACAACTTCCTACTTTCTAATGTTTATCATTCAAGCTCAAAGATATCTTGTGATAAATCTTGAAAGTAAAATAATTCCATCTTAAATATCATTGGGATTGCCAATGCATAATGGCAGATGTGGACCTAGACAGAGGGGAATGAATGCTGAAAAAGGATTTATGTTAACTAGTCTCAAGTAGTTGGACTCAAATATTACGGCTTTGCTAAGTTGTATACAAATATTTGTGACATGCAGGCATAAAGCAAAATAAGGAATTGACTTGTGCTGCCTCAAGGGAAAGCACAGAATTCACACAAACAAATACCTTAACATAGAGCTTGCATTTGACTTCATGTACTACAATGATTCCCTTCTCTTCAGTCTTTTTCACAGATGGACTGCCAGGCTCCTCCGCATCATTTTCTGAGAATCCAGAAGTAGAAGTTCAATACTTAATTCCTTAAGAAAGAAAGTACCTAAGCAAACAAACACTCAAAGTCCATAACAGTATCAACATATTTCTCTCAGATTTCCACAATACAATGATTTAACTAGTTATGTCAGACATTTTGTATATGCCATAGCAAGAATTGATCAAATCAATAAACTGAGCCAAACTTCAGCACTTCACATGCAATGATGTCCTAAAACAGAGATCCTCTAGTTGAAAAAACACAGAAGCAGGCAAGAAAAGAAACAAAATGCAAACATGATTCACTTTGCTATCTTAGCAGTTTAAGAGTTATGAAAGCGTCATGCTCCATTGCTTTATATTTCAGGGGAAAAAATTAAAGAAAAAGAACATTTCACACTGGTAGTAAAAGAAACAAAATCAAAGCTTGAACTCATCCCACCTGCTTCTAATGGCTTTCCACAGCTCCACACCATGAACCTCCCTGACCTCTTGATTTCCTAACACCTTCCATCTCTCCAAACATTTTTTTAATAACCTTCACAATTTGTCCCTCTTGTTATTAAATCTCCATAACCACTAGTCAAGCAAGACTTTATTTAGGCTAGAAAGCCTTCTGATGCCTAGACCACCAACCTTTTTATCCAAGCATAACTATTTAATTAAATAGGTGAATATTCTTTCCCTCTATGTGATCCCCCAAAATGAAATCTCTTTTGATGTTTTCCAATCTAACTCACTCATGGAGTAAATCAGTAGACTCAAAGAGTGTTTAATAAGAATCAATCTTCCTTCTTTTGACAGTATTGTTTCTTCCAATAATCAAATTCCTCTTAAAGTGTTTCTCCACCAAATCTCAAATTGCACCCTTTTTTTGATAGGCAAACAAAGATACATATTAATGAAGAAAGCATTTGGCAAGACTGCAACACGATACATACAATGTATAAAATTAACACCAAAAACAAGCAAGCAAAAGCAAAGAACACAAAAGCCAGCCACCCTCTCCTTACATCGAACCCAACCAATCTATAAAGTGTATCATAGGCATAGAATGATCTTCAATGTGCACTCTAACCCAATTAAAAAAGATACACATAAAGGAAGACTTGATTGCTTGATTCGACCATTCAACTCCCTTGAAAGGCCTCCTATTTTGTTCCCTTCATAACATCCAAAACAGATACAAGGGAGCAACCCTATGCTTTCTTCTTCTTCTTCTTCTTGCCCATAAAAGAACCATGACAACTAAGAAAATTGCCTCTAACAGAAGAATGCACCACCCAAGCCACTCCAAACAAAGAGAAAATCAAATGCCATAGGATTATTACTGTTGAGAGAGAGAGAGAGAGGAGAAAAACCTTATTCATTCATTGTAATCTCTACTTACAATTGAGAGATATATATATACAAGGCTAGGAGTCCTAACTACCATACATGTGACCTATATTAACAAGGAAAGATAGTATACTATACATACATTATATTCAACACTCCCCCTCAAGCTGGAGCATATACGTCATATGCACCAAGCTTGTTACAAATATATTTAATCCTAGGACCTCTGAGAGATTTAGTGAAGATGTCTGCTAGTTGATCATTTGAATTGACAAAACTTGTAGCAACACATCCTGATGCGATCTTCTCTCTAATGAAATGACAGTCAACTTCAATATGCTTGGTCCTTTCATGAAAGACTGGATTGGATGCAATATGTAATGCGGCCTGGTTATCACAGATGAGTTTCATCTGTTCATCCTTTCCAAATCTCAACTCCTGAAGAAGATGTCTCAACCATATGAGTTCACATGTTGCCAAAGCCATAGCTCGATACTCGGCTTCAGCGCTAGATCTGGCCACTACATCTTGTTTCTTACTCTTCCAAGATATTAGATTACCTCCAATAAAAACACAGTACCCTGAAGTGGAACGTCTATCTGTGGGTGAGCCAGCCCAATCTGCATCTGTGTAACCAACAACTTGAGTATGACCTCTGTTCTCGTACAATACACCTTGGCCTGGTGTACTTTTGATATATCGAAGGATACGGATTACGGCATCCCAATGGCTATCACATGGTGACTGTAGGAATTGACTAACAACACTCACAGGAAAAGAAATGTCTGGACGAGTAATGGTGAGATAGTTCAATTTACCTACGAGCCGTCGATATCTCCCGGGGTCTCCTAAAGGCTCCCCCTGTCCTGGTGCAAGTTTGACATTCGGATCCATAGGTGTGTCTACCGGTTTGCAGTCTAACATACCGGTTTCTTCCAGGATGTCTAAAGCATACTTCCTTTGGGAAAGGACCACACCAGAACTAGATTGAGCTATCTCAATTCCCAAGAAATACTTGAGTTTCCCCAAGTCTTTGGTCTGAAAGTGGGTAAAAAGATGTTGCTTTAGTTTTTGAATACCATCCTGATCACTGCCTGTAATGACGATGTCGTCCACATAAACAACCAGATAAATACACTGCCCCAAGGAGTTATGATGATAAAAAACTGAATGGTCTGCTGTACTGCGAAGCATGCCAAACTCTTGAACAACAGAACTAAAACGGCTAAACCATGCTCGAGGAGATTGTTTCAAGCCATATAGAGAACGGCGTAACCTGCACACTAAACCAGACTCCCCCTGAGCAACAAAACCAGGAGGTTGCTCCATATAAACTTCCTCGGCAAGATCACCATGAAGGAAGGCATTTTTAATATCCAACTGATAAAGAGGCCAAGAATACATAGCAGCCATGGAGAGAAGCAAGCGGACAGAAGCAATCTTGGCAACAGGAGAGAATGTGTCACCATAATCAGAACCATAAACTTGAGTATAGCCTTTAGCAACTAAACGGGCCTTAAGGCGATCAACCTGACCATCAGGACCAACCTTAACTGCATAGACCCAACGACAACCAACTGTAGATTTACCAGAGGGTAAAACAACAAGATCCCAAGTGCCATTAGAGTGCAGAGCAGCCATTTCATCCACCATTGCCTGTCGCCAGCCTGGATGGGAAAGAGCTTCATGGGTGCTCTTTGGAAGAGAAACAGAGGATATAGCAGAAACAAAAGCAGAATAGGGTGAAGATAATCGATGATAACTCAAAAAATTGTAAATAGGATGAGGATTACGAGTAGAGCGAGTACCTTTCCGAACAGCAATAGGTAAGTCATTAGGAGAAGGCAGAGCCGGGGCAGGTGAAGCCGAAGGGATAGGAAGTGAGTCAGCAGGTGCCTCAGGAAAAGGGAGAGGAGCAACGACACGAGGGCGACGATGATAAACCTGAAGTGGTCGAGGGGGCATAACATCAGGTGGGGAGACAATGGGAATGGGCAAGACTTCAGAAACAGGAAGAGACTCAGAAGTGGTGGAAAAGAATGGTGAGTCCTCAAAGAAGGTGACATCAGCGGAGATAAAGTACCGATGAGTCTCAAGGGAATAACAACGATAACCCTTCTGAAGTTTGGAATATCCCAAGAAGAGGCACTTCATGGCTTTGGCGGAAAGCTTATCCTGTCCAGGAGTGAGAATATGAACAAAGCAAGTACAACCAAAGACACGAGGAGGAAGGAAATAAAGTGGTTGGTCAGGGAAAAGAAGGGAGTGAGGAATCTGATCGTGTAAGACAGAGGAGGGCATACGATTAATCAAATAACAAGCGGTAAGAACAGCGTCCCCCCAAAAGCGAAAAGGAACATGACTATGGAGGAGGAGAGTACGAGCTGTCTCAACAAGATGTCGATTCTTGCGTTCAGCTACCCCATTTTGTTGAGGAGTATGAGCACAAGAAGACTGATGAAGAATCCCATGATGAGAAATAAACGAAGTAAATTGGGCTGAAAAATATTCCCTGGCATTGTCACTGCGTAACACACGAATAGAAATATTGAACTGGGTTTGGATTTCAATATAAAATTTCTGGAAAATAGAGAATAACTCAGCTCGATTCTTCATTAAAAATAACCAAGTACATCGAGAATAGTCATCAATGAAAGTGACAAAATACTGAAATCCTAAAGTAGACGCAGTCCGACAAGGACCCCAAACATCAGTGTGGACAAGCTCAAAAGGAGACTTTGCCCGATTATTCAAACGCTTTGGGAACGAGACACGAGTATGTTTCCCAAGCTGACATGACTCACACGGAAGCGACGACAAAGTTGAAAAACGAGGAACCATCTTCTGGAACTTGGAGAGACTAGGGTGGCCTAGACGATTGTGAATGAGGAGAGGAGCATCAGTGGAAATGCAAACTGCAGGAGATGAATCTGAGGTGAGGTGATAGAGGCCTTGAGACTCACGTCCTATGCCAATCGTCTTCCCCGTACTCCGGTCCTGCAAGGTCACAAATTTATCAGAAAAGGTAATAGAGCAATTAAGAGTACGAGTGATTTTGCTGATGGAAATAAGATTAAAAGGACATTCAGGAGTATAAAGGACAGAAGTGAGAGGTAGAGAAGGCAGAGGAAGGGCCAAACCAATACCTTTAGCCACAGTTTGAGAACCATTAGCTAAGGTAACAGTAGGTAAATCAGAGGTAGTAGTAATAGAGGAGAAAAGATCCTTATTACCAGATAGGTGATCAGATGCTCCAGAATCTAGAATCCAGGGTCCAAGAGAAGATGTGTGGGTAAGGCAGGCAGAGGCATTACCAGGCTGGGCAACAGAGGCAATAGAAGCCTGAGATGTCTGAGATGCGGAGGAGCTCGGAGGCTGAGACAGCGGAGAATCAGAGGACTGGGCCATATGGGCAGTGCGAGGAGGTCTTCCATGTAACTGATAGCAACGATCGCGAGTGTGGCCAAGTTTATTGCAATAGGTGCAATGAGGACGTTGGCCTCTACCTCGGGTACCACTGCGTCCTCCTCGAGAGGTAGTTTGAGAAACTAACATAGAAGAATCTGAAGCGCTATCAGATGGCAAAGTCTGAGTGGACGAGATACGGAGGAGGCGAGCAAACACATCATCCAAGGACGGAACTGATGAACTACCAAGAATCTGATCACGAATAGGCTCAAGATCCGGACGGAGGCCAATAAGAGTAAGGACCATGAAGAACTTGTCAAGCTGTGTTTGTTGAGCCCCAACATCAGGAGTAAGAGGCATCACAGTCAAGAACTGCTCCTTAAGAGAGGCAATCTGACCAATATAAGTAGATAGATCCAAGTCCTGTTGGCTGAGATGGACAATAGCAGAAGCCACCTTATAAAGACGCTGGATATCATTCGTATATAATCCTTTGGCCTGAGTCCAAAATTTAAAACAAGTTTTATAGGCCTGAAGATGAAGAAGAATCCGGGGATCAACCGATTGCCATAATACACTACACAACTGTGCATCTATCTTCCTCCACTGTACGCGGTCAACCTCAGGGATATCTGCCTCCTGGGTAACCAAATGATCCTCATATCCTTGACCCATAAACCAAAGTTCAACAGAGGCAGACCAGGAGAGATAATTCTCACTGCCAACCAATTTCTCTGAGGTAATCAGAGGAGATCCAGAGAGAACAGACGTAAAGATCTGATTTTTGGTGGGCATATTCACGTATTTGGATCGAAGAGAGCCCTAAGATGGGTTCAGATTTAGGCGGAGAGAGAAAAACAGTGAAACCACGGCTGTGAGAGGTGCAATCAATGGAGAAAAAAGGTCGTGACGTGCCTGGAGAGGAAGAGAAGCAGCACCCAAGCCTCGGGGATGGAGGGGGAGCCCTGTCGGAGGTGGCCGGAATGGCAAGAAGGCCAAAACCAGGGAAAAAATGGAGATGCAGGGCTCGGGGAGGACTGCCGGAGGGCTAGAAGGCCAAGACGGCGCCGGACGAGCCTGGAGAGGTGTCGGAAGTGGCCGGAAAGTGGGCCACGCGCCGTCACGCGCCGGCGCGTGGGTGACAGGCCGGAGGAGAAGGGAGGCGCGTGGGGGCGCGTGAGATGCCGGTTGCCGGTGGGGTTTCCACTGGCGTGTAGATCAGCCTCCGGCGGTTCGGAATATGTGGTCGTTTCCCGGAAAAAAGGTCGCCGGAAAATGTCGCCGGAAAAGGTTGCCGGCGTGATGGAGATCCGACGGCGATGAGGTTGTCCGGGGTGGTTCGGAAAGAGAGTGAGGGGACCGGAGTGAAAACACGGTCACGGGACGGTTCGCCGGAATTGAGTACACGACTAAACCGAAAAAAAAATTAGGTTTTCTCCTTTGGCTCTGATACCATGTTGAGAGAGAGAGAGAGAGGAGAAAAACCTTATTCATTCATTGTAATCTCTACTTACAATTGAGAGATATATATATACAAGGCTAGGAGTCCTAACTACCATACATGTGACCTATATTAACAAGGAAAGATAGTATACTATACATACATTATATTCAACAATTACTTTGGAGCATTAGAGAAGTGATCAACTAATTCATCATCCCATTTACTCATGAAGCACCTATTCAGAATACTTCAACCCCTCCCTTCTAAGTTGATCAAGAGTTGAATAGCTTCCCAAGAAAAGAAACCCACCTTCGTTGGCACCAACGGATTTCATACTGTGCTTGTGGTGACTCAGTTCCTTTCTGATCTAAGGAAGCATAAAAAGATTTGACAGAGAACTTGCTTGCCTTGGTTTCATTCCAACCCAACCTGTCCTGTTCATTCCTTCAAATTAAAATTTTTGCAGCCTCTAGAAAAAGACCTCCACTCTTTCCAATAACCAATGATGGAACTGTCTGTGATAGTGGAGGCTCCATCGGCCCCCTCCCTAACCTGCTCCCACATTTGCTATCCAAGAGTTTTTATCAATGGCTTTTCCAAAGAACTTTCACCACACCTTGTCTTTCAATGTCCAACTTACAAATGATCCTGCTATTGGTGCTATTGAGCATTGAATCTAATGCCTCATTTCAATTACGATTGCATTTAAGATTTGTCTGCCATCCACAAAAGCTTCTTTGTGTACTTGTCCACCACCTTTTTGAGTCAATTAGCCAAAACTTTAGCCAAGAACTTATACAACCTCCTATCAAATCTCAAATGTCTTAACATGGTTTTAAAAAGCGCAAGGTGCACCTAAGGTGCAGGCTCCTATGGCTTAGGCATAAGGAGCAATAGAAGGTGTGTGCCTAAGTGAAATGAAATACTACTTATGATCAATATCAAATATGATCTGCAATCCAATCCAATCAATGAAAAATTTAAGATTCCAAACATTTAAAAGAGCCATTAAACAAAAAAAGTAATTAAATTGTATACATTTCAATATGCTGTTAGAAATTTCAAGAATAAAAGTGTTTTAAAAAGGAAGAAAAGTAAAGTAGATTAGGTGTGCTTCTCCAACAAGGCACACGTATTAGCAAGCTAAGGAGTGGTCATGCCTTTCACAATATGAGTCTCAATTGATCCTCACTAGTCTCATAGAAAAGAAAAATATCACATGCAAAGAAGAGATAGGAAATTCCATCCTTTTCTCTCCCCTATCCTAACCTTGAACCCATTGATAAATCCCTTTTGTGAACACCATTGAAATGAAACAACTATGAATCTTCACAACCAAAACAAAAAGATAATGAAAGAGTGGACCACCTAACCTAATCACTTGGAAGACTAGAAGAAACCTGTAGGTGTTTCATTCACCAAAATTGAAAATCTCATTAGAATAAATGCAAAATTTTATCTGTTCCACCCATGTTTTGCTCAAATCCCATTTTTTCCATTATTGAAAGGATAGATTTCTAGCTAACATGATCATAGGCTTTCTTTATCTCCAATTCGCACACTAAGACTACTAAAGAACTCCTTGTTCTAGAGTTAAGCCTCATTGTCCATCAAAATTGATAATTGTACCATAGAATTTTTTTTTATCCATTCTACCCTTTGTTTGCTCAAATCCCATTTTCTCCACTATTAAAAGAAGGAATTTCTAGTTTACATGATCATAGGATTTCATTATGTCAAATTTGCACACTTGGGCCATTTAAGAATTCTTTGTTCCATAGCCAATAGCCTCATTAGCTATCGAAAAAGAATAAAAAAATTTGCCTACCTTCCAAAAAGTATTTTGAGACTCTGATACCATCCTACCTATTATTAGGTTCTTAAGCCTATTTACTAAAACCTTTGCATAGATCTTGTAAGGCCTCTTCACCAAAGTGATAGACCTAAATCCCTTTCTAGAAAGAAGTGTTAAAAAAAGTAGCATCATGACTTTTTTCAAAAGAGCCATTCACATGAAATTCCCTAACAAACTCCATTCCTCCTTCCTAATAGTAGCCAAACACTTCGACCACAACATCGTTAAAAACCCATCAAGGCTAGGTGTTGCATCTCCCCCTAAATGTAAAAAAGCAACCAACACCTCCACTATGCCAAAAGGTTTTTCAAGCCCTTCTCTATCCACCCTATTGATGGAATTGAAAAAATATCCCTCAATATCTAATCTCCTAAACTAAGGATCTTCAAATAAAAATTGAAAGAACAACTTTTTAACTTTTTGTCTTTGCTTAACCACAACTAGTTCACCTTTATTTGGCTAATAAAGTTTCCTCGCCAATGCACATCAGCCATTTGATGAAAGAACTTTGTATTCTTATCTCCTTTCTTAAGCAATAAAGCTCTTGATTTTTGTCTCCAAGAGATTTCTTCCAAAATCACAAGGAGATTATACTCATCCCTAAACACCCTTTGATTCTCCTTCTCCCCCTCAAACAAAGCCCTTTCCCTCTCTTTAATGCCATAAAATGTGATCTCTTCCAATACTGCCTCTTTTCACAAAGACACATTACCAACAATCTTCTTGTTCCAACATTTTAAGTCTTCTTTTAAAGCTCTCAATTTTTTAGACCAGCACAAAGCTTGGACAACCCTTGACATCACTGTTTTGCCATCAAGAGTTAACCAAATCCCCAAAGCCCTCAATTTTCAACTGGATATTTCAAATGACAAAGATCTTTTGCAAGGATTTTAGAGGAGAAAAAGAAAAAATCTTATAGGTGCACTGAACCCTTACACGTGGGAGAAGTACTTGTTAGAATAGGAGAAGATAAAAATTCTGAAGTTCTAAATGCAAGCATATTAATGTAAGGTGCTTGTAGAACTGAAGTTAACTAAAATGAGAAAAATGGACAGTATCTGTATACAGATGCTCCATGAAGACTCCCAAACTTTTCCTAAAGTTCCAGCTGAAATTCAAGTTCAATTTCAGTTTTTAGTTCTTGGTCATAAGAGGATTTCTTCACCAGAAAAGTTTAAAATGTGAGTACAACCCCTTAATACTAGAAGTCAAAACCAAAGCAGAAAGCTCAAAACTCATGTTGTTCATTCATTATCCCACCAAGGCTCTCTCCAATAGTGTTCTAACAAAAGTTGCAAATAAAATAAAATTATTTACTTTAAATGCACTGTAGTTGGCAAGTCAAAGTACAAAATTTGCTTAAATGCTCTTCAACTAGTAGGCCACTCTAATATACTTATCAAGTGGTTGAGGAAGATAACTAGAGGTAGAGACCTCAAAAGCAAGAGAGTGCCATTCAATTATTAGAAAAAACAACACAGATGTACATATACAACCACTGACACACTCATTTACCTGATCCTATCTAACAAGAGCACTTTCTTAGATTGTAATTGGCGTGTGCCCCCCCATGCAATTCAATATTGATGAAAATGGTGACAAAAGGAGAATATGCATGCCCTGAATCAAAAGCAAACAAAGGGAAAAAAAAAAGGAATGGTTGAATGCATCTGTAGTATTTGTAACCACCTACCTACCCAATTTAAGCCAATCAATGAAAGCATAGAGCCTCTCACTTCCATACTTCAGAAGATTCAGCATTTTAAAATGATCAACTAACTAGCATGCTGCCCATGGGGCCTGGTTCAAGCACCAAGGGATTGGGTTTGGGATGTTAAGAGGTTCCAAGTTCAATACCCAGAAGGGGAAAAATTTACTAAAAGAAAACTAAATGGCTTACTCGAAAATGCATTGACCATGTTTTGAATAATTATCCATACAAAAAATTCAACACTATCTATACTACTACAGAAAGTGAAAAGGCATTCCTACTCTTTTGGACAGAAACCATGCCAAGTTTCCAAGCTGCTACTGGAGAAAAAATGTTCCGATTTCTTTGGGCAGCAAGCATACACATTTGAGACATACCAAAAAATAAAACCATGATGAACAAGAAGACCTCAGACATGACTACCACAGAAGAAGAAACAGTCTTCCTACTTTGGGCAACAAACATACCATATTTACAACTTTCCAACATAACCCTTGATGAAGGATAATATCTCACCTACATGAAAGGCAATGATGTGAAAGTTTCATTAGTTGGTAACACACCTAAATCTCCTATTAACTCTCCTGCATTTCTAAAATATATGGAAAAAACTTGGTGCATGGGGCATATCTGGGCTGCTAGTGGAGATGAAATTGAACACAAGTGATGATGCATGTAAAAATGCAAAAGAAGATTATACTAAACAGTGTAAAAAGATTTCCGTTAATAAAGAATGAAGAATAGTAGAAGTTTTGTTGTCTCACCACCATCAGCATCCTCTGAAGCATTATGACTTATGGGGACTGAACTTTGGCTTCCTACAACAAAATGAAAAGGCTGGGTTTCAGAATTCCCATCAATCTCATGACAGCAATATGAGGACATTATCTCAGCTCAACACTCAAATTCCATAGTCAATAAAACATAGTAAATCCATGTCCAGATAAAGCTATACAAAATTAAGTTTCCAATCAAGTCTTTTGCAACATAATCTGTAAAATATGAACTTTTCATAAGAACAGGATAAAAATGAATTCAATTACCAATAAGAAAATCAACTCATGGAAAGACTAACAACCATATGACTAGGAACCAGGCAAATGTAATATAGACTAATGAGTTGATAAGAAGATCTCAAACTCAATGTAAGTTTGATAGGAACCAAGACTGGTATACACATTTGCTTTCTAGAGCACATAGTTACTCTTGCATTTGATCAGATTTATGTATTGGATTGTGTTATGGGGGTCCTATTTATTTCATGGCCTAAAAAAATGAATTTCTATCAGAATACAAAAAATTTCAAAGCATGTGTATAGAGACACATGCAACTCACCCCAAAATTGTGGATGTAGAGGAAGATGAGTGGCAAAAATATTTTTTTGATAGGCAAGATGAGTGGCAGGTGGCAACAATATAAAACACACACACACAAAAGAGATACATTCTTGAGAAGCTATAGGGAGCACCACCCGAACAACAAGATGAGAGATCCTTGAAAATGATTCATATACAAAGCTGGATAACAGCATGACTAGAGAGAACCATGTTTTTTCAAGTTGAAGGAGACCAAGCAGAGGCCATGGCTTTAGATAAAATTGAAAGGCAAAAGGGGCCCAAGAACACATACATACACAACATGAGGATGTTCATTCTAACACATTATGCACATGTAAGTGCATATATAACACATTATGTACATGTAAGTGTATATCTAACTCTATGTGTTTGTGCGCGCGCGTACATATGTATATTATAAATAGCTATTAAGGTAAGAGAATTAAAAAAAAATGATCATTTATAGCTTGAACATCATTCCAGTCTAAATTATTGTCTACTTTAAACGTGATATTCTCCATGATAAATTATTTGAATAATAGTAAAATGATACGCATTATTATCATGCACTAAAAAATAACATTTAGAAAACAATAATTGAATTGATTAACAAAATATATTTTATACCAACAATATCATTTTTAAAGCTACAATGGTAATTATTTTTAAGCATCAAAATAGTAAGTTAACCCTAAAATGGGTCAAAGGAAGGCCACCTAACAAAATTTCTGGATAGTTAACATGGTTTTTTACTTTACCATGTAGGTTAGAATATTTTTGTCTTCTAAACAATTTTTTTTTTTTACAAGACATTCAAACCTTGAGATGCTTAAAGCAGTTTTTCTCCTGGAGTAGTCATCGATTCCATTTCAATCAACATTAATTATTCCAGCAGGGGTAGAATATGATGGTATTGGATTAATCAGTGCTTTGTTTCAGGCTACTGCAGAAAAAATGTAAATGATGAAATCTAGGACATTAACTGATGATTATATTTCTCTTCTCAGCCTAAAAAAGAAATGAAGAGTAAAAAATGTTTCTTCAGGGAAACAAAGCGAGCAAGCACAAAGGTTAAATCTCAAAAAAGGCAAGAGTTAAACATCACATATGCAAAAATTCACAAAAATTGAAAGAACTGAAGGGAATGACTAAATGTGCCAACATTTCACCCGATAGAAAGTGAGGCTTTGTGTTCATTCAGGCCAAGCCCAAAAATGATGGAAGTGACAGTGTTTCTTAAGTTTATTTCTATCTTGTAGATTATTATATAAATGATAAATTCTTACTGAAACTCTTTTTAAATAAGAAATGACATTCACAAGGATTCTAGTTATGCCTTTTGAATTCCTACACACACACACACACACATACATATATATATATTCTACTTTTTTAATTATCTGAGTATGAGTAATGACATGTGTGATTGGATTTCAAGATTGTTGCACATATGGTAGAAACTCATAAATATCTTTAAAAAACTCCATCCAAAGAAAAATAAATATTTCTTCATGTGAAACAAATATTTTTCATAAAATTAATATGCATTAAATTTAAGTTCATTGACAATATGTAAGTTTAACACCACTCATTAAGGAGGTTGAGTTGGTAGATCATCCTTAGGAGGTCATTATACATTGAGAGGTGGTTTAGAAAAGGAAAGATTTCTTTGAGATTTAAAACTATCTGGTTGAAAGTGGAGGGTTTCAAAAATTTGATCAAATCTCGGTGGCAGGATTATGAGATTAAGGGCAACCTTAGTTTTGTGCTTGCCAAAGAATTAATGTTGGATTTAAAAAGATGGAACAAAGAGGTGTTTGGCCATGTGTCGCTCTGTAGAGTGATGGCTTGAACAAAATAAAATGATGTTACATTAAGAGAGAGAAAGGTCTGCAGCAGAGGAGGACAAGGAGAACCAAAGATTGGTAAAGCAAGAATCTAACCATTTAACCATTTTGAAAGAAACTTTGTAGAGACAAAAGTCGAGGGTTTTTTCATCAAATGGCCAATGCTTGTAGCTGAAACAACTTTATTAGCAGAATTGAGATGACATTTCTTCCTTTTTCCGGTCTCTGCTTAAGAATTCACAAAGACCCAATCTAGAAGAAGCATTTTTTTTTTTTTTTTGATAAGCGAGAGCAGAATATATATTAAAGAAGGCCGAAAGGCCGCACCACATACAAGAAGTATACAAAGCAGCCACAAGGCCAAAAAAACAAAAACAGGAACACCTCACCAGCCCTTAGGGGACCGTTACCCACTCTAAGAAGCCTAAAAGTGAAGAGGACTCCTCTCCCCTATACAACTTAGTCCAACTCCACAGACTACATACAAAAGAATTCTTAAGAGTCTGAATAGCCAAAAAACCCCCTCTAAAAGCTAACCTATTTCTTTCCTTCCATACCGTCCAAAAAATACATAACAAAATGGTCTTCCATATCTTCTTTCTTTTTTTACCCACGAAAGGGCCCCGCCAACATAACAACGCCTCTTTGACCTTCTCTGGAAACACCCACTAAACCCCAAATAAGGCAAAGGCGATTTCTCATAGGGCCCTAACCACTGTACAGTGTAAAAGAATGTGATTTACATTTTCCTCTTCACAACTACACAAAAAACAACAATTTGGGAGCTGCCACCCACGCTTTTGCAGCCTATCCAACGTGAGGATTTTTTCCCAAGTAGCCTCCCACGCAAAAAAAGCCACTTTGGTTGGGACCTTATCCACCCAAATATTTTTTCCTGGAAAAACGAGAGGATTAGGGGTTGCCAGCAGATTGTAAGCCACCCGAATCCGAAAACTGGCAGAATCCCCTCCTTTCCAAAGCACTGAGTCCTCCTCTAGGGTTACCTTGATGTCTCTTAGCAAGAAGAGCAAGTCTTCTATTAACACCAGCTCCCAATCGTTAGAATCTCTAGCCAATCTGAGATTCCACCCTCCTTGGCCAAGCCTTGGGTCCCACACATCATTCACCAATTCATTACTGCACATTGCCAAGGCAAAAATCTGGGGAAACGCTTGGGACAACGCTTTGTTGCCGCACCAATGATCAGTCCAAAACATAATCTTAGACCCCCTCCCCACCTTGAACTTCATGTTATTCCAACACCAGCTCATCTCCTTCAAAATCTCCTTCCAAACTCCCACTCCAAAGGGCCCCTGAACTTCCTTAGATTTCCAACCACAACCCTCCAACCCATGCTTCACCCCGATCACCTTCTTCCACAAGACGTCCTTTTCAACGACAAATCTCCAAATCCACTTGCCCAATAAGGCCTTGTTCAGTAACCCCATCCTCCTAATACCAAGACCCCCCTTCTCCTTTTGAGTACACACCACCTTCCAATTAATTAAATGGATTTTCCTATCCGTGCTTCCCCCTTCCCAAAGAAAATCTCTTTGTAATTTCTCAAGCCTTTTAACCACTGACTTAGGCATTCTAAAGATGGACATTTGATAGATGGGAATGCTGGCCAAGGTACTCTTAATAAGGGTGATTCTCCCGCCCTTAGACAAGTATTGTCTTTTCCAAAGGGCGAGTCTTCTCCTCATTCTTTCCTCCATCCCGTCCCACGTGGACAAGGCCTTGTGCCGGGCCCCAAGGGACAACCCCAAATATTTAACCGGAAAGCTTCCAATTCTGCAGCCTAATTCCGCTGCCATTTCCTCAATATTATCAATCTCCCCAACTGGAATAAGCTCACTCTTGGCCAGATTGATCCTAAGCCTAGAAGCCGCCTCAAACCACGCCAAAATCCATCCAAGATGAGTTAATTGATCCTTACTAGCCTTGCAGAAGAGAATAGTATCGTCTGCAAAGAGCAGATGAGACACCATAATCTCCGCATCCCCTCTACCTCTTAGCCTACAGCCAGAAATGAAGTTCCCCTGCACTGCCCGCCTAATGAGTGCACTCAGCACTTCCATGCCCAAGATAAAAAGATAAGGAGAAATTGGGTCTCCTTGACGCAGACCCTTAGAGCTGGAGAAGAAGCCTTCTGGTACCTCGTTAATAAGGACAGAAAATTTTGCCGTTGAAAAGCACCACCACATCCATTCCATCCAGCGCGACCCAAAGCCCATCTTTTTCAAGACCTTCATAAGGAAGCTCTAGCTGATGTTGTCGTAGGCTTTCTCAATATCCAATTTACACACCAGCCCCTTCTCTTTCCTCTTCTACCAATAGTCAACCACCTCATTAGCTATAAGAGAGGCGTCTAGAACTTGTCTCCCCCTCACAAACGCGTTCTGATCAGCCGAAACCACCTTATCTAACACCATTTTCAACCTATTGGCCAACACTTTGGCCATAAGCTTGTACAACCCCCTTAGCACTTTGAAACTCCCCTAGATCCTCAGCCCCACCTTTTTTTGGAATGATGACCAAGAATGTAGAATTCAGACTTTTGGCAAAAGACTTCTGATCGTAAAATTCCTTGAACAGCTCTACTACCTCCTCCTTAACGAAGTTCCAACAAGCTTTCCAAAAGGCCACGGTAAACCCATCCGGGCCTGGGACCTTATCGCCGTTCATATCCCTCAAAGCAGAGAATATTTCTTCTTCAGAAAAGGGGACCTCCAAAGCTTCAGCTTCACTAAGGTCAAGACTTTTAAGATGCAAACCCTCTAAGTCGGCTCTCCACCTTGGGTCTTCCCTTAGCTGGTGCTGAAAGGCCTTCACAATCCCCTCCCTCACCTCCTGCTTCTCAACCAATTCCACCCCATTTATTTTAATTCTGTCCAAAAAGTTATTTCTCCAATGGGCATTAGCCATCTTGTGAAAAAACCCTATATTCTTATCCCCTTCTCTAAGCCACAACTCCCTAGACACTTGTCTCCAATGGACTTCTTCCAAAAGAACCCACTTTTTGAAGTTCTCCTTAGCTTCATTTTTCAGATCCATTTCTCTTTCTGATAGGTCCCTACCACTTTCCACCCTGTCCCAAAATTCAATTTGCTGAAGGGTTGATCTTTTGTTCACTTCCACTCTACCAAAAACATCCCGGTTCCACACTTTAATTTTCTCCTTCATCTCCTTCATTTTAGCAGCCATTCTAAAACTAGCCCTTCCTCATCTTGCCCCTCCCTGCCACCATTCCCGAAGGAGCTCCTTAAACCCATCCACCTTGAGCCACATGTTTTCAAACCTGAACGGAGAAGGTCCCCGGCTCATCCTGCCCCCCTTCAACAATATGGGGAAGTGGTCAGAGGTAGGCCTAGGAAGCCTACACTGAACAGCCCCCCTAAAAATATCTAGCCAACACTGGGTTACCAGGAAGCGATCCAATCTAGCCCAAGTCTGGTTGCTCCTGCCCCCGCTCCAAGAAAACACACCCCCCTGCAATGAGGGCAAGTCTGGTTGCTCAAAGGGAGATCAATGAGGGCAAGATCATCCACCACTTGAGCAAACCTACGCATTGCTCCATTAAGACTACCCTGCCTGCTCCTATCTCTTTGAGATAAAGTGACATTAAAGTCCCCTCCTAAGCACCAAGGCTCGTCCCATATTCCCCTTATCGCTCCTAACTCCTCCCACAAAGCCTCCCTCTCTTTCCTGTTACACGACCCATAAACTCCAGTAAAGATCCAAACCAATCCATCCTCAACATTCTTCAACCTACACGATATAGAGAAATTACCCACCTCCATCTCCAACAGCTCCAAAGATCTTTTATCCCAGCAAACCAAAATGCCACCCGCTGAGCCTTGGGCTCCCATAGCTCCCCAATCGAGAAACCTCCCAGAACCCAGACTCCTCACCACCCCCTCTGTCATAGTCTGAATTTTCGTCTCCTGTATACAAACTAAATCCGCCCTTTGACTCCTGATCATGGCCTTGATCACTTTCCTTTTGGAGCTATCATTAGCTCCCCGAACATTCCAACTCACCAACCTTAACTTCATAAGACAGCAGGAGATTGGCCCCTTCTTCCTTGCACAATACCTTTCTGTTTCCTCCCATCTTCATAATTGATGGAACATTCAAGTCTCTTCAGTTCCCTCTCAAATTTTGAATTTTCTAAAAGAGATTTGCTGTGCACTTTTTCCCTTCTTTTTCTGATTTTGACCATGAAATCCAAAATATCCTTCTCTAATCCCACTATTGAAAACCCCAAGAACTGACTGAACCTTGCCAACTCACTTTCTCCCAGCTGGCCTCCCTCCAATCCCTGACTTCTGGAACCGACTCACCAGCAAGACAAAGTTCCTTTCCACTGGTTTCCATCGCGCCATTATTATCTTCCAATAGCTCCCAGCGATCCACAGTCTTCAGCGCTGAAGACATCCTTCCAATCATCCTCCGGTCCAGAAATTCCCTCTGGGATGCGTCCAAAACCGCCCCAGAACGGTCGTAATACTCCCTCGGTGGAGTCCGACCAGAAAAAGAAGAAGGAGGAGAAGGAGAAACACACACCAACGGCCCAAAGAAGTTAGAGGCATTCCCATACCTCAAGGCTCCCTCCATTAGAGCGTCATCTGTCTTTGAGTTCTCCTCCAAGCTTTGCTTCTCAGCCAAAGGCCTCCACAGTCCATCCATCACCAATAGAGATGACCGGGACTGGTCAAGGTCCCCCACAGAGCTTGGGCCTAACCCATTTAAGGAACGGGCCCCCCTCAGATGGGTGTCGTCCATGTTAAAGTCCAGAGACGAGTTCGGGCCTCGACCTCCCAGCCCAGCCCCTCCGATCAGCTTCTTCGAGGCCCGCCCATAATCAAGTGTCAGCCCAAGATGAGACGGCCCAGCCTCGCGAGGAGAGGCCGTGGGCGGGAAGGGCCCAGAGGCCTCAGAAGGCCCAAGGGCCCACTGCGATGTCAACCCACACGATTCGTGGGGCCCGTCCAACACCAAGCCCGAATCCGGATCCGCAGCCGGACCCGACCCAGAGGACTGCCCCCACGTCCCATCGTCAGACTGCAGCCGGACCTCGAGACTTGGACCACCTACCAACCCCCTCACGCGCCCTCCCGCGCGTGCAGTGACTTCACCCCCAACCTCGTCTTCTGAGACAAGCTTGTTTTTGCCCTTTCTTTCCCTTGCCATTCTCACAGCAGGTCTGATTTCCCACCAAAGAGTGAGCTCATAGCAAAACTCTTTGGTCCAGACTTCCACTACGTTGGGAGGCCTTTCCTCGTTGAGCTTCACCAAGATCCTTGCCCACTGCAAATCTTCCAACGTCTCCGTCTGAGAGTCGATATCGAGGAACCCCCCACAGGCATCCCCTATTCTCCTCAAAATATCCCGCTCCCATAGTGAGACTGGTAGTCCCACGATACGCACCCAAGCCTCACTCCTCTTTTCCCCCTCCAGCAGACACCTCCTCTCAGGCCTCCATTTTTCCAGACTGAGAGGAGACCCCGCGCACGAGAAACCCCCAATTTTAAGGGCTTTCTCTGCTTCAGCCAGAACCTCAAATTCTAATAGGACTTTGCCCCTTTCTAGCTTTGCTATTCCTAAGTTACCCTTCAAACTCCAAAATTTCGCCAAGTTTGTCCCCCAACCTCTTAGGTCGTCCCCTTTCCCAGAGCTAGGGTTCCAGCTCCCCACCAAGCAGTGAACCAGCCTCTCCATATTCCGGCTCAACTCCCTCTTGCATAGCTCCACCCTCACCACTGTGGTCTCTCTTCCTTTTGACTGCATCGCTACTTCCGCATAGGTTTTCCCCATTGCTGGCCTCAGCAACATCGCGCCCTTTTTTTGTAAGCTCTCTTCTCGGACATAACACCCCAGACGGCGTAGTATCTCCGCCATTAACACCCAGCCACTCTTGTCTCCACTGCCCTTTGGGATATAAATGTTAAACCTTTTATTTTCCAAATCTGTAACCCCTAACCGTATGAACAACCCCCCCCCTTATTTTGATCCCGCACCATAAGATAGGACCTCCCACTGTCCTTCCACTTCCTTTCCCAGGTTCCAGATCTTGCGTTCTCAATACAAGACTCCAAACCATCAATGAAGCACCCAATGCTATTTGGTCCCAACCTGATCCACGAGGAGACTCCTCCTTTCCTTTCTATGATCGAGGCTTGTACCTTGCCTTTCTGCTCCCTCACCTTTACATCAAACCATTTCGACTCCACTCCAAAACTTCCCTTTTTGGCCCTGCTCCTAACCCCCACGAAACCGTCGCCTTCTGCATCTAACCTTGTTTCGCCCTCTAGCCCTTCTGGAGCTCGCCGCTCACCTCGCTCCCTTCCATCGCTCTCACCCTCTCTCACACTAACCCTCTCTCTCGCTCTCTCGCTCATCTAAACTTAGCCACTGCTTATCCCAAAGGGGATATAATTAGAAGGAGCATTCTTAAATCGAGGGCTTTACATCAAATGGCTAATGTTTGTAGAAGAGGCAACTTTATTAGCAGAATTAAGGTGGTGTTTCTTCCTTTTTTTTTCCCCTTAGTCTCTACTTGAGAATTCACAAATTAGGAGATTCAATCTAGAAGGAACATTCTTCAAATGCATCAACAGAATGGATAGATGAGGGTTGGGATCTTCATTTAGAGAAGAGGAATTCATGGTTAGGTTTTAGATGATAGGGTAGAAAAAGCGCTTCACCTAATGGTTTGTCAATGACTTTTTGGCAATCTTGTTGATCAACAATAAGAGGGTATGGGATGAAGTTTTCCAAGGAGCTCCACTTAGTGCTTATTCCTAAAAACAGTGGAGCAAAAGATATTAAGGATTTTAGGTCAATCAGTTTTGTTGGGGTCTCTATAAGCTTTTAGAAAAAGTCTTTGCAAATAGATTGAAAAGGGTGGTTGGAAAGGTGGTGTCACATCCATAATGCAATTGTGGGGAGATTTTGGAATGATGTTGATTGCTAAAGCTATAAACTACAGGAGAAAATGCTCTAGTGCTTAGTGTGTAAGCTCAATATAGAAAAAGCCTATAATCACATGAAATAGAAATTTCTCCTTTCAATCAAGGAAAAAATGGGTTTTAGGCAAAAATGGTTGAGATGAATGCATTTCTGCATATCTACAGCAAGCTTTCCGATTTTAGTCAATGGTACCCCTGTAGAGTTTTTCTAAAGCTTCAAAGGCTTACAGCTAGGGACCCTCCTCCTTATCCTTTTGTGTTGGTTACAGAAGGTCTTAGTTGTTTCACCTCAAAATCAAGAGAAGGGGATTAAATTAGTGGATTTAAGGTGGTAAAGAGAGGTGGTAGGGACATAGCAAGCTATTAGGAGAGAATGGGAGGATTTTAAAGCAACATCAAGCCTTTTTTTTAATAAGTCAAGCAAGATCAAGCTTTAAGATTGGAGATGGCAGAAGTGTTAAATTTTGGACAGGTGATTACTGTGTGAATAACCATTATGTGTATTTTTGCCCACATTGTATTCCCTAGCTTCATCAAACAATGCTTGGGTTGTGGATGTTCAGGAGGTGATGGGTGAGAGGGGTCATTAGAACATTCACTTATTTTGATAATTTCATGAATGGGAGTTGAAAAGGTGTAGAGTCTCTTTTCGAGGCTTCAAGAGGAAGGGGTGCCAATGAATTGTAAGGACAACTTAGTTTGGAGAGGCTCCAAGGATGGTAAGTTCTTAGTTAAATCTTTTTATTCCTCTTTGGGCTTGAAGATGGTGTTATCTTTCCTATAAAAGAGGTCGGGTTTCGTTGGTACCCATAAAAGTGGGTTTTGTCGCATAGGAAGCATTTTGAAGTAAGAATCTTACTTTAGATCAGCTAAAAAGAAAAGATTGGCCTTTGGTAAACGATGCATCCTTTGCAAAAGTGTATAAGAATTACCTAATCATATTCTTTTACATTGTTAAACAACAAGGAGTCTTTGGCATTTTATTCTCTCTTTTGGGTACCGCTTGGGTGAATCCTTCTCAAGTGAGAGATACCTTATCAGTTGGAATGAGTTTTGTGGGCAAAATGCGGAGAAAGATGTGGAGGTTTGTGCCACTCTATTTGTTTCAAATTATTTGCAGGAGCAAAATTGTAGGAGCGAACAATTCATGCAGGAGAAAAACTTCTTTCATATGTGTATTTCTCCTTTAGTATAGAAATTCATTTAATACAAGATATTTATCTATGTAAGATTTCACTGACTAATGGGACTATTGTTCACACCAAGGGTTGGTTTGTTCTTTTTCTTTTTGCCTTCGAATGCTCTTTGTATACTTCCTAAGTAGGTGGGTTAAGCCCCTTTTTTAGAACTTTAGGCACTTAATAAATTTATCTTTGCCTATCAAAAAGAAGGGAACAAGAAAAGAGGGAGAGTGGATGGATTTCTCTCACCTATTATTAGCAAATAACACTTCACTATATCATGAAGCTAATTTGAGGAACCAGAAGCAGGTGCTAATATGTTTTGAACTAGTGTCAAGTTTGAAAATCAATTTATAGAAGAGTGAATTCGTTCATGTTGGTGAGATAGAGACTAATTGGATTAGGATGCATGTTTGGTTATAAGGTTGGTTGTCTTTGTTTTACACACCTTAGTTTGCCTCCACACACTATAGCACTGTCTCATAGATCTTGTGCTAGATGGGATTTGGTTAAGGAAATATTTAAAAGATATTAACCTCTTGGAAGAAGCAGTATTTGTTGAAAGGAGGAGACTATCCCTAATTTAGAGCAACTTTCAAGCCTCCCAATTTATTTTAAGTTTTTATTTGTAATTCTTAGAAAAATGAAGATAAAATTGGAAAGGTTGTAGAGAGATTTCTAATAGCAAAATCCCTTAAGAGGAAATGCATCTTAGGAAGTAAGTGATGTTTTGCAAGGATAATAGAAATGGAGGGTTGAGAAATAGATAGTTGGATATTCTATATAATGCAAAAAAGCAACTCAATATGGAGATATACTCATGAGTAGAGGTGGAGCCACTTGGAACCAAAAGAGGGCACTCACCTAGCCCCATCCACCTGCCTCACCCCACCACCTGGAATGATGGATGGTGCATTAAAGACGTGGGAGAGGTTTTATGGAAAGACATTAAAAGGGGATGGGAAGAATTCACCCTCAAAACTTCAATAGTTTTAAGTGCCTAGAAGGTCTTAATGAGACCTCAAGAAATTTCAGAAATGTTAAAAGTGACACATTTGTGGGAGACAAAAGTGGATGGAAACCGTTGGTTCATTCATTTTTGAAGGCCCTACCAACATTGTGAAACGAGGAAGTGCATTAGTTTTTTGAACTCATAAATCTTAAGCATCAATCATCTTATGAGGAGAGGGTGGGACACTGATCAGCAGGCATAGCCTTAAGTGAAAAATCAGTTAATCACATCCTAATTCACTACAGTAGAACTAGAGAATTGTAGGATGTGTTGCTTGTAATTTTTTGACTACATAAGGTCTTTCCTATCTAAGTCAAAGACCTTTTATTAGGTTGGACAATTTGATTGTTAGACAAGTGGTAGAAGAAGGTTTGGCAATTGGCTATCTTTTGTTTGTTTTGGCACATCTAAAAAGAGTATAATGATCAAAAATTTTAAATAAAGTGCATTCAGACCAAAAGCTAAACAAGATTTTCATTAGATCCCTTTAGGAATGGTCTAGAGTTCTGTTAAAAATGGAAAACAATACATTGTTAGAGATCATTGATCGTCTAAACTATGGATAGCCAGTTTTGGCTCTGTTGTTCCTTTGTGAGGAGATTGGTTTTCCTGTTCCTAAGTCTCTTGTGGACGCCATGTGTATGTAGGTAGGGTGCATCTCCTTTTTGATAGGAGCCTTCCATTCAAATTTTTGTTCATCAATAAAATAAAAAAGATTAGTCACTATGTACGATAAGCTCAAGTGTGGGATTGACCTTGGGTATTATGAAATTTTGAATGTGGTAGACCTAAGAGCCAATAAAAATTCAAGTCATATTAACCCATGGTGCCGCCTATCTCTACCTCCAAGGTTTTATCATATAATCTTCCTTCAATTCGCCCATTTAGACACTAAATATTAGGCTTATCTTATGATATAACTGTAAAGCACCTATTTAGACACCAAAACAATGTTTTTGGACTTTGAATAACCAAACCATAGATGAAAGTTACTTCCCGGTGATATCACACTACCCAACCACTAAGTTTGCCAAACATCAATAACTGTAAAACACCTATTTAGACACCAAAACAATGTTTTTGAACTTTGAACAATCAAACCATAGATGAATATGTTCCCTGTAATATCAAACTACCCAACTACTAAGTCATGCCAAAATTTCCCTGTGATATCTATCTATATATAGATGAAAACTTCATAAAAAGTTCAAAAATAGGATTTTAACGTCATTAGATAAGCAAGATGAAAATATTAAGAAGCTTTAAATGATAAAACAATTTTTTAACACGTTTCATGAAAAAGTTAAGATTGAACTTGCTGGAGCAGGGGTCCATTTTTTATTTTGCATGTGGTCATAGAATGAAAAGGCAGTAACATCAGTAGGCATAGGTTGATCGTTCTCAAAGGTCATTTTCATAGAAAGTGAAGCAAATAACACGTTATCTTTGATTATACAATACTAAAAACATGAGCTCAAAGTTGCCCAAAAAAGACCTACCAAAAAAGATAGGGGTTTTGCTGCTGGGGAGCGCTCCAGAACTCCAAGAAGCTGTGAAGATTGAAGTAGTATTGGCCGGGGCAAAACTAGTTTTCTCCTGAAATAATTTCCCCCCTATATTATTTGTTTCAGGCACCAGCTTTTTTTCAGCAGTTCCCAATGCAGACAAACTTTCTCCTTTAACAGCATTTGCTTTGATCCAGTTGACAACATCACTAAATTTCTCCTGTGACAGAGGCAGAAGTTGGGGAAAAAAAGTAAATAAAGCATTTTGTCATGCATTTACAGGAATCAAACTCCAACCCCATTCATTTTGTGAAATGAAATATGAGTTAAAAATCCATGATTAATGGCCACTGATTATATGGAAAGTATTTACACCATATACTGGAAAAGAAATCTCAGTTTCTGAAGCATTTCAAGTCATATTCTAAATCACAGGCCCACAACCACTCGTCAACAAACCCTAAAAGAAATTTGATGAGTGGTGTTGTTGAAGACGGGTCTCTGTCCATGTTGCTACAACCAAATTCTGCCTTATGGTGCAAAGACATAGTAAATTAACACAATATGAAATCTATTCCAT